>NC_032019.1:18783764-18840815 GCF_001865875.1 Lupinus angustifolius | reverse complement strand
TTGCATAAGGCCTTGTATGGTCTTAAGCAAGCACCAAGAGCCTGGAATAAGAGAATTGATAGCTTCCTACTAAGGCTTGGATTCAACAAATGCACAGCTGAATATGGTGTCTACTTGAGAGGTGCAGAATTGAGCCAAATGGTAATTGTTTGCCTATATGTTGATGATCTCCTAGTAACAGGCAGTGATGTAGGTGAAATCAACTCCTTCAAGCAGGCTATGAAGAGTGAATTTGATATGAGTGATCTAGGAAACCTATCCTACTTCCTAGGGATAGAATTCACTAGAATCAAGGAAGGCATAATCATACATCAGAAAAAGTACATTGCTGATGTTTTGAAAAGATTCAACATGTTCCACTGCAAATCTGTGTCAACACCTGTTGAAGCAGGAAAACTGGTGCATCAAGATGACTCATTGGTTGACAAAACCATGTATAGACAAATGGTTGGGTGCCTAAGGTATATCTGCAACACAAGGCCTGACATTGTGTATGATGTTGGCTTAATTAGCAGGTTCATGGAGGCACCACCCAGAGAGCACCTCCTAGCTCCAAAAGACTGTTTAGATACATCAAAGGCACTATAGATTTTGGTCTGCTACTACCAAATCATCTCAGCAATCCAAGCTATGATGTAATTGGCTTTAGTGATGCAGATTGGTGTGGAGACAAGCTTGACAGGAAAAGCACAACAGGGTATCTGTTTATGCTTGGGAATTCACCAATCTCATGGTGTTCAAAGAAGCAAGATGTGGTTGCCCTCTCCTCGTGTGAAGCTGAGTATATAGCTGCATGTATGGCTGCTTGCCAAAGTCTCTGGTTGGACACACTGTTGCTGGAACTAAAACTAAAAGAAGAAGATGATGGCACGACTTTAATGGTTGATAACAAATCAGCCATACATTTGGCTAAGAATCCAGTGGCACATAGTCGTAGTAAACACATTGAGACACGATTTCACTTCCTACGAGATCAAGTAAGCAAGGGAAAGCTAAGAATGGTGTTCTGCAGAAGTGAAGAACAGCTTGCTGACATCTTCACCAAGCCATTGAAGAAAGAGAGATTTGAAAAGCTAAGGTTGAAGATTGGTGTTGTAAAGATTGAATGATTAAACTGAATTAAGTAGGAGTGTTGTAACTAGCCTATATTTGTAATTCAGTTTAGTTAGGTAATATAGTTAGGAACTTTCTAAATGCAGAAAGTTCAGTTAGTTAGAGTGTGCTATAAAAGGAAAGTTAGCTTGTAATTGAAGTAATGCTTTTTGCAATGAAAGATTAACATAGTTCACTCACCTCTAATCTCCTCTATTCAATATTCATCCTCTTCTCTTCTTTGTATTACTTTTCCTTCACTGAATTCTTCTCTGCAAACTCATCTTCCTCTTCTCCTTGTTTCTGTTCTGCTTTTCTTTCTTTTCTTCTTCTGGTTTTGCAAGTAAACCAACAAAGAGAAGAAGTGATGAAAAGAAGATGGAAGAGAGAATATGGATCACATAAAATAGTATGAGTTGAAAGTTGAAAGGAAAAAAGTGAGAGGAAATAGTGGTGTAGAGAGAGCATTAAGTTAAGAAGAGAACAAAAAAGAAACGATCATGAAGGATGAATGAATCATGAATGGCTCGCCTTGGATTGGTTGGTTACATAGATGGTATCATTTAAACCTTAATATGACTTTTTTTTAATATCTCATCTCCTCACCTTACATGGGTAAGGAACTAATAATCTTTCTTTCGGTTATGTGGTTGTTCCTACCAACAAGTGTTTCTCTTAAGAATCGAAACTTTCACCTTTTGCAATCTCTGAAAATCAAATAAGAGGGCAATTGTCTATTCCTTAAGGGCAAGGAGCCATTCTGTTGTGCTGCTGTACCCTTGTTGGCAGAATCTAGTGAGTACAGCTCAGATGATTGATGCTAATATGAAAGGGTAACACACAGAGATGGTAAATATGAGCAACCCTGTAGTTTAAGATCATATAAAATCCTATAGTTTGTAAGTTTAATTTGCATGATAGTGCCTCCTATTTGTCATGGAGGGTATGTTGATCAAGCATTTTCAGGAGTGTAAGGAGCATAGCTATGTTACTATTGTTGCTTGGCTCAGTGAAACCTTGTGTTATGCATTTGTGAAAATTCAAAGGCCACCTTAGGTGCATATATTAAATCCCATTCTGTTTTCCTTATTGATAAGAAAAAGTGTATTGTTGTTGATTGGAGTGTCATTTAACTGAAGCCTAGCTCATGCAACAGTATTGAATTGGTTATGGTACTATATTTTGACCTTTGATTAGCTTCTAACATGGTTGGAGCAAATTCCAAATAAACACAACAATGCTAGTGGTTTGGAAGGGACAAATTTGAGTTTTGATCTGAATTAGACAACAAACCTGGAAGCATTCTGGAGGGGGTAACAAGACCTCTATAAATTCTGTGTTTTGATCAGTAATATCACTTTTACTATTTCATGATGACATGATAGTATTTTGATGAATCTAATCATGTGTAGTCGATATGAGGCACAATGTTTTAAATTGCGGTTGCAATTGTGGTTATTGCAGCCATTACGATGCTGATTGCAGTATGAATTATTTTATGATTAAAAAGATATTTCTAAATCCAATACGATCTGATACGGTTGCGCTGCGGCCCAATACGGTCGCATCATTGTAATTCGAAGTCACATCCCAATTGCGGTATGAAGATGGAAATCTTACTCTACATGCAAATAAAAGGATGTGGTCCGCAATTTGAATCAGTGATGAGGCATGAACATGAAGGATGGAAATCTTACTGTACATGCAAAATAAAACACCAATCAAACTTTCAATCAGAAAGACATTGGACATGAAGAAGATTAGCCAGAAAGCAATGCTGGAAAAATTTGGAAGTTGAAGTAGTTTTTGTGATGAGACATCTATTTGTATATCTCAATAGAACACTATTCATCCATATGACTAATTAATTATCTAGTTTGCATGAATGATGGACATTAGTTTTAAGAACAGAAGATACACGATGAATTTATGGGAAGACAGTTATGAAGATCTATGTAAGAAAACTTTATATCAATTTGTAGTAATTCATCTATCTTTCTTAAAGGCCATCTATTTTCCTATTGAACAATTTTTTGTTGAAGAAGTTATGAAAAAAGATAAAGTCAAGCTAATGAAATCAAATCCTCTATACCGAAAGTTTTCTATACCTCTATATCAATACAATAGGATTTTGCCTAGTAATAAATAAACACACTTAATTTAATTTATTATTATTGTCATAGTAACACATTTAGGTATTTCGCAAAATATCATTGGGTCGGTATAGAGACATAGAAAACTTTTAGTATAATTTGGATTCCAAGCTACAGTAAAACAAGTTCATCTATTTGTCTGAGAGACATGTATGTGTCTGTTGAACTTCTATCTAAAGAAGCCTTGAAGAGTGATCAAGTCTAATTGTCCAAATCATTCCAATAAAAGAAGATCTATGTGGATTGTACAATTTGAATACTTTTACCAAACACTCTTTGCCTCAAAAGTCTGAGAAAAATGCAAGAACTATACTTTATATGATCACTACAAAACAAGTGTCTGGTTCTTCTGAGCCTAATATTATTATTGAGGATATCACATTTAGATTTAAGAGAATAACTCATCCACCAATTAAATATAAATATCATGGTCATATTATGTTTTGACGAAATAAAATATTATTTTAAATGGACTTAGGTTTAGAAGTCCATAGTCTCATATTCAACATTATTTAAAGTATGTTAATACTGAGTAAATGACATAAATAAAATTTGTCTTTCTTTTAATATTTTATAATCTCTTTAGAATCCTTACTTTCTTAGTTGCTAGGGTTAACACCCTAACAGTGGTAATATGGATGAACTCTTTTGCAAAAATCATTTTGAACTCAAAATATATTTAAAGGATCTTGCTGCTAAGAAAAGAATATAGAATTCAAACACGCCAGAGACTAAATTGTGAACTTTTATTAAGTTCGCACTGAAGCGAATCATTTGCGTAGCCGTTGGATTAAAAGATAGTTGATCTGAGCCGTTGATTTGGTTACTGGTAACCTTTAACCATTGAGAAGTCAGTTTGGAGAAGTGAGACTTCAGCGTGTATATAAGTCGGTTTCAGCTAGGACATCTTCTGGCTTGGGTGACGTCTTATTAAGGGAAGACGACTTCTGGCTTGGGTGAGCTCGTTTTGAGTGTAGAGGACTTGTCAATACAGTGGGCCTAGGACGCATATGATGCACATGGGCTGTGCAAGTATAAACTTTTTTATATTGGGCCTATTTTTTTTGTATTGGTTGGAGCATTTTTTAAAGTAAATGTTAAATTGTAATTGTAAAAATTTGTAATAATAATTCAATTGATTTAATGGGCATATTTTTTAATCATTGGAGGCAGATTTTAAGTAGGCATATAAAAAGCATTGTAATTGGGAAATTGAAATAAAAATTAAATTCTTTTAAATTAAGTTACAATAATAATAATTTTAAAAATGTCCTAAATGTCCTCCTGTTTCATACGTGGTTGTCTACAACGTTGTGACCTACTCGATGTTCAATTCTAGTCCGGTCTTCAATTGTAGTATGATCTTCAACCATATTTGTCTCTGCGGTAGGCAAAATCATAGAAACCAGATTCGCTGGTTTGCCCGGAGAACTGCGAATCAGTTCGCGAGTACCGATTCGCAGTACTTTGACGACCCAAAATGCTCCAATTCGCATATTGATATCTAGTTCCAAGCGAACCACTATTAAAGATGTAATTTATCTCATTCTTGAGCTTCAAACCGTGACCAACCGAATACGAATGAGAAGTCATAGCAAAAAAATAGAGAAAAAAGAGAAGATAAAGGATGAGCCGCCATAGAGAAAGAAAATGCAAGAAGAAGGAGGAGGAAGAAGAAGATAGATGCAAAACCAAGATGGAGCCTAGGGATTGAATGAAATTAGGTTTTGGTAATATTGGTTAGGGTATTGAGTTACTTAGATAACCCAAAATACTTTAATGGGTCCAACTTAAATAAAAGTTTATCTTTAAAAAAATAGTGAATTTTTTTTCCTAAAAATTTAAATTGACTCATTCATTTAGTTTTCATTAATAAAAAATACACTTAAGTGAAAATAATCAAATTATTAAATCATATTAGATTATAAATTATTCAAATTAAATATAGAATCAAATAAAAAAATTAAAAATTATTTTTTTTAAATATCTTGTTAATTATTAGTCAACCATAATAATACAAGTATAAAGAATCTATTGAATATATTAACTAAATATACCTATAACGTACTGATACTTTGATAGGGTAACGTACCATGTACTACTTATCCGTACCCATATCAAAGAGAATCGCATATTATGTGACCATGGGCAAAATATTACCATGAAAGAACTTGGTCCAGCACCATCATCTTAATTTAATGTAAACCTTATATCATTGAAATATATATTTGTTGATTGAGGTGTATCCAATAATTTATTCATGAAGTCACTATCCTCTATAGAGAAAGAGTGAGGATGAGACATGATATCATCAAGGCGACGATGATGCGATGATTCATATTGAAAAGACATTCTTCCTGGTTGAATTTTGTAAGAGCTAGACATTGATGGTTGATACATCGAATATTGTGACATCATGGGTTGGATTATCGTAGGTTGGAATATTGGAGTTTGAGGTGTGAGAGGTATAGGGATGTATGGTGGTTGTTGATTTTTTTGATAATTTATATGGTGTGGGTCTCGTAGTAGTAAATCAGCAGATAAGTATGATCTAGAATTGGTTAAATACCAATTCATATATTGTTGTGTGTGGACTAGAGTTTGGATCGGAAGTCCTTGCAAGACCTGATTCTTGCGATGACTCTAATGATCAATCCACTTTACATGCTTGATGACCCAGTTTGCATATTGATTTATGCCTTTGTCAATTATGTGCAGGGCATCAGTATTCTTTGGTGATCATGGAACATCTTGAACCAAGTCAAACTGTAGTGTATAACACCATGATTTTCTGTGCGCGTTTTATTAATTATTTAATTGACAAGCGATTAATTTTAGAAATTAATCGGTATTGATTTAGGCTAAAACTCAGTTGAGTTTTAGTCTTGTATTGTGATTTCTAATTTACGGTAAAGTTTCATAATTTTCTGAGACTGAAAGTCTTCGGGCCTCTTTCGGGCCCAAATTCACCCTAAACTCGGCCCAACTAGGATTTTTTGAGTACCGTAACCCGGAATCAAATTCTGATTATGCCATTGGCTTCGAAATATTATTTCGAGTCAAAATAGATACCAAGTTTGTCCATAACTCATCTCTAGATATTTTCACTCCGAAATCCAAGTTTCGACGTTCTAAACGTAACCCTATATGGGAGATTATTAATCTCCAGCCGAGTTTTAACTAATAATATTAGGGCATGTTTTAATCACAATGTTTCATCGCATTAGTCACATCACTCATTCATGAGTCAGGCTTGCTTGTTGAATAAGCAAAAGTACCACCACTTTATCACCATGATTCCAATCACTTACTTAATCCTCTAAATTGCTCATCCACTCCCTTACACACATCATGGTCCTTTGATCTTCCCAAATCTGATTTCTCCTCTATAAATAAAGCACCATTTCCCTTGAGGGAGCTCACTTTCCCTCCTCATTTGCTCTCTTTAAGTCATAAGCATTCATAGTAGATTTCAAGGTATTTTCTCCAACTTTGCTTCTTAATCTCTTAAGTTCTAGCCATTAGATGTTTATAGATTTTTACTATGTTGTTTATATGTATGTTAAGAATATTTTCAACCGTTGAAATCACCAAATAGTCTTCCTAACTGTTTATGTAATCAAAACCCTAAAACTTGTGCTTTCTTGAACTTAAATGAGTTTTTTCACACAAAATTGTTATCACTTTCCACCATTCTTGTTTTAGCTTTAGTTTCTTGCATGATAACATTTCAAGACTTCAAAATAAATCTCCTATTTAACATGAGCCGTGACCTTATTGGTGTTTTTAGTGGTGATTTTTACCTCCATTTGTGTTAAGACTTGACCTTATAAGTATTTTGTTGATTTTAGTTAAAGGGGATGATTATGTAATCAAATGAACCTTTTTGGAGTTTTTAAACCATGTAAAGCTTTGATTTTTCCACTTGTTTTTGGCTTGAAAAAAACCCATAGCCTTGGACAAGATTAGATGTATTTGTTTTTCTGTTTTTCTAACTTAAAATGTTTGAGTTAATTGGAAATTTTGTTGAAAAATTGTTGTTTTAAAAGTGTTAAGTATTAAAGGATTTTTGATAAATTGTTATCTTTTAATTTCCAAGTTAAAGTAATAATTTGGAATAAAAAGTGATTTACTAAAGTCTTGATTTTATAAACTTAAGTGTTATAAAGTCTTGGATTTTACTTAAGTTAAAGTGTCGATTTGCTTAACGAAAGCTTACTTTAAAGCGATAAGTTTAACTTAACAAATCTTGAGTTAAAGTAATGATTTTAATTAAGTTAACTTACTTTAAATTGGTAGGTGTAACTTAAGAAATCTTAATTTAAATTAGTGACTTGAATTAAGTTGAATTATTTTAAAGTGGTAAATGTGACATAGAAAGTCTTAATTAAAACGTTGATCTTAATAAGAATGTCCTACTTGTAAAAGATAAGATTTATGAATTGTTCTCATTACTGGAAGAATTTAATAGAGTGAAAATGCATGTCCTGGAAAATTTTGTTTAAGGAAAGACTTCATATTTAAGTGTGTCTATTACGACTCACCTCTCTTTCTTGGGAACTAACCTGGTGTTTAATCACAAACTAAGACATGATTCCAGTATAAGAACATCGTTGATTATATTCGAGTAAACTCGTATTAATTTCAATTTGAAAAATCTTACTGTAAGGTATTGATTTTAGAAAGGATGCCTTACTTGGTAAAAATATAAGTTAAGTTTTTGAATAAGTGTCATCATATAAGAATTTTATTTATCAAGTATTCTAATTAAGGTTTATGTTGTTTGTTGCCGTTATGGTGACGAAATTTCTATAGTTGCACCACATACCATACACTCACCTATTGTCGAAGAAGCTTTCTGCACGGAATTATCAGGTGAGGGAGAATACATCGTGACACAGTGGTGTCAGAATATGACTTCCGGACCTCCTAAACTACCTCAAAGGTTTGGAGTTGTCTTGGTATTAAGAAATCTTGTACTTAATCAATTGTTTGTTTGTTATGATCAAGTACTTATGATCTCTTAAGTCATATCGTTTAAGTTATGTTATATATAGAGTAATATTGTGGTTATCCATGGATGAACATTACTCAAATAACTGTAGCGAGGAATAATCGATTAACACATAACTTAATCGATTAGTAATACTCTATAAATCCCCCTGTCTGATGAACATAATTGATTATCAGGACTAGTAATCGATTATCAATGTCATAAGACAAAATTCTTTTAGCTACTGTAACTAGACAAAATTCTTTTAGCTACTGATGAACATAATTGTTATAACATGTGATGCGAGTAATACAAGATAAAATACTTTAAAAGGGACTGATGTCCCAAAGATGAAAAAATACCTATCATTAGAACATAAGTAAAACGTTATATACCGATAGTATGGGATGCTGATTGTAACATGATTACTTAGGGCCCTTCTGTCGAGTTCGTCTACTGTTATGATGTTAAGGGTGAAGCCCACAAGGTTTATGTTTTCCATGCAATGAGATCGTCTAACCGTAAATAGCTTTGACATTGGGTTGTCAAGGATGATTCGACGATGGTTCGTAGTGGTGAGGATATTATTCCTCTATCGTGTTAAGACTTAAGACCGAGTCCCACAAGAAGCATTATGTTTGGAGATGTCTTTGGTTGGGCCGATCATGTAAGAATCAACAATGATTAAAAGATTTAATCGGCTAACCTCGCTTAGTGTGCATACTCATTATGAACAATGAATTAGTAGAGAGGAAAGTTATGGGAGATGAACGAGCCCCGAGATGTTGTGAGGGACAGCGATAGTAGTGATGCGTCAGCAAAAGCCTTGAGAGATTCTAGGTGAGATGAGTCCCCTATATTCTTCGATGAGGTATTCTGTTGGATCAGACAGTTCTCACAACACAAACTAAACAATCTCTGACAACCCCTTTTTGCAATTAGGATCAATGAGAGGGATGTCCAGAAAGTGTTTGATATGACACCGTTCTGAAATGGACAGTTCCTTTAGAACAAATCAATCACATATCCTTGCGAGGAATGAATTTGGTACGCTCAAATCTGTTTCTTATGAGACCTGTACTCTCGGTTATTTCTGAATAGTTTATTGGAAGGATATTGATGTAAGGATGGGTGAACTAAACATAACATTCATATATTGTACTCGTGGATATTTGTTCCCAAATCCTGAGTTACAAACATCATTCATCATCAACATATACATGTATACATCATTTATCTGTCTTGGTGTGATATTCTATATAATTTCACGACGTCAATGAAGAGTATTCATTATGTGTTTTACTCTATCTTTCTTTTTGGTATACTTGTATACATCATTGTTCAGATGGATCGATCAGCAATGATTCAGAATTACCGATTCATGATGTCGCAGGAGGGGACTTAAAGAGTTGATAGGGCGAGGATTAGGACTACGTGTTCCGATTTTGACACGGTTGAGGAAATGGAGGTTGACGACGACGTCGACTATGTAGAGTTAGTCTGCATAGAGGACTCCGTGGAGGTAGGAGACCTCTCATTGGACTCAGAGCCTGAGAACTCCCGCTAGTCGCTAGGAGCTGCTTCTCTTATTTTTCTTTTTGGAATAGGGATACCTGTGTAGGATATTTTTGTAATGCGGACACCCTCAACTTATTTTGTACTTATTTTTACTTTACAGCTTTTAGTTAGGCGATGATTAGATTATGCTTTGTATTTTGTAACCACATTGTACTAGACCAAGCAACACCTTGTTGTGTGTGTTGCAGGGTCAAGTCTTTTATAATGAGAAGCATTCAGAAAAGTGTTATACCATTTTCAATTACCATTAGATATCAGTTACTTACTTTCCGTAGTTTATAAAAATGTGACGTCTTGAAAAATGAATGGATATAAGGAAAACCATTTGTGATTTACATATTACATAAAAGAAAAAAAAATTACCCATCTTTCTAAGAGAATAATTACATTATTTATGAAGTGATTTTCGAGGCGTTACATAGTATGAATCGATATGTTTGATGTCATTCGATGATTGAGACACAAATCAAAGTTGTGCATGCACTTCACACCTTCTTATCTTATTGGACATGACGTGGGAGATTGATGTTATAAGTCTCATATGAGAGTCATTTAAACTACAAAAAAGAAATAGAACATATTATTAAGAAATCAAAATATTGTGTCAATTTGTAATGGTAAGAGTTTAAAATATGTTACTACGTTAGCGTCCATTTGATCTATGTGTGACCTATATGCTATCAAATCCCCACGTGGAATTCTTGTAAAGATACAATTTTCGAGACCCCACCTATATAAAATTTATATTAGTTATGATAGGAAAAATAAAGAAATTACTTGTAAATAAAATTTTTGTGTAGGTAGAACTAGATATTACCTTTAAGAAAATCAATAAGTTGGTATAGTATTCACCCTATGTGCAATGAAAGGTAGGCGGTACCACGCCCAAGATTGTAAAAGTAGCAAGCAGCCATTCGTGGCCCTTGGATTTGGTTTTGTTGCCTTACATAATTCCAGATATAAGTTAGCCAAACAAGTTGAACCTCAACTATATTGGTTAGTTCTTGCTAGATCCTGAAGTAAAGGTAAGTACATTAAATGTACTCGACTATTAGATTTATTGGGTATAAACTCTCCTCCAATAATCCAGAGGATGCGTGCCCTACAATATTGTTGTAGTTATAGTTGTATAAGTTCAGATGACAGTTGACTAAAGTTTTGAATTAACCAAGTTAATTTTAACTCACCCTCACATATCTACTCCTTCGATTGGAATCTTTCTCAAAAGTTCCATACACAGTTCATTCCAATAAAAAAAAAGTGGGTCCCACTATCAGTAACCTATTAACACTAACTCCTAGTTGGAGTGAAACATCTTCCAAAGTAATGGTGCATTCACCATACGGAAGATGAAAGGTGTGAGTCTCAGGCCTTCATCTTTCAACCAGAGCTGTAATTAAAGATGAATCTATGTTGTAAGTTCAGAGGCGAGATATTTGTGAAAAACTACTGAGCTTTAATAGATCTTGTAATAATGATTCTTCTCCAATAAAATTAACATGTCTCAATTTCATATGTTCTTTAATTGGGTATTGCAAAAAATAGAAAAAGTTATAGTTAATAGAAAATATAATAAGTAATGTAATTAAATTAAATTGACAGTTTTTGTAAATAAAAATAAATTGTGATGGAAAATAAGTAAAAAATTTCAAATGGTGGATGATAGAGGTAGGACTACAATCCACCTCCTTGTTGACATTGTTTACTCTATTTACTATATGAGGCAAATGTATTCTTATTGTAATTAATTATCTGTTTCTATATATATAAACAAATCCTCAATGTAGGCGATAAGGATCTAACACATGTCTTTCTTCATATTTTACATTCTGTTAACCACATATGCCAAACTCGTTTTTTAAAAATATCTTACTGTATAAATAAATATAAGTTAATTCCTATCCGCAAATGAATGTCTATGAAAAATAAACTAACTGAATAATTGATCACATATAATCTGTGTTGATCTTGTAACCTTAGCAAGTTTGATCTAGCCATGTAAGTTGAAGGTATAGTAGATAAGAAAGTTTATTTGTTGTTAATGTAAAAAGTAAGTTGAGAGTGTAGTAGAAAATAAGTTGTAGAGTAGGTTAATTTATATGAGTTAAAAGTAGTAGGGAAATTTTGAAAATGGGTGCACTTTAATTTTGAAAATGGGTGCACAATAGGAAAATGGGTTGGGCCATAGAGACTTTAGAGCAGACTGAAGTGGGTTTGGGCTAGTGAGATGTCTAACTAGGAATCTGCGCATATGTCTTTTCCAAGTCTGAAGTCGGTTTCACCCAAGGAGACGTCTTAACAGATGTTGGTTTGGGCTAGAGAGACTTCCTGAAAAAGCCTACAACGTAGTAGTCTAAAGTCAACATATGCTACATTGGTTACCACACTTACCTCTTGAGCTCGTCCCAACAAGTCGTCCTTTGGGACACACACGAGAAGGGTTCCTTACTTGGTCTTCATTACCATTAACAACATTTTCCATGGAACTAGAATTTTGTTTCAATTGGAGTCTACTACATTCATTGTAAAAAATTTCCATCATTTCTTTAAAGCCTTCCTCCGTTTTGCAAGCAAGGTTATACAATCCTCTACATTTATCACTCAAAGCTCCATATCTGCTGCTTTGAACTGATTCTTGACTTAGGTCACACTGTTCGAAATTTACACGATGATCATCTTTTGTTTTTTTGTTGTCCATTTCTCAAGAACAAGACAAGATGGCAATTGTGGCATGTCGAGAATTAGTAACAGACAAACAAGATGATTACATGATATCCCAAAAGATTCCATTGTTCTACATGAACATTTAATGTCCACATTAGAACCACCATCATAATGAGAAACATGCCATTTCTTGTTGGGGTTGTAATGCTTTCCAACTTTGTATATTATATGACTTGATGTTTGATGGGTAGAAATTATCTTCCTTTTTGCAGCTTCCAATAACATTTTGCGAAATTCTTTGAACACCATTCTAGTATATATCGAAGCAGCATGCCCCTCTATATTATGATAAAGAGTTTGTAACAACTCTTCACCATATGAAAATTTAAAATCTTCAACAACCTCATTGTTGCGTATGTGACTTACACATCGTTGAAAATGATGCAAAAACTCGGTCACATTATATCCTGACTCTATGTACCTTCCCATTTGTGAATGTAAGCCTTCACATCGTGATGTGCAAACCAACATAAAACTTTCCTCGATGTAAGACCTGACCCATATACTTTTGCAATCATAAGTCTGAGTGGCCCAAACATTATTTTGAAGCCCATGTTTGATGATAACTTCCTCCCACATCATCTGAAAATCTTCAACCTCAACATCAGCGTACATAACTTTTTGGAAATCCTTATGAAAGTTCTTTTTCTTTATATTTTTTTCAGCATTGTTACATATATGCCAAACACATAACCTATGATAAGTTTTGAGAAAAACTCTTTGGATTGCATTCCTCATAGCCAAGTCTTCATCCGTGGTAACACATTTCTGTTGTTTCCCGTTCATTGCCTCTAAAACTTTCTCAAGAAGCCACACATATGTTTCCTCTGTCTTATTTGACACAATAGCTGCAGCAAATATTGTTGTTTGGTTGTGATGATTTACACCAGAAAATACGATGACTGAAAATTTATATTTGTTTCGACTATAAGTTGCATCGAATGCAAGAACATCTCCGAAAATTGAATAATAAAAAATGCTATGTCCACCAGCCTATAACAATTGTTGCAACTTACCTTCTTCATCTACTGTATGCTTCCAATATATTGTACAATATAATTTCGATAGCTCCTTCAAGTATTGTAAGGCTGCTTCTGCGTTGCCATTTTTGTTCCTTCTTTGCTTCTGGATTTGATTATACATGTCTTTCTTCAAAAACCCAATGTAGCAATAACCATCACATTGACCAGCAAATGAAGCAAATATTTTCCCCATTCCAATGCCCACCTCTCTCATGGTGTTCATCTGAGCGACATTTGTCTCTGTCATGCTTCGGTTAGAGGCTATCATCCCACTATACTGTTCACCAAGGAGTTCATGGTTATGTTCATCGGAAAAATAACTGACATACCAACCTCATTTTTCCTTGTCATCGTGGATCTTCATTCTTGCTAAACAACAACATCTTGTATCTTTTTTGGGCGCCCACTTCCAAACTACATCATCTTTTTTCTCTCTAAATCATTCTCTATCACACAAAAATGAGGCCATAAAATTTCACTAACTTTTTCCTAGCGGGTATGATATTTTCTAATACCGAATACTTTCTTCATACCATACTTCTTATAAAATTCATATACAATATCATTGTTCAAAGACATTAACTTCTTCACTTCATCTTCATTTAACAATCCAAAATCAATTTCTTTAAAACCTAGATCTTCTTTTCATTCATATTTTCAAAATCACTATCATCAAATTCTTCTTCAGCCTAAAATCACCAAAATATATCATTTATATGACAAATATAAAAACTACAACAACAAAATAAAAAAAAATTCTCAAAAATAATACCTCATCACAATAGTTTTCATTGTTGTTAATTTCTTCTTCCATCTAGTAACATAAACAAAGAATAAAAATAAAATTAATCAATATAATTATAATAAAAAAAGCTAACAATACAATAAACCAAAATAACGTCTAAACAAAGAAGAAAAAAGTTAACAATACAATAACAGTCTAAACAAAGAAGAAAAAAGTGAAAACTAACCTTAACAATGCACTTTCACCAATCCAAACTACTTTCTCAGCAACTATGTTATTACACCCTTCCATAGTTTCGAAAGATAGAGATTGTAGGGATACATATACATACTAAAGTCAGTTTAGCTCAAACCGACTTTAGTGATCACAACTTCTCTACCAATGTCATCTAGGGGAAAAACGAGGACATGAAGTCTCCTTTCACCAAACTGAATTCCACCTAGAAGTCATCTTCATGCATTTCGACGTCAGGTCCAGCAGAAGTAGCATTGAGCCAACCTGACTTCTAGGATGATGTCTCACTCTGCCAACATGACTTCTTATTGGTGACCAATAGGTAGCCGGTAATAAAATATTTTTACCCAATGGATTTGCACTAGTTCACTTGGAAGCGAACTAATATGTCGTTCGCATATTAGTTCTCGCCTTCAAATACATGTCAAGGCTCAGCAAAAAATCGAGAGAAGTTAGCTTTGGAATAGAATGTTCTATCGACCTTCTAGCTCAACTACATTCATATACTTGAAAAAAAAGAAGCTATTTTTTAATGTAGAACTTGTAATAGCTTTATGCTTTGTTTGATTAAAGAAAGAAAATGAGAATAAAGAAACATGTGAGAGATAATAAAGAGAAAGAAAAATGTGAAAAAATGAGTAGATTTTTATGTTATTTAATATGAGAGAAATAAAAAAGAAAGAAAAAAGAATAGATAATGATCTTATGTTTTAAAAGACAAAATCACCATTAAATAATAAAGAATAGGCAAATATTATTATATTGGTAAAGGCTAAAATTGTTATTTCATTAAGTTTTACTTTTTGTAGGTCTCATACTTTGTTTTATCTCCTCCACCCCTTCTTTCTCATCATCCAAATGAGTGAAAAACTCACTTTTTCTCATATTCCTCTCACTTCATCTTCTTTCCTCTCTTTCTCTCTCAAATGAAGCTTAGTATTATTGTTGGTGATTAAGACGACAAACTTCCTTTGTCTATATAGATAAAAGTTGTTTGGTAAGAAAGGATACTTTATTTTTAAATCAAAAGTGTTTGGTAAGAAATAATACTGTAGTCAAATTAGAAGTGGCTTGTGAAGAAAGAATATACTGTGATAAAGCCAAGAATTTGTAATATTAAAATAATTTATAACCATGAGTTTATAAGTTCTGCTTGAACAGAACCAATAACAAATGAGAAAAATAAATAAAGGGCCGAGGGTATCGTGTGAAGATCTTGTATACCCTATGACTTGACACAACTTATTACATACATGCATTCACATGTTCCTCCTATCTTATTCTTTGTCTCAGACCAATTATATATTGTTATATGAATAAAAGAAATTTTTTAAAATAAAAAATAAAATTCTAATTAATTCTAAAAAATAAACGAAACACAGTTGGAAATAGTTAATTATTGTCATGTACAAAAGCAACAATTGTAATTCTGTTAGTTTATTTAAAATATTAATGTCACACACGCTATCTCACACCACTTTTTCATTCTCAAATAAAAAGAATCTCCACCAAAACTACCAATTGCATAAGGATTGTACCATATTCCTACACTTGCCTACGAGCATATACACCAACTGCCACTCTCTGTTGCTGGCAATGGTAAATTCGTATCCGTATTAAGTATGGACCCTTCTTAAACATTATAAAAAATAGTGAAAAAAAAAATGTATACATAAACGCAGCCACATAGATTTGCATGCAACCAATGCATGAAAACCTCACCAACACGTGCCATACCACCCTTTCAGATATTGCCACCAAACCCTCCACTCGTCACTTCATTTAAACAACTATCATGGGAAAAAGTTTTATTACACATACACAACACATCCGAATTGAAAACCATGTTTTTTGGTACCTTTATTTAGACTAAAATGGAGATTACTGTCTCCATTTAATTAAAAATGACATTTTATTAAAAACAATTACAAAAATATAAATTAACATATTTATATTATGAATTTAACTAGTTAAGAATATAGAAAGATGATTTTTTTGGAACTTATAATCCTTATCCATGTGTTGGAGGATCCGAGTAACATGATAAATAAGTTGTATGAGTACAACTTTATATGATTAGGGATATAAAAAATATTATACTCTTAAAATATCATCCACATTCATATTTAAATATTATTGAATATTCAAAAAAGTAATATAAATAAGTAGTGAATAATATTGTGTATAAATTTTTACATGAATAATACATAAATATTACAATGACGTTATTTTTAGGCTTGCACCGTCATATGTATATATATCACTCACTCCTAGCACTATCTATCTTCTCATAATACATAAAGATTCCAATATGGCTGAAGCGCACTTCCAACCTCGCCATCAATCCTACAACCAACACAGTCCTCATCAACAACAACCTAAAACCACGCAACTTGCAAAGGTAGCCACCGCAGTCACCGCCGGCGGCTCCCTCTTGATCTTATCAGCGTTGCTTTTGGCTGGTACGATCATCGGCCTCGCCATTGTCACCCCATTGTTTGTGATATTCAGCCCAGTGTTGGTGCCAGCAGTGGTCACAGTGGCCCTCCTTAGCCTAGGGTTTTTAGCCTCCGGTGGTTTTGGTGTGGCGGCGATGACGGTGCTGACTTGGTTATACCGGTATGTCACCGGTGATAATCCACAGGGTTCTGATCAGTTCGGCACAGCGCGTCACAAGCTGATGAATAGAGCGCGTGAGATTAAGGATTACGGTGGAGGAGGAACATATTCATCTTCTTAATTAATCCCTGAACTTGCATGCACATGAAACTTGTTATTGTACTCTTTAAACTTTTCTCTAGTTATATTTACGTGCCTGCAATTTCTGTTATTCTCTCTTTTTCTTCCATTCATTCGTCTTTCGCATTTTCTTTTATTGTGTATCATCAATCATCACAGATTGTAATATCTTCTTCTAGCTGCATTCAACCGTTGAAGAACGATCTTTTTTTATTTTTTCCACTTCTATGTTATTTTTGCGTTTCTATGGTAATTTGTATGTTTTTGAATGCATTTATCTTGGAAAGCATCAAGATGATATGAGATTAATACGGTGCTTGGACATCAAATACTTTTCGGGTTATTTCTTTAACTCGGTCAAATTAGAATTTTCTTAAATCACAATAGATCATTTCCTAAATCACAATAGATCAACCTCTCATTCATTCAATTAAGACCGTAAATCAAGGGGTTATCAAGTTACAATCTTTAAATGGCTCTGATTTTATAATGATTTTTTTCCACATATTTTATTTTCCTAAAAAAATAAATTTCTCCCTTCATTACTAGAGTAGGTTTGATATGCGTTTTTGTACACGATTTTTATTTTTGAAGATCATCAGTACCAATTTTTTCTGTCTCCTTGAATTAATCCAATAGGCTCTTGACACATAAATAAAATTTTGTATATATTTTATTTATCATCTATTAGAAAGTAATAATTAGTTGACATAATTTTATTAGTATGATACAGAGATAGAAAAATAGTGGTATGATCTTCTCAAAAAAAAAACTTACGGTTGAATTTGGTTCTAACATATCATAAGAAAAAGAGTTCGAACTAATTAGTGGTTCTACATATCATGTTATATAATATATTTTTTAGAGCAAAATTTCTTAAGCAATTTCAATTGCATAATTTTGTTGCAAACATATATTTCTGAATTTTGTGTTCGGGAAATTTCCCTATTAAGTTCCACTGTGTGCTCATAAGTATTGGCGATAGGTTTTGAATAAGAGGAAAATAATATATATATATATATATATATATATATATGTATATATATATATATATGTATATATATATGTATATATATATGTATGTATATATATGTGTATATATATGTATGTATATATATATGTATGTATATATATATGTATTTTTGTTATTATATATTCACTATTTATAATTAATTATTATTCATTATTGAATGATATATTCTTAATATAAATTTTATACGGATAGTACATTATACTTATTTGAAAAAATATATAGAATTGAGATTGATACCAAGGATTCAAGAGTCACTATGAACCGTGATATGTTGGGGGCTGAACATTAGGTAGGGCTTTCATACAAAGATAGAGTATTTGGGCTTACTTCATTCTAAAAGCTCTCTCATAAATTATTCAAATTCTCAATGGGACTTCAATACTTTCACCATAAAATGGGAATTAAAGATTTAAATTACACATATGACATTTTTAGTACATCCTTACTCCTAACTATTGATTTTAATATATCAAAAAGTAACGCATCTTATGACAAAATAAAAGAGTAGGGAATCTTGGTCCATCTTAAGTAAAATCTCACATTCATGTCTATTCTATGGAATGAATATTTGATCCCTTAAGATTCCACCGAAAAAAGATTTAATGGTTCAACATACATGTATGGAAAAGAAGAAATATCAAACACTTACAGAAACATATTTTTTAAGTATCTCATAAGGTCCATGCCTCAGAAAATAGAATATAAAAGTATGGGATTAAGCTTTATCCCTTGACAATGGTATGGGATAACTCTAGGTGATAATTTAACAGTAGAAATTGTCCCAGGTAAAAAAGTCCATACCTGTATCATAGTTTCTTCGATTTAAAGCAATCTAAATTTTCATTAGTTTGGTGGGTTTGAATTCTGCTTTTGGTATTCTTCAAGAATAACATTTCATTCATTCAAAATTAAACCTTTCCAAAAAGAATTTTCGGCTCGAAAACCAGCTTAGTGATGTAGTTAGAAGCGGACTTGATTTCATCCTATAACACCGTGAATTTTCTGTATATGTTTTAGTAATTATTTATTTTACAAATGATTAATTTAAAAATTAATCGGTATTGATTTAAGCTAAATCATAGTTGAGTATTAGTCTTGTTTTGTAAATTCCTACTTTGTGGTAAATTTTTGTAATTTTATGAGACAGAAAGTTTTTGAGCTGCTGCTGGGCCCAAATTCGTCCGAATTCGGCACAATAACGTCTTTTTGAGTTCTGTAACTCGGAATTGAATTCCAATTGCACCATTGGCTTTGAAATATTATTTCGAGTCTAGATAGACATCAAGTTAGTCCATAACACATTTCTAAATATTTTTCACTCCGAATTCCGTGTTTCGAAGTTCTAACCGTAAATCGAAATCGAGAGATTTTTAATATCTAGCGGAGTATTAGCCGAAAATACTCGGGCATGGATTAATCGCGAATGTCTTGCCAAAGAGGTCACATTACTTTCATGAGTGAAGCTTACACAAAATCTCTTAAATCACTCATCTACCTCTTACACAATCCACTTTCGTAACGGAGATCAGAAGCTTCATCGGTTTTGTAGGATACTATCGGAAGTTCATTGAAAGGTTTTCGAAGTTGGCGTTGCCACTGACTATGTTAACAAGGAAAGACAAGGCTTTCGTCTAGACGGCGAAGTGTGAGGAAAACTTCCAGGAATTAAAGAAAAGATTGACTACATCACCTGTATTGATTCTACCAAAACCAAAGGAGAACTACAATGTGTATTATGACGCGTCTAAACAAGACCTGGGTTGCGTGTTGATGCAACATAAAAAGGTGGTAGCTTATGGAAATGGGATAGCATCGCAATGGATTTTGTGAGCAGATTTTCTCAGACTCAAAAATGTTATGACGCAATTTGGGTGATAGTAGATCATTTGACGAAGACAACTCACTTTCTACCAATCAATATGAAATACTCCTTGGAAAGGCTAACAGATTGTACATAAAAGAGATTGTCTGATTGCATGGTATTCTTACAAATATCATCTCAGATAGAGACCCACATTTCACTTCGGAGTTGTAGAATGGTTTGCAAACAGCCTTGGGTACCAAACTGATTATGAGTTTAGCTTACCACCCGCAAACAGATGGCCAATCTGAACGGACTATTCAATCTTTGGAAGACTTGCTGACAACATGTGTGTTGGAACACTTTGGAAGTTGGGCAGACAACTTGCATTTGATAGAGTTCACCTACAACAACAAGTTTTACTCAAGCATAGACATGGCGCCGTATGAAGCTCTTTACGACAGAAAGTGCAGAAAATCGTTATGTTGGTTTGAAGCAGGAGAGAATCTAATACTAGGACCCGATGTGGTTCAGAAGACGACGGAAAAGATAAGAATGATAAGGTAAATTATGAAGACAACTCAGGGTAAAAAAGAGCTACTATGACAAAAGGAGGAATCCCCTCAGTTTTGAGGAAGGAGATCGTGTCTTCTTGAGGGTGGTTCCAACAATTGGCATTGACAGAGTGCTTAAAGCCCGTAAGCTACCCCTAAGTTCATAGGACCATACCAAATCCTTAGAAAATTCGGATCACTAGCTTACTAAATAGCCTTGTCACATTTATTGTCAAACCTGCATAATGTCTTCCATGTGTCTCAACTTAGAAAATATGTTAGTGACCCGTCGCATATCATTGAACCCGATTCAATTAAGCTAAAAGATAAATCTCATTTTTGAAACTATGCCCTCGAGAATTGCTGATCGGAGTGTGAAGATATTGCGAGGCAAGGAGATTGCCCTAGTTAAGCTGATCTAGAGCCAAGCAAATGGAGAAGATGCAATTTGGGAGCTCGATGATGCCATAAAAGAGTCCTACACCTATCTTTTTTCTTAAGAGGTATGCTTAATTTTCAAGGACGAAAATCTTATAAGTGGGGAAGGATTGTAACACCGTGAATTTTTTGTGTATGTTTTAGTAATTATTTATTTTACCAACAATTAATTTTAGAAATTAATGGGTATTGATTTAGGCTAAACAATTGTTGAGTGTTAGTAGTTTTTTGTAAATTCCTATTTTGTGGTAAATTTTCGTAATTTTATGTGAAGAAAAGTTTTTGAGCTATTGTCGGGCCCAAATTTGCCCGAATTCAACCCAATAACGTGTTTCTGAGTTCCGTAACTCGGAATCGAATTCTGATTGCTCCACAGGCTTTGAAATATTATTTCAAGTCAAGATAGATATCAAGTTAGTTCAGAACCCATTTCTAAATATTTTTCACTCTGAATTCTGTCTTTCGAAGTTCTAACCGTAAACCGAAATTGAGAGATTTTTAATATCCATCCGAGTATTAGCCAACAACACTCGGACATGGTTTAATTGTGAATGTCTTTCCGAAGAGGTCATATCACTTTCATGAGTGAAGCTTGCTTGTCAAACAAGCAAAAGTACACATCTCTTACACAAAAATTTCTTAAATCACTCATCTACCTCTTACACAATCCACTTTTTTGGAAACACCTTTGGTCTTCCCCTTCCCAAATCTGATTTCTTGTTCTTAAAAGCCAACACCTAGCTTAGAGAAAAACCCTTAGCATTTTTTACTCTTCTTCACTTTTGAATTTCTAAGAACTTCAAGGTAGTTCTTCATTTTGATTTCTCCGTCTCTTAAGATCTAACCATTAGATATTTATGAAATTTTAGTATGATGTTTATATGTATGTTATGAACATTTTCAACCGTTGAAATTTTCAAATAATCTTCCTATCTCTTTCTATGCTCAAAACTCTACATATGTGCTTTCTTGAACTTAAAAAGTTGTTTTTGAAACCTTGAATCCTTTGAGTTTATGAGACTGTTTTTAGTGTTGAAAAATATGCATTTTGTTGATTTTAATGAAAGGGGATGATTATGAAATCAAAGGAACCTTTAAGGAGTTTTCTAGCTATGTAAAGTTTGAATCTTTTCACTTGTTTTTGGCTTGAGAAACCATAGCCTTTGACAAGATAGAGAGTGTTTATTTTGCCATGTTTCTAAGTTAGATGTTTATAAGATGGATGAGTTTTGTTGAATAGATGGTTCATTGTTATTCATGACTAAAAAACCAACACCTATTAACCTTTGTGGTTAAGTTTAGAGGTGTTGAAATGATCATGAAACTTGTTGAATCTACTTTATTAACTTACTTTAAAGTGGTAAGAGTAACAAATGATATATTGATTTAAAATGTTGTTTTAAGTATGAGATCAACACTATCAACACTTGTGGTTGTATTAGAAAAAGATATTTTAAAATGAGCATGGAAAGCTATTATACAAAATATGGAATCTACTTAAGATGAATTGCTTTAAAGTGGTAAGATCAACTTAAGAGATATTGATTTAAAAGTATGGGCTTGATTAAGAAACTTACATCAAAGTGGTGAGTATGACCTAAAAAGTCTCCATGAAAGTATAAACTTATGCAGTGATAAAAGTATAAACTTTATTAAAATCTTACCTTGAAAAAGATGGAAATCGTGAACAAGACTTTCGAGGATAAAGGATGGTTCAAGAATATGAATCTTGGACCGGATGGATAAAAGCGATTGAGTTCATAAATGGGTTAAAACGATATATTTACCTTAGGGTTATCATGTAAAAATTTAACTCGCAGATCACTAATTTGTTTTTGTGTTTGGTTTTGAAGCTTTCAAAGTCGGACAACCTAACCATTCACATAAAGAGAATCAATCACTCAACAACCTAAGGTGAGGGAGAAAACATCGTGACATAGTGGTGTCTGAATATGACACCCAGATCTCCCAAACTATCTCAAAAGTTTGGAGTATTTTTGTGTATCAATAAACTCGTACTTAATCAAATATTTGTGTGCCTAGATTAAGTACGGATAATTTCTTAAGTTGTATGCCTTAGGATAGATTAAAATATCATGTAATATGGTAGTTAACCACGAAGGAACACCACTCGAAAGACTAAAACGTGTAGGGGTCGAAAATAACAATTATTCGATATGATGGCCCAAAAGGTTGAAAGAGTGGTCCTAGCCATTTGACCAGCCACACCAGGGCGAGCTAGCCACGCCTGGGCGAGCCAACCACTCCTCGGCGAGCCAGATACGCCTGATCACTGTACCAGCAACGTCTGGGTGAGCCAGCCACGCTTGGCCAATGGATCAGGCATGCCTGGGTGAGCTAGACACGCTTGACCACTAACCCAGCCACGCTTGGGCGAGCCAACCACACAGCGTGCTTCGCCTGTTTTGGGCGGTTTTGGCGCCCGGGCGAGTATCAGATGGTGATTTTGACCAGATTTTGGTGGATTTATTGCTTGAGTGACAGCCCCTTGCTTGGGCAAGAGCTAAGTAGAGAATTAAGTCTATTTTGATGAATTTGTCGATTGAGCGAAAGTCTCTCGCTTGGGCGAGAGACAAACAATAATTTTGATTGTTTTTTATTGATTGATTTCTTAGGCAATAACCCTAGCTTGAGTGAGAAATGTATTTAATACTAGGGAGATACCGTGACTCAGATGAGGAGTCCATTGCTCAAATTAAAATATTTATATAGTTACCTTTGTTCTTGCACCTTATTACGGGAAGGTTTCCGACAGTGATGTTGTGATTAGGGTGATACCAAAAAATGATTATACGATACCACGCAGAGAGGTCGTCTGACCGTAAGAGGCTTGACCATGTGGTTGCCCAGGATAATTCAGCGATGATTTATAGTGGTAAGGATGTTATTCCTCTATTACGTGATGACGTAAGATCGGGTCCCACAAGAAATATTCTTTTGGGAGATGTGTTAGGTTGGGCCGATCAGGTAAAAGAATGATTAAAAGATTTAATCAATTAACTTTGGTTAGTGTGCATACTCATTATGGATAAGAAGTATTGGAGAGGAAATTTACGGGAGACGAAGGAGCCCCGCCATGTTGAGAGGGACGACAATGGTGGTGATTCGTCAGCAAAGTGTTGAGGGAGAGTCTAGGTGAGACGAGTCCCTTGTATTCCTGGATGAGGTATTCTGTTGGATCAGACAGTTCTCATAGGGCAAACTAGATGATCTATAACATCCCCTCTATGCAATCAGGATCGATGATAAGGATGCCCAGAAAGTGTTTGATACGACACCGTCCTTAAATGGACAGTTCTTTGGAACAGATCGATCATATATCCTTGCGAGGAATAATATGGTGCGTACAAATCGGCTTGTTATGAGACCTGTACTCTCATTTATTTCTTAATAGTTTATTGGGAGGATATTGGTGTAAGGATGGATGAAATAAACATAGCATTCATACATTGAGCTCATTGATATTGATCCTCGTGGTTTGAGTTATAACATCATTCATCATTTGCATTTGTGTATGTGACCTATATATTGTGTATATTATGTGTGTCCGTCTGGATGTGATACTCTATGAAATTCCACACCGTCAATTAGTAATTTTCAATAGATGTCTTACTCCCTCTTCTTTCTATTTGTATTCGGTTCGCATTCTTATTCAGATGGATCGTTACACTTACACCGGACCTTGTGCCTTAGAGCTGGAGATTGTTTGTGATGGCTCCACGATGCGCTTCTCATCCCATCATGCGGACTTGGAGGCTTCATTCACCTTGCCCAATCGGAGACCGACCCTTGCCGTATCATCTACTAAGTCTGTGACTCCTCTCGGACCAGCTGCTGCGGGACCATCTACAAGGCGATGGAGTTAGGAGGACGTGATCAGTTCCCCACCATGGAGGAGAGCCGCTCTGTGGACCATGCTCGAACCATAGGCAAATGCGAGAGTGGGGATTAGGCTACAGAATTCATCCTATGATTAGAGGAGGAGATAGAGGCTAAGGAGGAGCTGGAATCTGAAGAGGAGGATTGTGTGGAGTTAATCTGCATAGAGGACTCCGTCGAGGTAGTATACCTCTCCTCTGATTCCGAGATGGAGGAGGATCCGAGCAAGTGTTCTAGCGCACCCGCGGACACTAGAGCTAGTCATTATCAGCCATTTCCATGTATGTTTTGCTTTTTGAGTAGGGTATCTGTGTAGGGTACTTTTGATGTGCTGAATGACTTAGCTTATTTTGTATAGTTTCATTTTAGGCTAAGATTTCTTTTCGTCTTGTATTTCGTATTAATGTTTCTGTTCTTTCATTGAAGAAGTATTCAAAGATATGTTGAGTTATTTTTGGTTACCATTAGGTAACGGTTTTTTATTTTCCGCAATTTATGTTATTTAAAGTGATATCCCGAAAAGGAAACGAATATAAGGAAACAAATTTTATTTTACATTATTCAAAATTTTTTTACCACTTTTGAGCAATATTTTTTTGGAGTAATTTTCGGGGCATTACAACATGGTATCCGAGCGGTTCTTTTCTATCCGGCCTTGGGCATGGCCTCACATGCTTTCTTGTATGACTTTGTGTGTTTAAGTGTCTGCTTGTATTATTCGGTTGAAAATACGACTCATGGATAATTTCGGTAGAAGAAGTATCTCATACACGTCTAATGTTCACAGATTTAAGATGGTTGGACGTGGAACTGCTAACCTGGACTTCATAGCTGCAATGACTGCAACGATTCAGAACGTGAACGCAAATTTCCATCAGCTGAATCAACAACAACAACCCCAACCAACTCAAGGACCAGCTCAGTATAGGGGCTTGGAAGAATTCTGTCGTTGTCAACCCCCAAAGTTTGAAGAAGGTTTTGCACCAGATGCTGCAAATGACTGGTTCGAGGAGTTGGAAATGATCTTTCGGGCACTTATGTGCACTGAGGAACAGACTGTCACCTATGCAACTTATATGTTGACTAAGGAAGCTGAAAACTGATGGGAATTTACCAGACGTCGGATGGAACATGAACAACAAATTGTCAACTAGACAACTTTCGCAGATAGATTTCTGTAGAAGTACTTTTCTATGGATATGAGGACCAAGAAAGAGATGGAGTTCACGCGTCTGCAGTAGGAGAGCATGACTGTTAGGGAATATGCTGCCAAATTTGAATATTTGGCAAGGTTTGCCCAACACTACAATCAAGTGGGGAACAAAAGGTCCAAATGTGCCAAGTTTGAAGATGAACTCAGACAAGACCTGAATATTATGTTTCTACATCAGCAGATACCAGATTTTGCAACTCTGGTTAACAGATGTCAGCTTTATGAAGAAAGCGTGAAAGCAAGGAATACATCGTTGAAAAGTGTCCTACCACCCGGAAATTCCTATGGACCCCAAAGGAATTTTGGGCAAGGACATGGAAAGGGAAACCCTTCAATCGCAACCAGAAACCTTATGCTTCATCATCAGGGAATCAGCAGAGGAATTTCAAGCCTTACAACAACAGAAGCTTCTGACAAGGAAAAAATAATAACAACAACAACAACAATAAAAACAACAACAACAAAATGTGTTCACCAGTTGGTAACTCTAACAACAACATACCACCTTGGTATTCAAAGTGCAAGAGGAAGCACTTCAGTGTCAACTGCCCAGCGTGCTATCACTACAATCAGCCTGGACACATCAAGCCGATTTTCCCTAAGCTGAAAAGGGAATAAATGAATAATGTTCAAGCGACAAGGCCTAACGCCAAAGGAAGGGTGTTTACCATGAGCGGAACTGATATTAAGGGTAATGAAGACCTCATACAAGGTAAATGTTGTATTAATGAGATTTTCTTATCTGTGCCGTTTGATTCGGGTGCAATCCATTCTTTCATATCTAATGATGTTGTCAACCGATTAGCATTGCTAATAGTAGACCTGGTATGTCTACCCTTATCCCAATTACATATTATCTTAGGGATGGACTGGTTTTCTAACAACCATGTTCTTCTAAACTTCTTTAACAAAACAGTAATATTTTGTGACCCAAATACCCCATCGAATCCTGTTATGAAACCAAAAGCACCACTACCAATCAAATGAAGAAAATTTTGAAGGATGGAGCTCAAGTATATATGTTGCTGGCATCATTGGAGAAGAATGGTGGAGAGAAGATTCAGAACCTACCTATGATTAGGGATTTCTCAGAAGTCTTCCCAGATGATATTTTTGGCTTACCCCCGGTACGGGAGATAAAGTTTGCTATCAATCTGGTTCCTGGAACTGGACCGATCTGTATAGCTCCGTATAGGATGTTACCATTGGAGTTAACAGAGTTGAAGAAGCAATTGGAAGACGTGCTACAAAAACAGTTTGTCAGACCTAGTGTTTCACCATGGGGTGCTCTAGTATTATTCGTAAAGAAGAAGGATGGCAATATGCGTCTGTGTACTGACTACCGACAGTTGAACAAAGTCACCATCAAGAACAAGTACCCATTACCAAGAATTGACGACTTGATGGATCAACTGAGAGGAGCTACCATGTTTTCAAAGATTGATCTTAGATCTGGGTACCACCAAATACGCGTGAAGTCAGAGGATATTCTGAAAACTGCTTTTCGGACGTGATATGGTCATTACAAATATGTTGTGATGTCATTTGGTGTAACCAATGCTGCCGCAGTGTTCATGGATTACATGAATTAGATTTTTCATCCATACCTCGACACATTCGTGGTCGTATTTATCGAAAGATCAGGAGGAACATGCGAAGTATTTTAGAATGGTGTTGCAGGTGTTAAAGGACAACCAGCTTTGTGCCAAACTTTCGAAATGCGAATTTTGGTTAGAATCAGTGAATTTTCTCGGGCATGTGATATCAAGCGAAGGAATTGTTGTAGACCCTACTAAAGTAGGAACGATGATGGAATAGAATTCTCTGAAGTTCGTAACGGAGATCAGAAGCTTCCTCGGTTTTGTAGGATACTATCGGAAGTTCATTGAAAGGTTTTCGAAGTTGGCGTTGCCACTGACTATGTTAACAAGGAAAGACAAGGCTTTCGTCTAGACGGCGAAGTGTGAGGAAAACTTCCAAGAATTGAAGAAAAGGTTGACTACATCACCTGTATTGATTCTACCAAAACTGAAGGAGAACTACAATGTGTATTATGACGCGTCTAAACAAGACCTGGGTTGCGTGTTGATGCAACAGCAAAAGGTGGTAGCTTATGCTTCAAGACAAATAAAGACACATGAGCAGAATTACCTGACGCACAGCTTGGAATTGGTAGCGATCGTATTTGCTATAAAGATCTGGAAACATCACCTTTATGGTGTAAGATTTGAAGTCTTTAGTGATCACAAAAGCTTAAAGTATATGTTCGACCAAAAGGAGCTGAACATGAGGCAAAGACGGTGGATTGAATTCCTTAAGGACTATGACTTTGATCTCCAGTACCACCCTAGGAAAGCTAATGTGGTGGCTAATGCCGTGAGTAGAAACTGCATATGTCAACAATGATGGTCAGTGAGATGGAATTGATTGAGGATTTCAGGAATTTAAGACTCGTGGTGCAAGTAAAACCTAAGAGTTTGACTTTAGGTATGCTTACAGTAAAAAATGAATTTCTGGAACAACTACAAGATTTGCAAAGTTCCGATCCAGAACTGCAAGAGAAGAGAACCTTGTTGGTTGAAGGAAGAGCCCCGAGATTTCAAGAAGAACTAATGGAGTGTTGAGATGCAAGAACAGAGTCTGTGTGCCAAGAGACCCCGATTTGAAAAAGGAAATCTTGGACGAAGCCAATAAGAGCAAACTAAGTATTCATCCTAGAACTACCAAGATGTATCAAGAATTGAAGAAGATGTTCTAGTGGTCCGTTATGAAGAAAAAAGTAGTAGAGTATGTTCTAGTGATCCGTTATGGAAATGGGATAGCATCGCAATGGATTTTGTGAGCAGATTTCCTCGGACTCAAAAATGTTATGACGCAATTTGGGTGATAGTAGATCATTTGACGAAGACAACTCACTTTCTACCAATCAATATGAAATACTCCTTGGAAAGGCTAACAGATTTGTACATAAAAGAGATTGTCTGATTGTATGGTATTCTTACAAATATCATCTCAGATAGAGACCCACATTTCACTTCAGAGTTGTGGAATGGTTTGCAAACAGCCTTGGGTACCAAACTGATTATGAGTTCAGCTTACCACCCGCAAACAGATGGCCAATCTGAACGGACTATTCAATCTTTGGAAGACGTGCTGACAGCATGTGCGTTGGAACACTCTGGAAGTTGGGCAGACAACTTGCATTTGATAGAGTTCACCTACAACAACAATTTTTATTCAAGCATAGACATGGCGCCGTATGAAGCTCTTTACGACAGAAAGTGCAGAAAATCGTTATGTTGGTTTGAAGCAGGAGAGAATCTAATACTAGGACCCGATGTGGTTCAGAAGACGACAGAAAAGATAAGAATGATAAGGTAAATTATGAAGACAACCCAAGGCAAAAAAAAGCTACTATGACAAAAGAAGGAATCCCCTCAGTTTTGAGGAAGGAGATCGTGTCTTCTTGAGGGTGGTTCCAACAATTGGCATTGACAGAGTGCTTAAAGCCCGTAAGCTTACCCCTAAGTTCATAGGACCATACCAAATCCTTAGAAAATTCAGATCACTAGCTTACTAAATAGCCTTGTCACATTTATTGTCAAACCTGCATAATGTCTTCCATGTGTCTCAACTTAGAAAATATATTAGTGACACGTCGCATATCATTGAACCCGATTCAATTAAGCTAAAGGATAATCTCATTTTTGAAACTATGCCCTGGAGAATTGCTGATCGGAGTGTGAAGATGTTGCGAGGCAAGGAGATTCCCCTAGTTAAGCTGATCTAGAGCCAAACAAATGGAGAATATGCAATTAGGGAGGTCGATGATGCCATAAAAGAGTCCTACACCTATCTTTTTTCTTAAGAGGTATGCTTAATTTTCAAGGACGAAAATCTTATAAGTGGGGAAGGATTGTAACACCGTGAATTTTTTGTGTATGTTTTAGTAATTATTTATTTTACCAACAATTTATTTTAGAAATTAATGGGTATTGATTTAGGCTAAACCATAGTTGAGTGTTAGTATTTTTTTGTGAATTCCTATTTGGTGGTAAATTTTTGTAATTTTATGTGACGAAAAGTTTTTGAGTTGTTGTCGGACCCAAATTTGCCCGAATTCAGCCCAATAACGTGTTTCTGAGTTCCGTAACTCAGAATCGAATTCTGATTGCTCCATAGGCTTTGAAATATTATTTCAAGTCAAGATAGATATCAAGTTAGTTCAGAACCCATTTCTAAATATTTTTCACTCTGAATTCTGTCTTTCGAAGTTCTAACCGTAAACCGAAATTGAGAGATTTTTAATATCCATCCGAGTATTAGCCAACAACACTCGAACATGGTTTAATTGTGAATGTCTTTTCGAAGAGGTCATATCACTTTCATGAGTGAAGCTTGCTTGTCAAACAAGTAAAAGTACACATCTCTTACACAAAAATCTCTTAAATCACTCATCTACCTCTTACACAATCCACTTTTTTGGAAACACCTTTGGTCTTCCCCCTCCCAAATCTGATTTCTTGTTCTTAAAAGCCAACACCTAGCTTAGAGAAAAACCCTTAGCATTTTTTACTCTTCTTCACTTTTGAATTTCTAAGAACTTCAAGGTAGTTCTTCATTTTGATTTCTCCGTCTCTTAAGATCTAACCATTAGATATTTATGAAATTTTAGTATGATGTTTATATGTATGTTATGAACATTTTCAACCGTTGAAATTTTCAAATAATCTTCCTATCTCTTTCTAATGTCAAAACTCTATATATGTGCTTTCTTGAACTTAAAAAGTCGTTTTTGAAACCATGAATCCTTTGAGTTTATGAGACTGTTTTTAGTGTTGAAAAATATGCATTTTGTTGATTTTAATGAAAGGAGATGATTATGAAATCAAAGAAACCTTTAAGGAGTTTTCTAGCTATGTAAAGTTTGAATCTTTTCACTTGTTTTTGGCTTGAGAAACCATAGCCTTTGACAAGATAGAGAGTGTTTATTTTGCCATGTTTCTAAGTTAGATGTTTATAAGATGGATGAGTTTTGTTGAATAGATGGTTCATTGTTATTCATGACTAAAAAACCAACACCTATTAACCTTTGTGGTTAAGTTTAGAGGTGTTGAAATGATCATGAAACTTGTTGAATCTACTTTATTAACTTACTTTAAAGTGGTAAGAGTAACAAATAATTTATTGATTTAAAATGTTGTTTTAAGTATGAGATCAACACTATCAACACTTGTGGTTGTATTAGAAAAAGATGTTTTAAAATGAGCATGGAAAGCTATTATACAAAATATGGAATCTACTTAAGATGAATTGCTTTAAAGTGGTAAGATCAACTTAAGAGATATTGATTTAAAAGTATGGGCTTGATTAAGAAACTTACATCAAAGTGGTGAGTATGACCTAAAAAGTCTCCATGAAAGTATAAACTTATGCAGTGATAAAAGTATAAACTTTATTAAAATCTTACCTTGAAAAAGATGGAAATCGTGAACAAGACTTTCGAGGATAAAGGATGGTTCAAGAATATGAATCTTGGACCGGATGGATAAAAGCGATTGAGTTCATAAATGGGTTAAAACGATATATTTACCTTAGGGTTATCATGTAAAAATTTAACTCGCAAATCACTAATTTGATTTTGTGTTTAGTTTCAAATCTTTCGAAGGCGGATAACATAACCATTCGTGTAAAGGGGATCAATCGCTCAACAAACTAAGGTGAGGGAAAATACATCGTGACATAATGGTGTCCGTATATGACATCCAGATCTCAAACTATCTCAAAAGTTTGGAGTATTTTTGTGTATCAAGAAACTAGTACTTATCAAATATTTGTGTGCTTGGATTAAGTACCGATAATTTCTTAAGTTGTATGCCTTAGGATAGATTAAAATATCAAGTAATACAGTAGTTAACCCCGAAGGAATACCACTCGAAAGATTAAAACGCGTAGGGATGAAAGCAACAGTGATATTAGATCTAGTGGCCCAAATGGTTGAGAGTGTCGTCCTCGCCATTGGACTAGCTACACCTAGGCGAGCCAGCCACGCCTAGGTGATCCAGCCACGCCTAGGCGAGCCAACCACGCCTAGGCGAGCCAGCCACGCCTAGGCGAGCCAGCCACACCTAGGCGAGCCAACTACGCCTGGGTGAGCCAAACATGCATGGCCACTAGACCAGCCACGCCTAGGGGAGCCAGCCACGCCTGGTTGAGCTAGACACGCCTGGTCATGCTTGAGTGAGGGCCAAGCAACGTGCTTGGCCAATTTTGGGTGGTTTTGGCGCCTAGGCGACAAGCCCTTGCCCGAGCGAGGATCATATGGTGATTTTGACCAGATTTTGGTGGATTTAGCGCTTGAGCGACAGTCCCTTGCTTCGGTGAGAGCTAGGCAGAGAATTGAGTCTGTTTTGATGAATTTATCGTTTGAGTGAAAGTTTCTCGCTTGGGTGAGAGACATACATAATTTTGATTGTTTATGATTGATAGCTTAGGCAATAGCCCTATCTTGGACGGTGATGTTGTGATTTGGGCGATGCCCAAAAACGATTATATTATACCACGTAGCGAGGTCGTCTAACTGTAAGAAGTTTGGCCTTGTGGTTGTCCAAAATAATTCAACGATGGTTCGTAGTGGTAAGGATGATATTCCTCTATTACGTGATGACGTAAGATTAGGTCCCACAGGAAGCATTCCTTTGGGAGATGTCTTAGGTTATGTCGATCATGTAAAAGAATGATTAAAAGATTTAATCGGTTAACTTTGGTTAGTGTGCATACTCATTATGGATAAGAAGTAGTGGAAAGGAAATTTACGGGAGACAAACGAGCCCCGCGATGTTGAGAGGAACAAAAATGGTGGTCATTCATCAGGAAAGTCTTGAGGAAGAGTCTAGGTGTGACGAGTCCCTTGTATTCCTAGATAAGGTATTCTGTTGGATCAGACAGTTCTCACAATGCAAACTAGATGATCTCTGAAAACTCCTTTTTGCAATCAAGATCGATGAGAGGGATGCCATAAAGTGTTTGATACGACACCGTCCTGAAATGGATAGTTCTTTGGAACATAACGTTCATATATCCTTACGAGGAATAATTTGGTGCATTTAAATCGGCTTGTTATGGGACCTATACTCTCATTCATTTCCGAATAGTTTATTGGGAGGATATTGGTGTAAGGATGGATGAAATAAACATAGCATTCATACATTGAGCTCGTTGATATTGATCCTCATGGTTTGAGTTATAACATCATTCATCATTTGCATTTGTGTATGTGACATATATTGTGTATATTATGCGTGTCTGTGTGGATGTGATATTCTGTGTAATTCCACACCGTCAATGAGTAACATTCATTAGATGTCTTACTCCCTCTTCTTCCTGTTTGTCTCCGGTTCGCGTTCTTGTTCAGATGGACCATTGAGCGATGATTCGGAGCTACCGATTCTTGATGTGCTGGGAGGGCGCATGGAGGATTGATGGAGATCAATACACCTACACGGGCCCTTGTGCCTTATAGCTGGAGATGGTTTGTGATGGCTCCACGATGTGCTTTCCATCCCATCATGTGGACTTGGAGTCTTCCTTCATCTTGCCCGATTGGAGATCAGCACCTGCCGTATCATCTATTCAGTCTGTGACTCCTCACGGGCCAGCTGCCACGGGTCCATATACGAGGCGACAGAGTTAGGAGGACGTGATTAGTTCCCCACCATAGAGGAGAGCCGTTCGGCGGACCATTCCTGAACCGCAGGTAGATGCGAGAGCGGGGATTAAGTCGTATAATTCGTCCTGTGACCCGAGGAGGAGATGGAGGCTGAGGAGGAGCTGGAAGCTGAAGAGGAGTATTGCGTGGAGTTAATCTGCATAGAGGAATCCATCCAGGTAGTAGACCTCTTCTCTGATTCTGAGATGGAGGAGGATTCGAGTGAGTGTTCTAGCGCACACACGGACACTGGAGCGAGCCGTTAGCAGCCATTTCCATTTTTGTTTTGCTTTTTGAGTAAGATATCTATGTAGGGTACTTTTGATGTGCTGAATGACTCAACTTAATTTGTATAGTTCCAGTTTAGGCAAAGATTTCATTTTGCCTTGCATTTCGTATTAACGTTTTCGTTCTTGCAATGAAGAAGTATTCAAAGATATGTTCAGTCATTTTTTGTTACCATTAGGTAACGGTTTTTTATTTTCCGCAATTTATGTTACTAAAAGTGATATCCCGAAAAGGAAACGAATATAAGGAAACAAATTTTATTTTACATTATTCAAAAAAAAATTACCCACTTTTAAGCAATATTTTTTTGGAGTAATTTTTGGAGCGTTACACATCCTCTCCTAAATAATTTCAATTTAGGTGCATTTGAGTGTGAGTCACCCTCGAAGCTTGAAGGTGATAATAAGATCATGCCCCAACTTGTTTGTGGGATTTGAGATTGATCCATGATCAACAATTTCATCATTGTCTCAGTTTTGGGCTTATTGGTACTTTTGGCTTGAAACATAAGACCAACTCAATAATTCCTCCAATTTGATGTGTTGGATTGTATGTTTATGCTCAAATTGTCCTTGCCGACTTAACCCAAATGACATTAGACAAAATCACTTCGAAATTGCCCTAGTTTATGCTGGTCTTCCACTACTCTATTGTTTTTTTTAGTGGTGATGCAGTGACAATGATGGTGAGAGATTGAAATTTAATCATTTACATTAAAGATGGGATGTTTTTATTAAAAATTTATGATAATTTATTGGAGTTAATATTTCTCTGCTCATAGTGTGTACCTTCAAAAACTTAGAATAATGAATAGACATTGACATTTATATTATTTTGATTTGTCTTCACGATATGTCATATTTTATTTTGCTTAATTACACCAATCACCATTTTTTTAAGAAATTACATTTATCTCTTGTATAATGTTAGTCAGTGTAATGTATATATATAATAACTATGAGTGATTTGTGTAGGTTTAAAAAATGATGGGATAATTTATATAATTTGACAAAAACTCATAGGGTATAAGTGTAATTTACTCATTAATTAAATACATGAGTAAGGGAAAATTAGTCATTTTAATTTGTATATGTAGCTTAGCTCTATCGTAGAATTGAAGAATAACATATTGAATGAATTTAAAGTCGTACCTAAAGTCTTATCAGTTCAACACCCTTTAACCACTGCCCAGCTAACATGACCCATTATCACACTCCACAAAGTTGATAAGATTATGCATATTCCAAGTTTTAATGCATTTTTTTATTGTTTTAAATTTATCATTCTTGAGTTAGGTCATCAGATAAAGAGCAGCCTCAACTATATATATTAATGTTCTATCTACCCAATGCTTCACAAATTAATTAAAATGGCAAAGGTGCTTCTAGTTTATTATTCTCTTATCTTTGGTTTTGCAATTATCACATGTTCAGCCACTACATACATAGTTGGAGATAGTTCTGGCTGGGACATTAGCACTAATCTTGATACATGGGTAGCAGATAAAAAGTTTAAAATAGGCGATTCTCTTAGTAAGTACTTAATTTCTTTCATAGCATAAGATAAATTATTAAATATAGCAAGTAAAATTGCATTGTACTTTAATTTCTTCTTGTTTTATTCAAATTTAATTTCTTTTATTAATGTAACATCCTAATGAAAATGATATTTTACATCAGCATTTGACTACATTGGTCATTATTCTAATCCAAGGTTTAAGTTCAACACAAATTATAATATCAGATACCAAGTGGGGTTATCATTTCTTGCTTTTAAGACCAAGATTCATTGAAAGAACAAAATTTATTGTTTTTCATAAATATTTTATTTGTCCAACAATAATTTCCCTTTAACAATTAGAAGTTACATGCTTAGTTTTTTCATCAAAATATTGGACCTTTCATTTTGTTGCTGGAGAGGTTAATAACAACAGCTTAAGAAATTTTGTTTATGTTGCAGTTTTTCAATATTCATCATCATCCTATAGTGTAGATGAGGTTACAAGAGAAAACTATGACACTTGCAACACAACAAATATATTGAAAAGTTATGGAAATGGGAACACAACAGTGACATTGACAAGAGGTGGAGATTGGTATTTTGTGTGTGGAAACCAGTTATATTGTCTCGGAGGAATGAAGCTCGATGTTCATGTAGAAGGCGGCAAAGCACTTTCACCAGCTCCAGCACCTAAGGCCATGTTTGGATCGAATCAAAAGACTAATGCAGTTCCAGATTCACAGTCTCCCTCATCAAAGAAAAGCACACACCTTTCAAATGGAGCTATCAATTATGCAAGGGGTGCTCTTTATTTGATTTACATTGCTCTTTTGGCTAATGTTTTTGGGGTATTAGGGATTTAATCATATAAGGACTACAGCTTTATTTTTTTTGAAGTATATCAACTTGTATTGTTAATTGAAAAAATAAAAAAATAAAAGCAGTTTTGTTTGGTTATGCAAGAGTAATATACATCATACTTTGTATATGATTGTTGAACACAAATAAACGATAGGAACAATGATATGGTTTTTGTGTGTAACAACCTTCTTTTTCACACAATATGTAACAACTTGAATCACATGCCTCATTTATATTCTGTCTTTGAAGAAGGGTACTCTTAAGTTATTTTACAAAACTTTTTAATTGAATTTCATTGTGATTATTTAGAAATCATATTCTTTTAAGACAACTTTTAAAAGGGTGTTTTCAAATGTTTTAGATTGTCAAATTTTGTCAAGCATATTTTGTGTTTTAAGTATCATGTTAAAACAACAAAAAAGTCTCAAACTAATAATCAAAATTAGGCCTTAGTTAAAATGGACTTGTAGGTAAATTTAAAAGGAAGGGTTTATTTATTATTAAATCATTTAGTGAATTTTGATTATAAAACACATAAATTAAGAATGAATACCTCTAAGAAATTAAATCAATATCTCATGCTTTCGTATTTTATGAACAAACTTACACAATCCATGTACCCCAAAAAAATGTACCAAAAAAAACTTACATAATCCAAAAGAAATTAATACATATATTTAGATTAAGATTTGATTTGTGCCACACCCATGCTAGCTTCTTGGTTTTGACGCTTATTCAAGGTTCAAACCATTGGCACCAGGCTTCGAACCTGACCAAGATGATGATGGTAATGAATGTGGATGATGATGATGATTACCTTAATTGAGGTACTTTAAAGTAAACCTCCCTTTTGGCAAGAAAAATAAGATGTTTGTCCCTTAAAATATTATTTTTAATATAATATTTATGTATTCTAAGTGTAAAAATTTATATATAGTTAACACATTATTTATCATTCATTTGTATTATTAAAAGTCAATAATACTAAATATGAATGGTGAATAATATAATGATAAGTACCTTAATTATAAATTTATAATTTATAATTAAGGTGTGCATCATATATTTGATACAATGATATCAATTATTTATTTCGGGGGTTACATTATAAGTGATCTAATTACTGACACCTCATAGATTTTTAAAAGCTGATAATGGATATGAGCTTAATGAGTGGATACCCATCAGGTTAATCTATATGGGATAATGGGAACCATATAAGTTAATGCACAAGGAAGGTTATGATCCCCAATACACCAAATCACAAATAGTTTTCACCTCTTCCCATCAGAGAGAAAACTAAGGTCCCAAAAGGAATTATGGATTTGGTTGAGGAAGACCATCATACCAAAACTCTCTCAAAATGTATATCAAAGGAGTAGATCAGAGAACATAGATTCATATATGACTTTGTATCTTTGTTTTATATTATATGTGAGAATCATGATATTCAAGATCCTAGAATTGATATTTCACCAATCATTAGGAAATATCTAACAAGTGGTATGAGAGCTTTAGGTTCTGAATTTTATGGTTCACCATTAAAGATATATTTCCCGCCAATTTTTTATGAACCCTAATTTTTAAATTTGAGGATTTTATGTTTCCTCTATTGGTTATGAAAATTGGGTATTTAGGAATAATGAGAATAACTTTTATCTGCTTCCGCTTATTTGAATTATGAGTAATTTGTATTATGAATCATTGCAACATGCAATGAAGTATATATTCAGATATGTGCATGTACATTGCATTAACTTTTATGACTCTGTTATGTAATATGTATATTATATGTGGACTAATGTCTTATTGTTGGACATTGACTTTTGTTACTTCACAATTTTTGCAATTTGTTAAAGTATATGTATAATATATATATATATATATATATATATATATATATATATATATATATATATATATATATATATATATATATATATATATATATATATATATATATATATATATATATATATATATATATATATTATACATATACTTTAACAAATTGCAAAAATTGTGAAGTAACAAAAGTCAATGTCCAACAATAAGACATTAGTCCACATATAATATACATATTACATAACAGAGTCATAAAAGTTAATGCAATGTACATGCACATATCTGAATATATACTTCAATTGTTTTAAGACAAATAAATAAGGATTCAAGTTAAGCTATATATATATTACATTTAAGCTTAATGCTTGTAATTAAATATATATTGTGTATATATTGTATTTTGAAAGTGCATATATATATATATGAAATAATTGACCAAATATATATAAAATGTATGCTCTTGATGTTTTAAAGTTGAGCATGATCATATTCGATTTGGATTTTTTGATAATGATTGACATATATTTTTTTAAGCTTGTCACTCGCGATCTACTTTATATTTGATTATATATATGTGAGCAATATGTATTTGTTATACATTGGGGTATTATGCAATCTGAATATATGCATATATGTTATATATATAATTATAGTTTGATCAAATATGCTCATTTATATTTGAGATTTTTAAATACTACACTTATTGTTTTCAATTCTTTTTGAATATGATTATTGCATAAAACATGTACCTACCATCATGAGCAATAAATATGTGATTCACATTGTTTTAAGACAAATAAATAAGGATTCAAGTTAAGCTATATATATATTACATTTAAGCTTAATGCTTGTAATTAAATATATATTGTGTATATATTGTATTTTGAAAGTGCATATATATATATATGAAATAATTGACCAAATATATATAAAATGTATGCTCTTGATGTTTTAAAGTTGAGCATGATCATATTCGATTTGGATTTTTTGATAATGATTGACATATATTTTTTTAAGCTTGTCACTCGCGATCTACTTTATATTTGATTAAGATTGCATCCATTTTTATGGGTTGATATATATGGACTATATCTTTTTTGATTTGGAATTATATTGTGAGATTAGATTTGTTAATCATAAAATATATCAAATCTGAAGGTTTTAATTCCAATATTATATTTTTTTATAATGGACTCATATTATTTTCCTTTTTGTCCGGTTATTATTTTTGAATTAATTGATGTAATATGTTGCCAAAGTAACCTCTATTGTGGAAATTGATTAAGATTACACAAATGAGTATGAGATTATTTATGCGAATTGTGTTTGGCCCAAAGGAAGATATAATTTGGACAAGTAATAACATACATGTGATCATAAATGAATAACAATTATAAAGTTTTTTGTTTCATGTGAATAATAGTCGGTCCAAAGAAAGACTATTGTTTGACATAACTAATTGCTAATATTTGATCATTACGTTGAGAGTATCACTTACAAAATAATTTCTCTGTCCAAAGGCTATAAATTGATGTTGTGTTAGGTATCTTATGATAAGTCTATTATGTGAACACATCTTGTTTTATATATTATTTGACTTGTTTGTTTAAATGGTTGCAACATTTATGATTTGTTGCATTGGTTGATGGCTAATTGAATTATTAAGGGGTTGCTATTGTTGAAGCAATGTTTTCGTTTGGACAGAGTGTTCTATTATGTTTACTCATCTATAGAATAGTAATATTTTTTTTAATGGAAAATTCAAAATGAACATCACTGAAATTCGAAATGCAGATCTTTGTGATGTGAATGATGTAATACTACCAATAGGTTATAATAGATATATGTATTTATATGTGAATATAAATAATATATATTTTGGATTAAGGTTATATTGAATCAAACTCAACTAAATGGCTTTTCTTTTAGAAAATAAAATTGTTTGACATTTTAAGTGAATCTATTAAATATCAAGTCGTCAAAGTGACATCTTTTCTTTGAATTTTTCATAATAAATGTCAAATGCTAGTGCATATATGTATTCATGCGTGTATTAATCGGCCCAAAAGAAGATTATTATTTGGCCGGATTATATACACACATATGATGGTAAAAATGTGATTATTTATAAAGTTGCATATGTGAATGACAAATCAGTCCAAAGAATGGTTTATTATTTGACATACATTATGATCAATGTTTGACCACAAACAAGATTATCATAAGTGATTGATATGAAATATCAAGCCAATTGTATGTTTGGATTTTATGCGAATATTGATTGGCCGAAAGGAATATTATTATTTGGCCCAAATTAAAAATATACTTTTAGCAATAAATATGTAATAATCATATGGTTTTCCATGTGACTAGTAAGTCGGTCCAAAGAAAGACTTATTGTTTGACATGACTGATTATTAATATTTGATTACTACATAGAGTGTATCACTTTCAAGTTAATATTTTTGTTCAAAGACTGAATATTAATGTTGTGCTAGATAACTCGTGATGTTTCTCATTATTATTTGAATTTAAGTAGTAAAGTTGAATGTGAGTTTAATTGCAAGAATGATTGCAATTTTTTTGTTCTTTTACTAGTGTTGCAAATATTCCTGCTCAAATTAAGAACATCTCATTGCTGAATGAGCAAACTTTAAGGTCTGGAAGGAAGCAGTAGAAATTATTCTCGGCTGTATGGATTTGGATTTGACACTTCGTGTGGAGAAATCCATTTCCATTGCGAAAATCCTCGATGAGGTTAAAATTGAGAAATTGGAAGACTTTAACTGAGTGTGTCTAATGATCATGAAACACTCTATTCTAGGAGCGTTTCAGGGCTCTATTTATGAGGGCCGGAGTGCAAGAAAGTTCCTTGAAGAAATAGAACCATGTTTTGCCAAAATTGAAAAGGCGGAGACGAGTAGCCTTTTGGCTAAACTCACCTCCATGAAGTATAAAGGCAAATGGAACATAAGGGAGTACATTATGGAGATGTCTAATCTCACATCAAAACTCAATTCACTTAAGTTAGAGCTTGGTGATGACTTGCTCATACACTTTGGGAAATTGAAAGTGAGTTTTAACACTCAAATGGACTATGTGCAAGAGGAAGAGAGACTGTGGAGAGATAAGACTGGAAGTGCTCACTTAGTTATGACCTCTCAGAATAAGATACGAAAGAACAATAAGGATGTTGTGAAAGGGCTATTTGTGTTTTTCCTCAGAGAATGTGGAATTGTTCTGCAATACACTATGTTAGGAAAATCTAGCATGAAGGGTGTCGTTGAGCGATTAAACCGAACTCTTAAGGATATGGTGAGAAGTATGACTAGTCATTCTTCCTTGCTAGAGTCTCTTTGGGAGAAAGCTTTAAAGACCGCATTTTACGTCCTTAATAACATGCCAAGTAAAGTAATTAACAAAACCTCATATAAGCTTTGGAGTAATAAAAGACCAAGCTTAAAACAGTTGCACATTTAGGGTTTTCCAGTTAAGGTGCGACCTTATAGGTTGTATGAAAGCAAACTGGACTCAAGAACTGTTAGCTGTTATTTTGTTGGTTATGTTGAACGCTCTCAGGGCTATAAATTTTATGATCCCACTTCAAGACTCTTTTTTGAGACGGGAATTGCAAGATTTTTTGAGGAAGTTGATTTTGGGAAGGAAGAGAACATAAAGAATGTTGTCTTTAAGGAAGAACATATCACTAATGGTGAACAAGTTCTTGTGCCTGTTACCATTCAATGGATAAATTAGGTAATAGGAGATAATGTTCAGAATATTGTCCCTGACAATATTTCAGAACAAGACAACAATATGGTTCTCCCTCATGTACCTATAGAACAAATTTAACAACCTCAAGAAGTAGATGTGTCATTAAGGAGATCCACTAGAGAGAGGAGAAGTGCAATTCCTGATGATTATATGGTATTTCTTTAAGAACATGAGGATGCATTGGGATAACATAAGATGATCCATTGAACTTTTGTTAAGCCATGAAAAGTTCTAACTCTCAAAAGTTGATCGATGCCATGAAGGATGAGATGAGGTCTATGCATGAAATGACGTTTGGATCTTGTCGGATTACCTGAAGGTGTGAAACCTATTGGTTGCAAATGGATATTTAAAACCAAGAGGGATTCAAAGGGTAATATTGACAGATATAAAGTTCGTCTAGTAGCTAAAGGCTTCACTTAGAAAGAAGGCATTGATTATAAAGAAACATTCTCTCCAGTATCTTCGAATGATTCTTTTAGAATAATATTGGCACTAGTTGCTCAGTTTGATTTAGAGCAACATCAGATGGATGTTAAGACTGCGTTTCTTAATGGTCACATTAAGGAAACGATCTATGGTGCAACCAAAAAACTTTCTGTCAGTTAGCTCAAAGTCTATGGTATGCAAATTAAAGAAATCTATCTATGGGCTTAAACAAGCTTCTCGTCAATGGAATCACAAATTTCATCAAGTTATTACCTCGTATGGTTTTGAGGAAAATAAAGTTGGAGATTGTGTATACCATAAGTTTAGTGGGAGTAAATTTATCTTACTTGTATTATGTGTCGATGATATACTGCTTGTTAGCAGTGATATGGGACTATTGCATGAGAGCAAGAGATTTCTAACGAAAAATTTCGAAATGAAAGATCTTGGGGAATCTTCTTTTGTATTAGGTATTCGGATACTGAGAGATCGCTCTCAAGGTATCCTAAGGTTATCACAAGAATGCTATATAGATAAAGTCCTAGATAGATTTGGCATGAAAGAGAGTAAAACAGGGGATACCCCTATAGCTAAGGGAGACAAGTTTAGTCTCGAACAGTGCCCCAACAATGACCTTGAAAGATACGAGATGCAAAAGATCCCTTATGCATCTGCAGTAGGAAGTCTAATGTATGCTCAAGTTTGCACACATCCCGACATACGTCCCGATATAGCATTTGTTGTAGGAGTTTTGGGCAGATATTTGAGTAATCCTGTAATGCATCATTGGAAGGAAGTCAAACGTGTTATGCGTTACTTAAAGAGAACAAATGATTACATGTTCACTTATTGGATGTTTGAGAATTTAGTGATCATTGGGTACTCTGACTCTGATTCTTGGGTGTCTAAGACAATAGACACTCCACCTCTGGATATGTGTTTATCTTGGCTGAAGGTGCTATATCTTGGAAGTCTGCTAAACAGACGCTCGTAGCTCCTTCAATCATGGTTGCGGATTTCATGGTTTGTTTTGAAACATCAGACCATGGCATATGGTTGCAGAATTTTGTCACTAGCTTACGTGTAGTCGATGGTATTGAAAGACCATTGAGGATTTATTGTGACAACAAGTCCATGGTTCTTTACTCCAACAACAATATGAGTTCTACAAAGTCAAAATTCATCGACATAAAGTTTCTGGTTGTTAAAGAAAGTATTCAAATAGACAAATTTGCATAGAACATATAAGGACAAGTTTTATGCTAGCTGATCCACTGACTAAGGGTTTGGTACCTAAAGTATTTCATGAGCATATTGCTCATATGAGTATTGCTCCTTAGGATACCTTAGTTCATTGGGAGTCTATATGTTTTATGATTTACTTTGGACGTCATATATAGTTTTATTAATAATAAAGATGATGGTTTATTGTTCTATTTTGAGCTAAAGTATTGCAACTATTGTGTTGCAATTAAGGAATTTGGATTGATCTCACTAAAGAATAAAGAAGGACCAGTTGGAAATAGACATGTATGAGATCACATTGCATGAAATTTCCATGTCACTCATCCATATTTGATCTATGTCATTGAGTATATTAATATAGTGATCACCATGGTCGAGTCACGCTTGCATGTGATGAAAGTCTCGGTGGTGTTAGGTATCAGTGGCCTAAACACACCTAGATGGGGGGTTGAATAGGTGTAGCGGTTATCAATCACCGCTTCTCGCACCAAAACTCAGTTCTAGAAAATAGCCCATTTAATCGATTAACCAGTGGGCTTAATCGGTTAACATACAACAGACACAGAATGATCAGAGCAGTTAGTTGCACAATTATTTATCAACAAATAAGGAGAGATACATCAGATATCTTTATGCAATATTAACAAGGATATAGCAAGGTATAAGCATGCAAAATATCAGCTTCAAACTGACATTAAAATAATCAGAATTATAAAGGAGAATAAGAGATAACAACTTGCACAAATAGATTTTTATCCTAGTTCGTTTGTGGTCCACTGCAAACTACATCCATGCCTCCCCTTCTGATCTTGGGAGATTTTATTCTTCACTATATTGAACAATTAGTATAATCACATACACTAATTCAATTTACAAGACTCAAGATGCTTCTTTCTTGAATTCCTAGAACATCTAATCCTTGGATTGACTATCCCTATCGCTTGAGGAAACCTTTCTCGTGATCCAGCCCCATCCAAGATCCTCGTTCCCAATTCAAGACCTCCTAGTCTTGGTGAAGAATCACTCTATCTCAATGGTAGTAAGACAGCAAGAGACTAACCCAAAGTACAAAACAAAATACAAAAAACAGAGTTGTATCAAGCACAAAAATGCTCAAATTATAACTATGAAAAACTCAGCTATTAACCCACTATTAAGTACCACAAGCCATCATGCATATGTGAGTTAATACAAAACAGTAAACACATAATATTTCTCTAAAAATCTCTATCAAGAATGCATGAACATATAAGAAAGAATGGATGAGATTAAGCATATGAAAACAACATGCAATACACCATGAACAACTTCAACAAAACATGATAATCTCTCTTCCTCACACATGCATTTCTCTCTACAAATTACAAAGTAAATCACGAAAATATGTTCTCTAATCAATTCTAAACAATAATATACAATGCTATGTGTTTTTGCAATTTGCCTAAACTTATACAAAACAGGTTTGACCCTTTAAACTGTTACATTCAGTTAAGTAGTTAAAACAGAAAACAGTTATAACATAGAACAGACATGTTAATCGATTAAGTTACCACGTTAATCAATTAACCAACATAACGTGATTAAATAGAAAACAATTGTAACAGAAAAATAGTTGAGTTAATCGATTAAGTCACCACATTAATCGATTAACCAACATATTAAAAACGTGATTAAGAGGCAAACTTACTCATATGTTATGCTTAACTCCTATACATGTTTTAGCAAGTATATTATGCCTAATAGGCACATATAACATGTAATATTAATGCATGAACATACAATAAACTAGATAATATGTCTCATGAATATGATATGACAATTGTAATGGCTTGTCAGACTTGTATATAGGTTTACCTCACCTATACTCACTTAGTAAGGCACACATCCCAGACTACTTAGAATTATGACTCTATTGATATAGCCTAGCCTGGATATGACCAATGAGTTCTAGGCATATTGATTTTTTAGTCATCTTCAAGCTTTAATAAAACCTTGTCTTCATAAAACATAGGCAAAGCATTTGCTAGTGCAATCCTTGACACTTTGCACTTTCAATCTCCCCCTTTTTGATGATGACAAACACCACATCAAAATAGTACGTTACATTTTATGAATTAGCTTGACGATGTTGTACATTTGCATAATGATTGTTATTCAAAGTTGAAGCGCCTTTGCTCCCCTTTAGGTAAGCAATGATATTACGGAAGCTATTATACAACCTGCAAATACATTAAACACAACAAGCAACCTTTCTCCCCCTTTTGACATTATCAAAATGATACAAGTATTCAATTCTAGTCAAAAGTCAAAAGAGTTATTAGAGTTATGACAGACTGTACTTAATCAATTAATTTTGGGCGATTAATTAATCAACCAGTTGTGAGAAGCTTGAACAAATGCACATTTATACATGATTTAATCGATTAACAACAGAGCTTAATCGATTAAATGGATAGCAAACAACAATAGAACTGATTTAATGACATGAAAGGCTATCTTAATTCAAATTAAGCGTGGAATGAATAAGCAGTGATATGATTGAATAGTAAGCAGCAGGCTTAATCACTCAATATGGATACATACACCAAACATGATCAAAATCCATTAAACATAAATCTATACTATTTGCGACATAATTACCATTTAAACATGATAGAGACAATTTGAAATCATCAAAGCATTGTTTCAATTGCAAAGCAGTAAGGTACAAATCAACATAGTACCAACGCAAGTTCAACAGAAGATAAGTGTTTAAGCTATTACAATCCAAAAATGAAAAAGCATGAAATAGAAAATAAGTTCTCAAGAGGGAAACAAGGAACAACATAGTCCATAAACTAGGAAGGATAAACCTAAAGATCTAAGGCCTCCTAAATAGGGATGAGATGGAGGGTTTTCGTCATCAGGAATGATCGAGCTACCACCACCCTTGATGAGGGTGCTCAACTTGTTGAACTCTGCACACAACCTCATGTTTTGTGAATCAGTAGTTGACTGAACGAAGTTCCTCAAGGATTGATAATGGTTATCAATGTAAGCATTCTGGCCCTCCTCAAAATTCTCTAGGTCCGTATGGTATGAGTCCTTTAGAGACTGAAAGTGAAGATCCATCCTGTTGTTGAGACGTTGTTCCATAGCATCCAGGTAAGCTTGTCCAAAAATTGGTTCTTCTGATGCATGTCCAGAAGACTCCCCCTGAGTAGTAGCACATGGCTCTAGAGTATCATCTTGATCATCCTCACTAGAGGGGTCAAGGTTCACAGTGTTAAAATCCTCCTGATATTGCCATACATTGCCATACTTGTATATGCCCATCTTATGAATCAGACTCTCACCAATCAAATGATCCTTATTATAACATTCCACAACTATAGTATCAGAAACATCAATATGCAAATAGTCAATAATGTGTGAAATGAAGATACTTTAGGGAAGCAACTTTGATTGTGAAGTGGAGACATTGTACATGACCTTCAGAATCTCTTCAGGCCAGTTGATCATTACATTCTCCTTTACAACAAACATGAACCTCAAATCATTCATGATAGGTTGTGCATGATTTGTGTTCCTCTGAATTAGAAAATAGGCAATCAAATAATGCAGGAGCCTATTCTCTACGTACAACGATCCAGCTTTTGTTAATTCACACTGAACATACAACTGAGGTCTCCTCAAACATGATTTGTACATTTCAGTAGCATCAAAAGTGTTGTTGTTTGCCCAACCACAATCTCCTAAGCTAGCACCATTACAAGATAAACCACCCACGTTCATGAATATATCCTCATTCAGCTCAAACAATTTTTTCAGTAATCATAGACCAATACTTTCCATCCTTGTATCTAAAATTTGCGCAATATTCCCTAACTAGAGTAGGATAGACATTACCTTTCAATTCCAGGAAGGGGACAACCCCTTGAGCTTGCAAGTCATGCGGAAAATCGAAGTTCTATTCCGCTAACCAGGTTAGATTCGCAAACCTTATGTATGTAGGTTTCCTTCCCTGAAACTTAAGCAACCAAGTTTCTTGCAGAATCAACGAATAATACGGGTCCTCACGGTCCTGCCTTGCCTGTTGACTTGATGACACAGATTTTGGAGCACGTCGTGGACGTTGAGCGGTTGTCTTTACCCTTTTTGCATGTCTTCTCTCCATTTAGCTGAAAACCATACTGAGTTGAAGGTTTAATGGAGGGTTTCACGGAAAAACCTAATTTAGGGTTTCGAATTTGGGGGAAACTGGAATTATTGGAAATTAGAGATGTAGAAGAAGGTTTATGGACTGGGAATGGGGTTGGAGTGTTCGACTTTAGGCTAGGTTAGAGTTTATGAGTGATGTTGATCCTGTTTCTATGAGATTTGAGAGAAAAGGGGATGATGGAGGTATTGAAATAGTGTCCAGAAACGCTTCTGTTTCTGTTATATTGATATCGTTAATCGATTAAATGCTTGTCTTAATCGATTAATCTGAGCAAAAAAACACAGGTTTAAAAGGTTGCACGTAGATAATCGATTAACATAATACCTTAATCGATTAACTAACATCAGATACAACATTTTGGATGTTTTAAAAGCATGCAAGGATTTCAAACTTTCACAAATGCAATATTGAGCATTCACATATATACATAGAGCATATTTATAGAATCGTGGATTATACAAGGAATAAGTAGCATTTAACATGTTTTCATATTGAAGCATACAAGGCAAATAATCATGCAAGACAATAACATAAAGTCAATCAAGATATTTTTCATCAAGGATTCCTAGTTCTCTTCGAGGAACATAGAAAGTATCTCGTGAGAGGGGCTTGGTGAAAATATCTGCTAATTTCTTAGAGGTTTCTACAAATTCTAGCACACAATCACCTTTTTGAACATGATCACGTAAAAAATGATGCATTATTTCAATATGCTTGGTTCTTGAATGCAAAACGGGATTCTTGGAATGGTTGATGACATTCGTATTATCACACTTAATGGGGATATTTTCTAATTTAAGCCCAAAGTCCTTAAGTTGCTGCTTCATCCAAAGGATTTGAGCGCCACACATGCCAGCGGCAATGTATTCCGCTTCTGCGGTGGACAAAGCAATGCATGCTTACATTTTGATGTGCCATGCCACTAAGGAACTGCTTAAGAGATGACAAGTCCCACTAGTGCTTTTTCGACCTAACTTACACATAGCGAAGTCAGAATCAGAGTAACCTACCAAGGATAATGAGGCATCCCTAGGATACCATAATCCCATATTTATTGTTCCTTTTAAATATCTCATGATATGTTTAACAACAATATAATGTGATTCTTTAGGCAAAGCTTGAAATCTGGCACACATACAAACACTAAATATAATATCAGAGTGACTTCCATTCAAATACAATAATGAGCCGATAATCCCACGATATTTGGTTACCTCAATAGCTTTTCCCTTTTCATCTTTATCAAGATAACATGCGAACGCCATAGGTGTGGATGCATCTTTACATTGCTCCATGTCAAATTTCTTTAGTAATTCTTTGCAATATTTCAATTGATGAATGAAGATGCCACTTTCCATTTGTTTAATTTGAAGCCCAAGGAAGAAAGTCAGCTCACCCATCATCGAAATCTCGAACTCGCCCTGTATCAACTTAGAAAATTCCTTATAGAGGATGTCATTAGTAGATCTGAAGATTATATCATCAACATATATTTGAACAAGTAAAACATGATTATCTAATCTACGAATAAAGATAGTGGTGTCTCCAAACCTCTTTCGAACCCTTTTTCTAATAGGAACGAACTCAATCTATCGTACCAGGCTTTGGGAGCTTGTTTTAGGCCATACAGGGCCTTCTTGAGTTTATATACATGGTTCGGGTATTTGAAATTTTCAAACCCTGGTGGTTGGTCTACGTACACCTCCTCTTGAATATAGCCATTTAAAAATGCGCTCTTAACATCCATTTGGAAGAGCTTAAAGTTCATGATCGATGCGAAGGACAAGAGCATCCTAATGGCCTCAAGTCTGGCTACAGGAGCGTAGGTCTCATCATAATCGATGCCCACCCTCCTTCTGGTTGTAGCCTTTGGCCACTAAGAGAGCCTTATTTCTAATGACCAAGCCAGATTCATCTAGCTTGTTATGAAAGACCCATTTGGTGCCAATCACAAGATGTTCTTTTGGTTTAGGGACCAAGTCCTATACATTATTACGCTCAAACTGGTTTAGCTCTTCTTGCATAGTTATACCCCTAGTGTATATCCTCGATGGCTTCATCGATGGTCTTTGGCTCTATTTGAGACACAAATGTAACGAAATTAAAGACATTATGTAAAGAACTATGGGTTACCACCCCCATAGATATGTCATCTAACACCTTGTCTAGTGGATGATCCTTTTGGGTTTTCCACACAATAGGCATGTCCTAATGCTCATCTTGTACTGTTTGCTCAGCATCTTCTTGTTGGATATGGTTCACGTCCTTTGAATAAGCTTCTTCTGGTGCACCTGAAATATCATCAGAAAAGACCTTTCTCTTCTCTTTTGGAGAAGATTCGTCAAAATGAACATGAATAGATTCTTCTACTTGCATGGTATACTTATTAAACACACGAAAAGCCTTAATATGCAATGAATACCCTAGGAATATGCCATCATCAGCCTTCGAGTCAAATTTTCCCAAAGATCTTTTTCCATTGTTTAAAGTAAAACATTTGCACCCGAATGCATGAAGATGAGCAATATTTGGTTTTCGACCTTTAAAAATCTCATAAAGTGTTTTTAAAAAAGCAGGCCTAAGTAGTATTCCATTCATTACATAATAGGCAGTATGTACTGCATGAGCCTAGAAATATTTGGGGGCCTTGCTCTCATTTAGCATGGTCCTAGTGAGTTCCTCTAGAACTCTATTTTTCCTCTCAACAACTCCATTTGGTTGAGGGATACGAGGAGCCGAGAAGTGATGCATGATGCCATGCTTATTACAAAACTTATTAAATTTATGATTTTCAAATTCTCCGCCATGGGCGGGTCGTATGTAAACAATTTTAAGGTTAGACTGGTTTTAAATTTGTTTGGCTAGACACTTTAAAGATTTATATGCATCGCTCTTAGATGCCAAAAATAAGGTCCATGTGAATCTATAAAAATCATCGACAATTACCAAAGCGTAAAAACTTCCACCAAAACTCATGATTTGCGACGGTCCGAACAAGTCCCTATGGAGAAGCTCCAAAGGTCTAGTAGTGGATATCGCATCCTTTTTTACTAAAAGAGTTCTTTACTTGTTTACATTTTTGACACATGTCACAAGAATCCTGAGATTTAAAATTAAGTTTTGGCAGACAAATAACCAAATCATTTTTAGATAATTTTTCTAGATGCTTCACATGAATGTGAGCGACTCGTCTATGCCAAAGCCAGATGTCATCTTCTTTTGAAATAAAACATTTTTAAAATAAGGAAGTGACAACCTCTAGATCAACCATATAAATGTTATTAACACGATAGCCAACAAACTTTACATTAGTAGATAAAACGTCACGAATTATACAACAATCAGAATCAAATGACACACGATTACCTTTGTAGCATAGTTGGCTAATACTCAATAGATTATGTTCCATACCTTCGACGTATAGAGCATTCTTGATTACAGCATGAGTTGAATTGCCAATTTTTCCGGTGCCTAGGATCCTCCCTTTGTTGTTGTCTCCGTATGTGACGAAACCTTTTTCTTTCAATGACAAGTCTTGAAATTTTGACTTGTCTCCTGTCATATGTCTCGAACACCCGCTGTCAAGATACCAATGTTGCCCATGTGTTCATAGACATACCTGTAAAATAGATCACCTGCTAGTTTCAGGTGCCCAAATTATATTGGGTCTTTTTTTGTTAGTAACCAGGGAGTTATCTCCCTTTTTCACCCAAGCGTAAACACCACTCAGTATCCCATATTTCCTTATGTAACATGAGTAAGAGGTGTGGCCATGCGTGCCATAATAGAAACATGTAGGAACTCTATTTTATTATTAGACTTTTTATTAGCACGATTTACAGGTTTCCTATATGGTCTGTTTCTATGGGATGGGGGGATATACCCTAATCCAGTGTGGTCACCAACGTTTCTCGTTTTACTTAGCAAGGTATCTAATTGGTTTTGACTATCTATAAGTTTAGCGAGCTTTTCATTTAGTTTAGAATTCTCATTTTTCAAGTCCTCGCAAGACTCACAGATAGTTGTTTGACATAATTTATCATTAGAGCAGTCGCATGAATTACAAGAAAAAACTAGATCTAAAGTTTCATTTTCCAATTTTAGCTCATCTAATTCTTTTTGTAGTTGTATTATTTTCTGATCATTTAGCAAAGTTACCCTTTTTCTACCGGCACTAATTTTTGCTAATTTCTTTAGTTCTTCATATATCTCGACATAAGCATCATATAAAACATCATATGAAGGATAATCATCAGAGGAGGATGATGTGTCAGAATATACCTCATTATTAGCATCCTTTGTGCTACCTGATCTGCAAGCCTCATCTGTTATAGTCATCAGGCATAGCTTGGCGGTCTCCTCTTCATCTGAGGTGTTTGATGTTGTTTCTTCCTCCGGTACATCCCAAACAACGTAAGCTTTCTTCGATTTGAAGTCCCGGGGAGTGCTCTTTTCTAAATCAACTTTCTTCGGGTAAGTGGGACACTAGAATTTCATGTGACCCGACTTACCACATTCATGGCAAGTGAAGCGCTCTTTATTCTGGCATTTTCTTGTTGATTATCACGCCTCTTTCTTTTGAAATTGCTTGAAACCTCTTTTCTTCTTCAAGAATTTCCCAAACTTTCGCACGAGAAGGTTTAGCATTTCTTCATCAATGTCAGAGTTAGAGTCGTCATTATCTGTCTCTTTAGTAGGTTGTGATGTTGTAGCTTTAAGGGATATTCCCTTCTTTTTACGGTCAGATTCTTCATGCATGGTCAGACGTCCAAGCTCCATCTCATGCTCTTGAAGCTTTCTGAACAGTGTTGCCAAAGGCATGGAATCAAAATCCTTAGACTCGATAATAGTTGTCACTTTAGGTTGTCATCTCCTGTCAAGACAGCGTAAAACTATATTAGTGAGTTCTCGTCTGGTAAACATTTTATCTAGAGCAATCAAATGATTTATAATATGAGTGAATCGTTTTTGCATATCGCCAATTGATTCACTTGGTAACATACGAAATAATTCGTATTCATATGTCAGCGCATTCAGCCTGGCGCGCTTGACCTCGCTAGTGCCCTCATGAGTCACTTGTAAAGTGTCCCACATCTCCTTGGCACTTTGACACTGAGATACCCAAAAGAATTTGTCATATGATAGGGCCGAGGTAATTATATTTTTTGCGCGAAGGTTATACTAAACCTTTTTGCGCTCCTCATCGGTCCACAAGCTTTTAGGCTTTTCTTTCGGTTCGTCATCCACTAAGTGAAGTGGGACGAATGGCCCGTTGATTACGAATTCCCAAATATCCGAATCAATGGCCTCAATAAAAAATTTCATCTAGCCTTTCTAGTAGGCGTATCCCTCATCACTGAATACGGGAGGGTGATTAATGGATGCGCCATCACCACCAAAGGGGTTGGTGGAACCCATTTTAATTGCTTTAGGATCACGCGGATACGGTTGAGCTAGCACATCGTACTAGCTCTAATACCACTTGTTAGGTATTAGTGGCCTAAACCCACCTAGAAGGGGGGTTGAATAGGTGTAGCGGTTATCAATCACCGCTTCTCGCACCAAAACCCAGTTCTGGAAGACAACCCATTTAATTGATTAACCAGTGGGCTTAATTGATTAACACACAACAGACACAGAATGATCAGAGCAGCTAGTTGCACAGTTATTTCTCAACAGATAAGCAGAGATACATCATATATCTTTATGTAATATTAACAAGGATATAGCAAGGTATAAGCATGCAAAATATCATCTTCAAACTCGCATTAAAACAGCTTGCACAAATGGATTTTTATCCTGGTTCGTTTGCAGTCCCTACAAACTACATACAGGCATCCCCTTATGATCTTGGGAGATTTTCTTCTTCACTATATTTAACAATTAGTATAATCACATACGCCAATTCAATTTACAAGACTCAAGATGCTTATTTCTTGAATTTCTAGAACATCTAATCCTTGGATTGACTATCCCTATCGCCTGAGAACACCTTTCTCACGATCTAACCCAACCAAGATCCTCGTTCTCAGTTCAAGACCTCATAGTCTTGGTGAAGAATCACTCTATCTCACTGGTGGTAAGACACCAAGAGACTAACCCAAAGTACAAAACAAAATACAAAAAACAGAGTTGTACCAAGCACTAAAATACTCAAATTATAACTATGAAAAACTCAGCTATTAACCCACTATTAAGTACCACAAGCCATCATGCATATGTGAGTTAATACAAAACAGTAAACACAGAATATTTCATTAAAAATATCTATCAAGAATGCATGAACATATAAGAAAGAATGGATGAGATTAAGCATATGAAAACAACATGCAATACACCATGAACAACTTCAGTAAAGCATGTTAATCTCTCTTCCTCACACATGTATTTCTCTCTACAAATTACAAAGTAAATCACGAAAATATGCTCTCTAATCAATTCTAAACAACAGTATGCAATGCTATGTGTTTCTGCAATTTGCCTAAACTTATACAAAACAGGTTTGACCTTTCAAACCATTACATTCAGTTAAGCAGTTAAAACAGAAAACAATTATAACATAAAACAAACATGGTAATCGATTTAGTTACCACATTAATCGATTAACCAGCATGACATGATTAAACAGAAAACAGTTGTAACAGAAAAACAGATATAACAGAAAAAAAGTTGAGTTAATCGATTAAGTCACCATGTTAATCGATTAACTAGCATATTAAAAACGTGATTAAGATGCAAACTTACTCATATGTTATGCTTAACTCCTGTACATGTTTTAGGAAGTATATTATGCCTAATATGCACATATAACATGTAAGATTAATGCATGAACATACAATAAACTAGATGATATGTCTCATAAATATGATATGACAATTATAATGGCTTGTGAGACTTGCATCTAGGTTTACCTCACCTATACTCACTCACTAAGGCACACATCCCAGACAATATATAATTATGACTCTATTGATATAACCTAGTCTAGATATGACCAATGAGTTCTAGGCATATTGATTGTTGAGCCATCTTCAAGCTTTAATTAACTATTTGTCTTCATTAGAACATAGGCAAAAACATTAATAGTTAATCCTTGACACTTTGTACTTTCAGGTGGTTCCATAGTTGATATATGAGATGGACCAGATTGTATGAAGGAGAAGTCTAAATGTAAATAGCATACGGGTGCGCGCCTAAAGAACCTGTAATATAATTGTATCAGGAAGATATGAAGCCCAAGTGAGAGATTGTTAGAAATTTATAATTTCTAATTAAAGTGTGCATCATATATTTGATACAATGATATCGACTATTTATTTCGGGGATTACATTATAAGTGATCTAATTACTGGCAAATCATAGATTTTTAAAAGTTGATAACGAATATAGACTTAATGGGTGGATACCCATTAAGTTAACCTATAATATCTTTAATTGTACTAACTTGTGGAATGAAACAAAAAAATTACAATATGTCTAATAAGCTATAACAAATAGCTTATTATTTCAAGCATTATCTAATGCTAAAGTTAAGAGCAATTTTGTATCCTTAAACATGTTAACACTTAAGATTAATCTTTATTTTGGTTAAATAATATTAGCTCTAGCCTTTTTAATAGGATTTATTTTAAAATTGATTTTGGACATATTTTATACAATTTGTTTCTAGAATTTCTAATTAAGTTTAATATATATAAAATGTTAGTATACGTTATTTTACACAATCAATATATCTATCATTTACCATTTATGTGTATTATTATTATTTATTTAAGAGAGACATTAACACAATACACGATATGATATGTTTATGGTGTAAAAAGAAATACATTACCAAAATACTAATAATACTAATTAATTAGCATAAAATGGAAAAAGGAAATATATGAATTGTAATGAAGGTGACTTTATAAAATATATCTAATTTTTATGAGAAAAATATATATAATGTGAATATTATATATATTAAATTAATTATTAACTTTTAGAAAAGTAATAAAAATGAATATTAAATTACACTAATAGTACATAAATATTATACTCTTTGGTATATTTAAGGAAACAAATCATATTAACTAAACTACTTAATTATGATAAGAATATTATATAAGAGAGAATTAATATTTAAAGTAGGAACTAAGACTTTGGAAGTCGATTTTTTAGGTTGTGAAATGCACGGTGTATATATCCATCGAGTAGCTCTATATTATAATGAAATAGAAATTAATTCTCCCAAAATTTTATCCCATCTTCTGTTCTAATCAATTAGATTTTTTAATCTTATTAAAAAATCAGTATTAAAAGTTTGTAAAATAACTTAGCAAAGCAATGATTTCTGATTTCTTTTACTGACATGGAACACAGTCTAATTGGGTTTAGACAGGAAAGAAAAGACATGCATGCATGTTACAACTCTTTGTTAGGTATCAGTGGTTACAATACACCTAGAAGGGGGGAGGGTTGAATAGGTGTAGCGGTTAGAATATCCGCTTTTCGAAACTCAACACTAAATGTTGAATCACCCCGATTAAATCGATTAAAAGAATGAAGATAATCGATTAACGCACTTGACTTAATCGATTAAAACAGAAACAATAAGCTTAGGCAGATTCGGTTACTTGCACGACAATTAACCGATAATGAAATGAATACACAGAGCTTACAATTTTATCAGAGTATTAACAGTATAGCACAGATACAGAATATAACAATTAATTCTACTGTACAAGTTAACCGATTAAATGCAATAAAGAGAGAGAGAAAGAAAAATCCTGCAACACGATTTTTATCATGGTTCGTTTGCGTGTCCACTTGCAAACTATATACAGGCCTCCCGGCTGATCTGCGAGATTTTCTTCACTATAATTGAATCAATGTTTTTACAAGCACGTCATCCAATTACAACACTTAGACATTCACAAGAAAATAAAGAACCTTATTCTATGGTTTGACTCCCTTCCTACCGATAAAGAAAACCTTTC
>NC_032019.1:18781133-18783664 GCF_001865875.1 Lupinus angustifolius | reverse complement strand
GAATCAGTTCTGCAGCCTAGTTAATCGATTAAAGCCTTGGTTAATCGATTAACGTTGTTCAAAAACGTAACTAATTCTGTTTTCCAAGTTTTTTAGTTTCAACAGCTTTTCAAAAAGTTAGGTTAATCGATTAACGTATGCCTTAATCGATTAACAGCATATTTTCATATGTATTTTCAATTACAAAAACTCAAATATGTTATGCACTTGATTCATACATGTTTAACACTAAGTTTATGCCTAGGATGCACAGATACATGTATTTATGTGATGCATGATCATATTATAAATGACATATCTCAAAGATGAAATGATTTAAAGATTTATGCATATGAGACATGTGTTAAGGTGACCTAAGCCTTAGACTCAACATAAACTAGTTTCTAGTCTAAGCCTATTACCAATCAAAAGACTTAAGCATGTTGATTTGTTGATGATCTTCACGCTCTTATTAGCACAAGCTGTCCTCATCAAAACCATGACATATAATGAGAGAGCTTTCCAAAGTGTTCCTCTTGACATGCACACTTTCACTCTTTGTGTCTCTTCTCTTTAATAAAAGAATGCAGGTAGAAAATTTTAGCCACGCTAGTAAAGTAAAATAAAATTATTTAAGGCACAGCAAAAGAAAAGAAGAAACCACTTTGGCTTTATTACATGAATGAAGAAGATATTCATATCATCTGGTCTAGTGTTCTTGTAATGGTAATGCAAGTAGCATTCATGTGAGAACTCTTTATCTCTTTCTTCTTTCTTGGGCTTTCTCTCACACTCTGAATAACTAAGATGGTGCATGGAAACAAAAACAACACCAACTTCATAAACATCAACCTGTATCCTATTTCTGCATTCCATAGTGATATTTCAGCAATTCAACTTTTGCTTTTCCCTCTTTCCAAAAATGGTGACATCTTTTTTTTTCATTTGGGGAAGGAAGCCAACCGGTTAAGAAATCTAACATTGCCCATTCGGTCAAGTTCTACACTCTACACTTCTAATCTAAGAAAGATTCCAAGGTTCAGTTATGCTCTACTTCACTTTCTAGTTTCTCTTTTATGTTTAATCCATGTATGAATAGTATTAATGGGTATTGTGCTAGTTATAATCTTCAACTTTACTAACTTCTACTATCTCGTAAGATAGAAACAACTATTGAAATTACTAAATTAGATACTCTACATTTGTGACAAGTGTACAAAGTAAAAAGCATTTTTGTCAAAATGAAGGGTTCTTGGAATTACTAAAATGACACTCTTCATTTGTGGTAAATATAATTTATACCCTTTATTTGTGACATTTTTACTCTTCATTTGTTCAATACATCTACCATTTTCAACTATAAAACTCACTCATAGGTATTATTTTTGTTAGGTATCAGTGGAAGAATACACTTAGAAGGGGGGTTGAATAGGTGTGGCGGAGCTCAAATTCCATTTTTCTGGTTTTTACACACTTGCTGAAAAAAGCTCAGTTAATCAATTAACCAGTGAGCTTAATCCATTAACACACACCAGAAACAGAATGATCATATCAGCAACTTGCACAATTATTAACCAACACACAAATAGATATACATCAGATATTTTTATGCAAGATTAACAAGAACATAGCAAGGTATAAGCATGCAAAATATCAGCTTCAAACTCAAACTAAAACATCTTGAAATATAGAAAAGATTGTGCAAGGATTTTATCCGGGTTCGTTTTGTTGTCCACTACAAAACTACATCCAGTCCTCCCCTCTGATCTGGGAGATTTTCCTTCTTCACTATAGAACACAATGTACGTTACATACACGCTTCTAAATACGAGACTCGAACGCTCCTTTCTTGGAACCCAAAGAACTTCGTCACCCTTGATTTGACCTTTCCCAAAACTGCCTCCAAGAAAACCTTTCTTACCGCGATTCGGCCCCAGGTAAGGTATCGCTCTTTATCCCAAGACCTCTAAGTCTTTGTGTGAAGACCACCTTACCTAACCGCAGCTAGGACTTTTCCAATCCTTGAATTAAAAATGCTTTGAGTTATGAATGAGTACTTCATACTCGGATATTACAATAAAGATCAAAGACTAAAACCTAAGCAAGAACTCACAAGACGTCCTAGTCTAATATGAATGTTCATGCATGAGGTTTCTGAAAATATGCAATCATAAAGAACTATCTCTTTTTCTTTTCAAGAAACACAAGAATGATGCAAGAAAACTTTTCAAAGAATCATGCAATATGAATATGAAAACTAAAGCCTTAGCATGATCTAATCTTTCTCCTAATTCAACATGCAATATTTTCTCCTATATATAACAATGAGTGACTCAAAAATATGCAGAGAGAATGATGTAAAAGTGTATGAATTCTTGTGCCACATATGCTGAGATTTCAGTTTAAATAGAAAATTGTTTAAAGTCTCAGTTAATCGATTAAGTACCCATTTAATCGATTAACGGGTTGTTAAAAATACATGTTTTCAGTTTTTCAGTTTTCTGTTGAAACTGCAATTCTGTGCAATTCTGTTAATCGATTAACACTATTCA
>NC_032019.1:18779403-18781033 GCF_001865875.1 Lupinus angustifolius | reverse complement strand
CGATTAAGCCATGGGGTTAATCGATTAACTAGTGTATTTTTAATACATGATTAAATGGTAAACTACTTATATGATATATGCTCATGCAATACATGATTTCTTAATATAATACCTTTAATGCATAAAATCAATGTATATAAATGCATGAACCTAATTATCATATATTTCTAGATGATGTCTCATTTTAGTGGATTAATTACTTTATTAAGTCTTGTGAGACTCACACCTAGGTTTACCTAACCTAGACTCAATATCTATGGCAAGCATCTTAGACTTCTAAAAAGATAATAAAGAATTATAACCTAAGTCTAATAAGTCACCACTTGAGCCCTCGACATGTTGATTGTTGAGACATCTTCAAGCTTTAATTAACTCATTGTCTTCATCAAAACATAAGCAAAACATTGCTTGTGCAATCCTTGACACTTGGCACTTTCAATCTCCCCCGTTTTGATGATGACAAACACCACATCAAATAATACGTTATATTTAATGAATTAGCTTGATGATGTTGTACATTTGCATAATGGTTGTGAATTCAAAGTTGAAGCGCTTTGCTCTCCCCCTTAGGTAAGCAACAATTAGTAATACGAAAACTATTATAACAATCTGCAAATAACATCAAACACAACAAGCAACCTTCCACCCCCCCTTTTGACATTATCAAAAAGATACGAATATTCAATTCTAGTCAAAAGTAAGAAGAGATATAGCAATTAATTTTGAAAAACTGTCATTTTTAGCATAGGCAATAACCAGTTTGAGAAGATTAAACAAATGCATTGATTTCTGACTCTATAGACAGATTTTGCATGACTTGTCCATTATGTAAACAGTTTGGACATAGAATGATTAAACATATATGTATGCCACTTGTTAGATGCCATTATCACCACTTATTAGCACTTGTTAGGCAATTTTCATTTTAAAGCATATTTCAATCATTCAATTATAATACACAATTAAGACATGTTCAAGATTCACGCAAAAACAAATTCTATTTAACATAATTAGCAAGGTTCAACATAGTTACAAAATACTAAAAGATGGTACAACCATAACCATGAGATGTACTTGACTAAAAAATATAGACGTAAGCCACAAAAGAACAAAAATTGAATTTCTGGAAAAATTGAGCCCATGTAATCGATTATAACAAAAATTAATATATTAAAATGATTTATTCCAGAAAGCTTTAGCTACTGGAACTCATTTAATCGATTATCCTGAAGGTTAATTGATTAATGACATAAAGTTGACAGTTTTAAGCACAATTTTGAGCTTACTATGAAATAAGTTTGTAACCTTATTAATATAATTACATTACTTACCTTTTGGTGATAGGTCAAGATTATCACTTGTTAGATGAGAAGTTTGATGATATGATCAATGTTGTGTATTTGATATTCAAAGGGCGCTACTCCCCCTTTCATTGTTCTTCCCTTTATCTTTTCCCCCTTTATTACTTAGATAAGTAATCTTGGTAGGTAGCATAAAACGGAAGTTCGTTTAACAACCTTTCTCGATAACTTTTCTTCTTAATAACCTTGATCTACTCACCAACCTTGTGCCTAGAACATCTTTTGTTGATTTATCCCTTGATGCTCAAATGTCCTTTGGCACACCTGCA
>NC_032019.1:18775907-18779303 GCF_001865875.1 Lupinus angustifolius | reverse complement strand
TCTACATGGTCTTTTCTTAGGTTCAGGTTTATATCCAATTCCAGATCAGTTACCAATGTTTCTTGTATTAGCAAGCAATGTGTTAAGGTTTTCTTGACTATATGTGATCTTTGAAAGTTTTTGTTTCAAACTAGAATTTTCAGCATTTAAACTCTCACAAGTATCACATAAAGTGGGTTGACATAATTTAGAAGTAGAGCAATCACATGAGGCACATGCATAGATAAGATCAAGAGTTTCATTTTCAAGTTTAAGTTCATCTAATTCCTTTTGCATTTCAATTATTTTCTTTTCATGCAAGGAGATAACTCTTTTTCTATCTATATTTATTTTAACAATTTTCTTTAACTCCTCATGCATTTCGACATAAGCTACATAAAATTCATCATATGGAGGAGAGTCATTAGAGCATGATGAAGTATAGGAATTTACCTCAATAGAATCATCTTCATCACTAGATTTGCACTTCTCATGCACTTGTGCCATAAGGCATACCTTTGAGTGTTTCTCCTCATCGGATGAGCTTGAAGTCGAATCTTTCTCGGAATCGTTCCAAACAATGTATGCTTTTTTGACTTGGACATTCGAGAGTTGCTTTTCTTGTTATCGAATTTCTTGAGGTGGCTCAGGCACTGACGCTTCATGTGGCCTGATTTTCCACACTCATAGCAAGTGAAGCCTTCTTTGGGAATCTTGCTTTTCTTGGTCGAGTTCTTGGCTTCTTACTTGAGATTCTTGATCCCTCCTGTCTTCTTGAGATACTTCTTGAATTTTTCAAATAGGAGAGTCAAGTCTTCATCGGAATCAGAATCTGAACTAGAATCCTCACTTTCTTGATCTTCTTGAAATCTTGTAACCTTGAGTGTGATTTCGTTCTTGTCTGACTCTTCATTCATTGTTAAGCGCTCTAACTTCATTTCATGTTCTTGGAGTTTCCCAAACAGAGTAGCTAATGGCATGCTGTCTAATTTCTTTGACTCCGTTATCGCGTTTACCTTTGGTTGCCATTTCCTATCAAGACAACGCAAAACTTTGTTAGACAAATCAGCATTAGTAAATGTTTTATCAGGGGCGACCAAATGATTTACAACATGAGTAAAATGTTTTTGCATATTACATATAGATTCATTAGGAAGCATGCGAAATAACTCATACTCATGCTTAAGCACATTTAGTCTAGCGTGCTTAACTTCATTCGTGCCTTCGTGGGTAACTTGCAAAGTATCCCATATTTCTTTTGCATTAAGGCATTGCGAGACTCTAAAGAATTCGTCATAAGATAAAGTTGAAGTAATAATGTTCTTGGCCTTAAGGTCATGTTAGACCTTTCTTTTCTCAATATCTGTCCATAACCCTTTAGGCTTTTCTTTAGACTCGCCATCCACCATATGAAGTGGAATGTATGGACCATTGACAACGGAATCCCAAATGTCCATGTCTGTCTGTGTCTATTACCTCGATATAGATTCTCATGTGAACCTTCCAATAGGCATAGCCATCGCCACTGAGTACGGGAGGGCGGTTAATGGATGCGCCATCACCGCCAAATGGGTTATTAGAGCCCATATGTAGTCCCTTTCGGATCACGTGGATGCGGTTGAGCTAGCACGTCGTCCTAGCTCTGATACCACTTGTTAGGTATCAGTGGTAGAATACACCTACAAGGGGGTTGAATAGGTGTGGCAGAGCTCAAATTCCACTTTTCTAGTTTTTACACACTTGCTGAAAAAAGCCCAGTTAATCGATTAACCAGTGGGCTTAATCGATTAACACACACCAGAAACAGAATGATCATATCAACAACTTGCATAGTTATTAACCAACACAAAAACAGATATACAACATATATTTTTATGCAAGATTAACAATAACATAGCAAGGTATATGCATGCAAAATATCAGCTTCAAACTCAAACTAAAACATCTTGAAATATAAAAGACAAAAGGATAGAAAAGATTGCGCAAGGATTTTATCCTGGTTCGTTTTGTTGTCCACTGTAAAACTACATCCAGTTCTCCCCTCTAATCTGGGAGATTTTCCTTCTTCACTATATAACACAATGTATGTTACATACACGCTTCCAATTACAAGACTCGGACGCTCCTTTCTTGGAACCCAAAGAACTTCGTCACCCTTGATTTGACCTTTCCCAAAACTGCCTCCAAGAAAACCTTTCTTACCGCGATTCAGCCCCAGCTAAGGTATCGCTCTTTATCCCAAGATCTCCAAGTCTTTGTGTGAAGAACACCTTACCTAACCGCAGCTAGGACTTTCCCAATCCTTGAATTAACAATGCTTTGAGTTATGAATGAGTACTTAATACTCGGATATTACAATAAAGATCAAAGACTAAAACCTAAGCAAGAACTCACAAGACATCCTAGTCTAATATGAATGTTCATGCATGAGGTTTCTGAAATTATGCAATCATACATAACTATCTATTTTGTTAGGTATTAGTGGTCTAGGAACACCTAGAAGGGGGGTTGAATAGGTGTAGCAGTTAAAAATTACCGTTTTTTAACAACAACCCAACTGCTGGAAAAACAGTCCAGTTAATCGATTAACAGAAGGGTTTAATCGATTAACACAGTTACAGAGTAGATTAAAAGAACAAGCAAATTGCACGACAATTAAGATACACTTTAAAAAGATATATTTCAGATATTTTTGCATACAAGTGTTAACTATACAGCATTAAACAGATTTCCAATTTCTCAAGTATATATTCAGTGTATCAATGCAACAAACAAAAGAAAGATAAAGAAAGAAAGAACAGTGCAAAAAGGATTTTTATCCTGGTTCGTTTGCGATCCACTGCAAACTACATCCAGGCCTCCCCTTCTGGATCAAGGAGATTTTCTTTCTTCACAATATTGAATTAAGATACAGTTACCAATTCAATTTACGAGCACAAGGGATGCTCCTGATGTAAACCCTCCTAGGGCAGCCTTTGATTCCAAGGGCAAGATAAGTCATGATGGTCCTACAACTAGGGCCAAAGCCAAGGCAGGGATCCTTAAAGTCTCAAAGGACACAATTGACCCAGGAGAGGGTATGTGAGGAGGACATTTATGTCCTTAGGTCACTTTATACTTAGGTTTATTTTATTTTCATTAATTCAAATAAATGAGATTGCATTCTCATATAGTCTTAGGTTTATTTTCATTCAAGTATTTTTAGTGTTTAATTCGTGTAATATGGGTTGGGATTTATTTGTAACATGGTCCATATTTCGTGACCAAGTAGTTCACTTAGGTTCAAGGGTAAGCTTGTCACGTGGCTAAGGAAATGAAATTAAAGCATGGTCATTTTCTTACATGGAAGAGGACGTGAGGAACTCTATCTCTAAGGAAACAAGGAGATAAGGCATGGAGAAAACAAATTATTTGAAG
>NC_032019.1:18737183-18775807 GCF_001865875.1 Lupinus angustifolius | reverse complement strand
TCTTCTAAGCACATAAAGCCTAAGATATTACAATGTAAAGACTAACGATTAACCTTTATCCTAATTGGTTAAGCCATCAATATACAAGGGAGTTAATCAGTTTTCAGTATATAACAAGTTTCTTTCAATCAGAATCTAATGCATGATCATGTGAGCAATATCAAATGAATATGAAATTATGCAGAAACATAAAGCATGTTACAGAAAAAAAACAGCATAATCTTTCTTCTCACACATGCAACTCTCATGCAAAATAACAGTGAAAATACGAATGCAAATGCTCTCTAATACAGCCCTAAACAAATAGAATGAATGCTGATAAGTTCTGAGTAAAGTCTCATATTTATAGTATGGTGAATAAGTGGTTTAAGTCGTTGAAAAACAGTTAAACAGTTAAGCAGTTACAACAGCTGAAACAGATTTCAGTTATAACACAAAACAAACACGTTAATCGATTAAGACTACCATTTAACCGATTAACAAACTTGCAGAATGACATCCAAAACAGTTAAAACAGAAAACACATATTCAATAGAAAATCAGTTACGTTAATCGATTAAGCTTACATGTTGATCGATTAATTGGAGCATTTATGCATATGTTTCACAAGGCAAACTTCTCAAATGTTATGTGCAATATGTATACATGTTTCCATTTATATTATGCCTAATATGCACAAATAACATGTATGATATATGCATGAACATACGATTAACTAAATGATTTATCTCATGAATATGGTAGTTCAATTATGATGGCTTAAGAGATTAGCATCTAGGTTCACCTAACCTATACTCACTTACTACGGTACACATCACAGACTACTTAGATTATAGACTCAATTTGTCTCATAGTCTAGATATGACCAAATGAGCATAAGGCATGTTGATTGTTGAGCCATCTTTAAGCTTTGTTAGAACCTTGTCTTCATCAAAACATAGGCTAAGATATGCTAGTGCTATTCTTGACACTTTGCACTTTCATATTTTTCTTTTCAAGAAACACAAGAATGATGCAAGAAAGCTTTTCAAAGAATCATGCAATATGAATATGAAAACTAAAGCCTTAGCATGATCTAATTTTTCTCCTAATTCAACATGCAATATTTTCTCCTGCATATAACAGTGAGTGACTCGAAAATATGCAGAGAGAATGATGTAAAAGTGTATGGATTCTTGTGCTACTTATGCTAAGATTTCAGTATAAATAGAAAACTGTTTAAAGTCTCAGTTAATCGATTAAGTACCCATTTAATCGATTAACGGGTTGTTAAAAAACATGTTTTCAGTTTTTCATTTTTCTGTTGAAACTACAGTTCTGTGCAATTCTGTTAATCGATTAACACTATTCATAATCGATTAAACAGTGTAAAATTAGCTTGTTAATGCATGGTAAACTACCTATATGATATATGCTCATGCAATACATGATTTCCAAAATATAATACCTTTAATGCACAAAATCAATATATTCAAATGCATGAACCTAATTATCATATATTTCTATATGATGTCTCATTTTAGTGGATTAATTATTTTATTAAGTCCTGTGAGACTCACACCTAGGTTTACCTAACCTAGACTCAATATCTATGGCAAGCATCTTAGACTTCTAAAAGGATAATAAAGAATTATAACCTAAGTCTAATAATCACCACTTGAGTCATCGGCATGTTGATTGTTGAGTCATCTTCAAGATTTAATTAACTCCTTGTCTTCATCAAAACATAGGCAAAACATTGCTAGTGCAATCCTTAACACTTTGCACTTTCAATTTTCTATTCTTTTAATTTTTGTCTTTGTTGTAGATATACTTTTTCAAATTACCTTCAGCAAAATTATCTCCTTCAACTCTCAAATAAAGTCACATGTATGATTTTATTTTTATATACTTTCAATTTTTTTCTTCATTTGTGGTAGATATAATTTATGTCTTTGTTGGTATATACTTTTTCAAATTGTCTTCACCAAATTTACACAAAATATGAATTTTAATTAGAGAATAAAGTATCTCCTTGTATCAAGAGATAAATTCTCTCCTTCCGCCGATTAAAGTATGACACGTGTAATTTTTTGTTTAGTTTTAGAAATATTTTTGTAAAAAATAATTAAATAGGACACATGTCATGATTTTGGTGGCTGAATGAAATAATTTATATCATTATACCATGAGACACTTTATTCGCTTCTAATTACTTAATGCACATTATGAACGTTCTATATTCTTATATGTGATTGAAATAACATTATGAATGCACTTAAACAATGTAAAGATAGTAATTGTCTTAATTAATCAAAATATGAATTTTAATTATTGAATGCATATTATGAATATTCTATATTCTTATATGTGATCAAAATAACATCATAAATGCACTTAAATAATATAGTAATTATCTTAATTATACAAAATATGAATTTTAATTATTGAATGAATTAATATTCTTGAAATATAACATAAAAATAATATTAAAGATACTACATTAAGAAGATTAAAATCTTTAACAACTTTTGAATATATATTAGTTACTAGCATAATTTCTTAACAAATATATGACACTCATAATTTAATTCTTAAATAATATAACATATAAGAATTTGTGGAATATTTAATTACTATCATTTAATTAAATGATAATAATGATAGACATATTCTACAAATATAACATAAATAAAATATTAATGATAATATTAAAAATATTAAAAATTGTAACAACTTTTGAATATATATTAGTTACTAGCATAATTTATTAATCATTATATGATACTGATAATTCCATCCTTAAATAATATAATTATAATGGATGAGAATTTGATAAATATTTAATTACTACCATTATATTATTTAATTAAAGGATAATAATGCCACAATGGTAGATATATTCACAGGAAAAAATAAGCAGCCATGGTGCCATTAGTTGTACTCTTTGGGAAGTCATGCAACCAAATATATCAACCACTTCAATAATAGATGAATAGATGCGTCCATGATTATTATCCTAAGACATGCATGAATCATAAAGTCATACTAATTTTTAAAACTTGCATGTCTTAATCAAATTAAATATTCCTATTTCTATTGCTTATTTACATTAATATTTTATCCTTATTTAAGTAAATACTCATCATCTCTTTCTAATTCATGATGTGTTTCAAAATTGTTGATAAATGAATGAATTTTAAACATAGATAAGTTAAGAAGCATGTACTATTTATTTATGAATAAATATTTATAAAATTAAAATGTGAATGTAGAATTATAAATTTGATTCTACTTTTTTCAAATATAGTTTTGAGACAATTCAACATTGTGATACATTAAGTGAAGGTATAAGTGAAGTAAAAATATAGTATATGACAATTTAAAGAGTACAAAGTAAAAAAAGATTGAAGATATTAATAAATGATAAGGATGGTAAAGCTCTAATATCAACAACAAATATTGTTTATAAGAAACTTTTCCAAAACATGTAACATTTATTTTGCTTCTACTTTAAGATTCATATACTATATTATTAATTTGTTTTTTCTAAACTCTAATGTGTTATTTATTTCAAGTTTTTGAGATTAAATACAAACTAATAAATTTTCAAATACAATACTAAAATTCAAGATAATCATTGGTTAACGTTAATATTAATCATAACAATATATTTTCTCTTTTATTTTACAATTTTAAAATTTAATTCTTTAAATTTCTGTTACCAATAAAACATATCATCCCGTGCATATACACACGAGTATATTACTGGTGTGAACTGAAACAAGAAATTATAATATATCTAATAAGCTATAAACAATAGCGTATTGCCAAGCATTATTATCTAATGCTAAAGTTGAACGCAATTTTGTATCGTCAAACCAGTTAACACTTAAGATAATCCCTTTATTTTGGTTAAATAATATTAGCTCTAGCCTTTTTAATAGGATTTTTATGAAAATTGAATTTAGACATTTTTTATACAACTTCTTTCCAGAATTTCTAATTAAGTTTAAAACTATACAATGCTAATGTACATTGTTTCACACGGTTAATATATTTATCATTCAAGTAGTACTACTTTTTATTTAAGAGGAACATTAACATATGAGTAAATTACACCGATATTCATTGAGCTTTAGTCAAATTACACAGATCATCCGTCCATTTTTAGCACCTACAAAAAACTCATGATTTTTATACATTCATTATATTGACTATATCTACATGATAAATAAGTGTGATATTTTAAACAAAAAAAGAATGATAAGTGTAATTATGTTAAACAAAATATGATATATTATGGAGACAAATCTAAATAGTATAAGTCAATACATTTTTGTTATTTTTCGTACATTATAAGATGCATAAATAATTCTGAGGACATATTTAAATCACCCTTATACTAGACTCTAACGAATAAAAAATAATGAAAATGTATTGACTCGTATGTTATTTATACTTGTTTTCATAATATGTCATATTTTGTTTAACTTAATTATAGTTATCACCCTTTTTGCTAACAAAAATCACACTTATTTCTCACAGAGGATAGTCAGTGTAAGATATGTATAAAAGTTAGGAGGGTTTTGTAGGTGTAAAAAAGGGAGGGGTAATTTGTGTAATTACACTAAAACTCATAGGGTGTCAGTGTAATTTACCCATAACATAATACAGGATATAATATGTTTACGGTGTAAAAAGAAAATATATAGAATATTTTCTCTTTCTAATTACATTAATTAATTCTATTACTAAAATACTAATTAATTAACATAAAATGGAAAAAGTAAATATATGAATAATAATGAAGGTGACTTTATAAAATATATCTAATTTTTTATGAGAAAAAATATATGTACTAATATTGTAAAAATTTAATACGTCATTTATTTACTATTCATTTTTAATCATTAACTCTTAAAAAATAATAGAAATGAATATAATACATAAATATTAAACTCTTTGATATATTTACTGAAACATACCATATTAAAAGTACTTAATATTGATAAGAATATTATATAAGAAAGAATTAATATTTAAAGTGGGAACTAAGATTTTGGAAGTCAATTTTTTGGGTTGTGAAATGTAAAGTGTATATATCCATCTAGTAGCTCTATATTATAATGAAAAAGAAATTAATTCTCCCAAAATGTTATCACATCTTCTTTTCTAATCAATTAGATTTTTTCATCTTATTACAAAAATTAGTATTAAAAGTTTGTAAAATAACTTAGCAAAGCAATGATTTCTGATTTCTTTTTACTACATGGAACACAGTCTAATTGGGTTTAGACATGAGAGAAAAGACATGCATGCATGTTGGAACTCTTTGTCTCTCTCGTGTTCATCCAGCCATAAAATTTTAGTCACGCCAGTAAAGTAAAATAAAACTATTTAAGGCACAGCAAAAGAAACCACTTTGGTTTATATTACATGAATGAAGAAGAGATTTGTATCATCTAGTCTAGTGTTCTTGTAATGGTAATGGAAGTAGCATGCATGTGAGAACTCTTTATCTATTTCTTCTCTCTTGCGCCTTCTCTCACACTATAAATAACTAAGATGGTGCATGGAAACAAAAACAACACCAAGTTCATGAACATCAACCTTTATCCTATTTTTGCATTCCGTATTGATATTCCGGCAATTCAACTACTTTTGCTTTTCCTTCCTTCCAGAAATGGTGGCATGTTATTTTTTCAAAGGAACATCCATTTGGGGAAAGAAGCCATCCCGTTAAGCAATGTAATGTTGCCCTAGTTGTTGTATAAATAGACATTTCAAGTTCTTCACTCTACACAATTAATCTCATAACTCAGAAGGATTTCAAGGTTATGTTCTGCTCTCCCTCCCTTTCTTGTTTCTCCTTTATGTTTAATCTATGTTTGATTGTGTTATTTATTGGAAGTATATAACAACTGTTGTCTCTGTAATAGATTGGTACTCCTCGAAGAAGAAGCATGGCAATGGCATACTCAACTGTTAACCACTCCTTTACATCTATGATGGTTGTTTTTCTATCCTTGTTGGTGTTCTTCATGCTCGTTTCTGCTGCTCCCACCTCTCTAACGCTTAAACGTTCATTTCCCAACCATGGAATGGAGCTTAGTAAGCTTAGAGAAATGGACATGAAAAGGCATCGAAAAATGCCACAATCCCATGTTGTCAGCCTCCCGGTTCACGGAACCTCAGATCCTATTCAAGCTGGGTAACGAATTCTGTTTATGCTTTTTTACTTCACTTTTAATATATTTTTTTCTTCAACTTTTTGGAGTAGTACAAAATTGATGTCTACTGGAGAAATTGTATGATATAGTAATCTTCCAATTAGCCTTTTATAAATGCCCCATAAATAAGTAATTCAACAATGTTAATGCTACAAGCAATAAATAAATAACTAGGAGTACTAAAATTGTAACAGGCTTCCATAGCACTAGAGGTTGGCATCATAAATATCTACTGCTCACAGAACCTAAGACATAAGATTGTCATTGAGAGAGAAAATATCTTTTTTTGTCATAAGTTGAAGTATGATAAGAACCCCACATGTCACAATGTATTAGATCAAAAGAGGCATAGGAAAACTGATTATTTCATTGAAAAGAAGATTCCACAATTGACTAATGAAAACTTCTTATTAACCAACTATAAACATTTGTTAGACAAGTGACTTGGTCTATAAAGCCATAGACTATGGGTGTTATTAGAAACGACTAAGTTACAATTTGAAAAAGGAATGAAAAGTATAATTACAGGTAGAAAATGCAGCAACAGAAACTAGAAGTGAATGAGGGTGTGGCTTGAAGGCAAATAGATGATGAGTCAATTCAACCTTGCCAATCATCTTCAAGTGACTGGTGCCCTGCATAAGGAAAGTGTTTGACTGAAAAGTCATGAAAATGATGGATTGAGATAGTAGGGTACTGACAGAAATAAAATTCAGATAAAAGCTTGGTAATTGGTATATACAACACATTATGCAAAATTAACTCATTATTGAGTGTAACAAATCCTGCTCATGAAACATAAACTAAAGATTTGTTTAACCAAGTGAAAAAAGAATTTTTTACATGATTAAAACGTGTAAAATGATCAAGGATATATGCAATACGACAAGTTGCACTAGAATATATGATCTAATATAGAATAGGAAAAGCACATTTTTAGGAGTAGGGGAAAAAGTAGAAAGAATTAAAAGACTTAAGCATCTTGCATTGATCAACACTAAGCGTAGGAGAAGAAAAAATTCTCACTAATGGGCTAATGGCAGTGACTTGATTAACTGAAGTTGATTTGTTAAAAGACTTAACCTTAGGTCTTGGGTGGCCAGGGTATATCCAGGGATATTGTAACATTTCTCCAAAATGTGACCAAGACAACCACATCGAGTATTCTTAGAAATCCCAGTTTCTGGATACTTCATCTTGAAGCACCAATGATAACTTTTTTTTAGATTAGGGGAAGAGAATCCATGAGTATAATCTAACTACCAACATTATAAAAATGATCATTGAGCCACATAAGGAAGTTCATGATATGCCCTTGTTGAGCATAATCAATGAAAGATCTTACATAAAAAATCACTAATTCTCTCCAGTAAAATTAGAATTTGCTTAGAGAAAGAGATTTTATCATTATGAATCAATCAAAAAAATTTAACTGTATTTAATCAATGAGTCAATAGTGTTTATGCACATACACTTACCTAACTGAACCTCAAGCTAATCTAACTATTTGATCAATTAACAAATCAAATGGTGAATAACTCCAAGTAACAGCTGGCCATGTATACATGTGTTATTTATTGATAATTTGATATTTTGTGTTCACCAAATTATATTTCCTTTAATATTGTTGATTAAGTTTATGTTTTGTTTTTAACACAACAACTTGTGCGTATTACCACTTGTAGTGATATTTGAAATGTATGACTTAATGCAGACTTTACTACACAATTGTGCACTTGGGTTCCCCTCCAAGGGAATTCCATTTGGATATTGGCATTGGTAGTGATATTCCATGAGTTAGTTGTATCCCATGCAATGGTTGTCCTCAAACAAGCGGGCTACCGGTAAATTCATTCTTCCTAGTTTGTAAATTCAATTTCAAGTTTTTAATTGTATACCATTAAGATTAATATCTTCATTGTTTGCTTTTATTACAGATTAAGCCCAATTATTTTGACCCCATGAGTTCATCGACTTCATCAATTATCTCTTGTTTAGATCACAAGTGTAGAAGTATTGTACATTCATGAAATGTAGTTTGTTCCATCGACAACTATTGTGGCTTTAAAATGCAGTATGTAGAAGGTAGCATGACATTGGGCTACTATGTTTCCAATTTAATGCACTTAGCCAATATTGTAGAAGGGTCAGTGGCACCAAATTCTTCCATACCAATGTTATTTGGGTGAGTTATCACGAGTCTTAGATAATTTAAAATAATTTACATATATTTTTGTTTTTAGCTGCTTCTTCTTTTCTTTTTGAAAGATTTAAACCAATGTTATCAAACCCGAGTTGGACATCAAACCCGAAGAGGTCCCTATTAGGTTTAACCGATTTAAATAGTTAAGACATCCAGTCATATCGAATGATTTCATATATAGTTTATTTTTTATCTATAAATATATAATTATATATAAATACAAAACTTTATACAATTAATAATTATGTATAATTATATTGAAATAACATATCTTCGCCTTTTTTGGACCGGACTAAAACAAAATATTGGAGTAGTGCTCTATTTTTTAAAATTTTAAGTGAACCGTCGGGTTCACTTCCTGGGTTATTCTGGTTCAATCGAGTTTAACACAATTATTAGATTTTGATAAGAGCCATGAAAAAGAAGGTTTCTTGATGAATTAAGAAGTATATGAAAGAAAACTTAAAGAAACTTAAGGAAAAAGAAAAATGAGAAACAAAGAGTGATAATATTCTCATCAATGAATTGAATTCTCATTATAAAATTGAACGAATTGAATTACAAAGATTAGGGGAATACCCCTTTATAATAGAACAACTAAAAATAGAATTTGTTAACTAGATAATCGATTAACTTTCTTCATTAATCGATTATTGTGCACAAACTAAGTGAAACAATTACCCTGTTATAGTTAATTGATTAACTCTTACAATGTTAATCAATTAGCTACAATGTTAATGGATTAACTCTTACATTGTTAATCAATTAACTACAGTGTTAATTGATTAACTCTTACAAAGTCTCACTTATTCTAATAATTGTCGACCGAAAATTCTCCGGTTCAAAGCGGTCTAACACCTAATTCGGTTAAGACTACAAACCAGAGTCGTTTTCAAGTCTGGTCAGCCATCGGACCGGTCATACCGCCTGGTCTGGTCCGTTTATCACAACACTGATTTAAACTTTGGAAATGTTACCTTGTTATATTACGAATCAATTGTAGCAATCTCCGGACTGGGAACTTGACATTGTCTGATAGAGCACTTGACGGGATATTTGGGTTTAGGAAAAGTGACATGTCTTTCATCTCTCAGCTCTACTCGGAAGGAGTAGCTCCAAAAGTGTTCTCTCATTGCCTCAAAGGAGACATTAGTGGTGGGGGCATACTGGTTCTTGGTGAGGTTGTGGAGCCAGATATCATCTATAGTCCACTTATTCCAAAACAGTAAGTTTCTTATCTAGAATAAAATGCTATGTTTTGATTTTTACATGTGACACCTTCTATGGTGTTTGTTAAGTGCTCCATTGCTATCATAACAAATTTTTTAACCAAAGATGTGTGTTAATTATTGTGTCACATAACATGCAAAAGTTGGATTAAATATGTTACTACAAAAAAAATATGTATATTGGAATTACATGAGTGAAACTTTTGGAAAATATTTATAGGAATAAATTTGGAATATATTTTAGGAATCATTACAGCTTAAATCTGGAGAACATCACTGTCAATGGTAAGATGTTATAGATTGATCCAAAAGTGTTTAAAAGATCAATAAGAGTGTTCATATGCCATGATGCTCTATACAATTGGCACCTACATCAACTTGACACAAATACATCATTCCTACATGGAGATCTCAAAGAAGAATTGTACATGAAAATTCCTCAAGACCTTCACAACAATGATTCCAACATAGTGTTCAAGCTGGAAAAGTCCATCTTTGGCCTGAAGCATGCAAGCAGACAGTGACAAGAGAAGCTAACAAGCATCTTAGCTCAAATAGGTTATGTTAAATCCCCCTGACTCTTCATTGTTTATTAAGAACACTAACACGGGCTTCACAACCATTTTAGTCTATGTGGATGATCTAATTTTGGCAGGTAATGATCTGCAACAAATATCTCACATCGAAACTATACTTAACAATAAATTCAATATTAAAGATATTGGTGAACTTAAATTCTTCTTGGGAATGGAGGTTGTTAGGACTACTAAAGGCATATCTCTCTATCAAATGAAGTACACCTTGGACCTTCTACAAGAAACAAGCTTCTTGGGAGCCAAACCAACATCAACTCCAGTGGAATACAACACAAGACTCCATTCAAAGTCAGGAACTTCCTCTAGTAGACATCACAGCTTATAGGAGGCTAATAGGAAGATTGTTATATTTAACACACATCAGGCCATATATCTCTTTTGAAGTTGGATTCTTGAGTCAATACCTTACTAATCCTATTGATCTTCATCACAAAGCAGCAACCAGAATCCTAAGGCACTTCAAGAACTCACTAGGATAAGGAATATTTTTTCCAAGCAACAACACCACTGTGATAAAGGGTTACTTAGACTTAGATTGGGCAGCTTGTTTAAACACTATAAAATCTGTAACAGGATGGTGCTTCTTCCTAGGGACAACTTTGGTTACATGGAAAAGCAAAAGACAAAGCACCATTTCCAAATCTTCTTTCGAGGTCGAGTACAGGGCCCTTACTATGGCCACTTGTGAGGCACAGTGGCTAACCTATTTATTCAGAGATCTTGACATTCCTCATCCAAATCCAATAAGTATATTCTGTGACAACAATTCGGCACTCCAAATTGCAGCAAATCCATTTTTTATGAGCGAACAAAATATATCGAAATCGATTACCATGTTGTTCGTGAACGAGTTCAAGATTAAACCATTCATCTCCTACCTATCTCTTCTACATATCAGCTTGCTGATATTCTCACTAAATCTCTTTCTCCTCTCCCTTTTCAAAACATCATATCCAAACATGGTACCATTGATATTCATATGCCAAGCTTGAGGGGGCTGTTAAAATAGATGACATTGAAGATTCCAGCATATCTAAAGCCCAACATAAAGTCAAGCACAAAAAACCCAAGTGATCTCTCTTGTAGTATAGTTAAAACTAGTTATTTCCATTTTTAGTAAGTTTTTGAATTTCCAATTCCAGTTAAGTTATTCAGTTTCCTGATATGGAAACTTTTTTGTTTTACTTTTTTTTTCTTTGCTTCTTGGATTACAAGTAGTATAAGTTTGCTCTTAGTTTAGGTGAAGAATTAAGTGGTTTAATGCATTTTTCTCTTCATGTAAAGAAGATCTATTTATTCAATAAAAAATCAAGTGAGAGTATTCATTGTCAATATTTATAATCATCTTCTTCTTCTTTCTCTTTTCATTCATTGATGGCTTATCACTTTTCATAAATTGCTTTTAGAATTGAATCATTTATTATAATCAAATTTGTTTTCGGAACTATAACTTTTGCATTTATAATTATAACTAAATTTGGAAGTGATTTTGTTTTTTGAAATGTAAGTAGAGCTAAACTTTTGTAGAACTGGAACTAAAATAAATTCAAAATATATCTGAAATTGAAACTAATTTTTTTAACTAGAACTGTATCTAAAATTGAAGTAAAACTATTATTGTGTTCAGAATTTTAACTAAATTGAAAATATTTTTAAAATATTTCAGTTTTAGATATTAAGTTCAATCACCTTATATTTTGGTTTTATATAGTTTAATTTGATCCAGTTTAAAAACTGAACATGATGTAAGCCGTTTCACTTTACATCACAAAATCGATGGGATCGAATCGAACCAAATATATAATATGATTTGACTTGATTTCTTTTTTTTAAGGAACCGTTTAAGTTCATTTCGGTTTATGCTTTTTGAAATTTAGGAACTATTCAAAATGAATCAAACATTAAAAATATAAATACTACGGAATAATGTTGCATACTTGCTTGAATTTTTTAGTTAATTTTATGGCTTAAATTGCATTTTTTTTATGAATTTTATTGTTATATATGTTATTGTCATATATATTACTACATACTAAATTGTTATATATATGTACTACTTTCTCAATGTCTTGATGATTTGAAATCTATCTTATAACTTTTAGTGGTATTTGGTTCGAACTAGCATATACTATCAATTGTTATATGTTATTGTTGTATATATTACTAATTGTGATTTTATTATTATATATATTACTAAATTCTTATATGTTATTGTATTCTTATATGTTACTAATTATATATATATTATTATATAGGATACTAATTGTCAATTATAATAATAATAATAGTATTTATTTTATAGATAAAGAATGTCTCAGAAATATTTCAATAGATTTCAAAGAAAAAGAAAACCGTGAAATGAAACAGAAACAAACCATTGATTCACCAATTTTGTTAGGTTCAGTTTATAAAATAAAATTTACAGTAAACTAAACCATATCTTTTTCGATTCAGCGAGTTGCACACACCCTTATGACCTTATCCTTACATCAACAGTAACAACCCTATTAATCACCGCCACAAATGTCTTTTCACTCACCATACCAACCTCCAGACAATTATAAATGTTAGAAATGTGCATTTAAACAAGTAAGTCATTGATATATAACATTAAATATTAAGTGAAGTAAGTCATTGATATATAACATTAAATATTAAGTGAGTGAATTTAAAGAAGTGGGTGGTATGTTTGAAATATGTTATTCTATTAGTTTTGTATTATCTAATATTGTAATAGAATAGGGGAACAATATAATATATTGAACTCATATCCCTTGTTATAATGTGCATCGGTTATAAGTATCAATTAGAAATACATCATGGATATTTGGGCTCATGAGTGTGTTATAATTTGTAATCCTTATTTTCTAATAATATATTGGTAGTCGTTTTATGATATAGGGAAATAGGCACAATTAATTGAATATCATTAACAAGTTCTCTCATCTTCTTATCTTCTATTTTTTCTTATGCTCTTTATTTGATTGATTGTTGCTAATGTTATGCAACGGTCGCTTCCACTGTACCAACAATTAGTGTCAGATCCAATTTGAAAATGGTTTTCCCACATGCTATATTATGGCAAATAAGGGTGAATTGCATGTTGGTTGAACAAGATTTGTCAAAGGCACCATGCGAGAATAAATTAGCTGATTTGAAAGAAGAATGACACATGGCAGAACCATGGTGGAGACCACAAGTGTGTTGGAATCAGAACCTCAAAAGCCCATCTACTGGATTGAGACCAAGGTAGAGATAGAGACCAAGGTGATGAGTCATACTCTGGGACAAGTATTAGGAATACCTCTCTAGGTGTTTTATAGGATGATCTCATTTTATATGAGGAGTGGAATATCCTTATGACGTATTCGCGATGTCATGGTGAAGAATGTCAATTACTAAAGGATTCACAAAAATAGATAAGTGTTAGCTGACTTTGGTATAGAGTATAACACATGCATTAGCTTAATTGCGGGGTCTAACAAAGACATTACCTTAGATGCATGGTGTAACACATGCATTAGTATGAATGTAGGGTGTGACATGAGCATTATCTTAGACGTAAGGGTGTGACATGAATATTGGTTGGCATTGACGCAAGATGTGTGTTATGTGTATACTCCGTATGGTGGAGTATGAAAGTTCTTGTGAACCATGACTGTCGATATAGATAATAATGGTAGCGGTTGAGACATTCCAAGGAAGTTCTATGGTTCAATTGGCTGAGTATCAAAGAGAATGATTCTTGGTGAACTTTTATGTAGATGTACCATAAAGATATGTGATGTGTTTTGTTAGACGATGCTAAATGAAGTTGCATTACAAGTTTGTAGAGTTAGACTCTTGGTAACATCATCAATTATACTAAAAGTTTATGATGAATGGGAGGATACTCTTAAGTGGAAGAGTTGTTAAAAAGAATTAGGCATTGAACAATGTGGATTGAGATATTCATTTAGATGGAGATTCTTGTGTATATTTCCTAATGAACGAGATATTCGTCTTTTTCAATCAATATGGAGATTGTTGGGAAGCTTAGAATATGTTATTATATAAAATCTCACATTTCCTAGTATTAAAATGGAGGAGTGTATCAATGTTATATATTAAATTCATGACCCTAGTTGTTATGTGCATCGCACCAAATAGAAACACTACATTGACATTTGGCCACATAAATGTGTTAAATCTTGTAATTTTTATTCTCTAACAATATATTAGTAATCGTTCAACACTTTCAAAGATATAAGCATGATTAGTTGAATCTCATTAACAAATAGAAACACTACATAGACATTTGGGCACATGAATGTATTAAATCTTGTAATTCTTATTCCCTAACAATATATTGGTAGTCGTTCAACACTTTCAAAGATATAAGCATGATTAGTTAAATCTCATTAATTAACAAATAATAACAGGCATAATTTCCCTTGTACCAACAAAAGTCATTTAAACATCTTTGTACGTAATTGGTAATGGTTAGTGAGTGAATTTAATATATATTTAAGTTACCTTGAAGGAGATGGTAATCCTTTAGGTTGTAGATGAACCAAGATGGATACAAGATAAAGCTTTCAATTTATGCGGGCAGGTTGAGAAGGTGGGTATTTTGATTCTCTCAACCACCACACACCTCACCCAATCAATCAAAATTAGGAGAGTTAGGTCTGGTTGCAGTCTACATGATTTTTCTTATGTCTACAGAAAATTATAAAATTTTAAACTACAAAAAATATAAATAAGTCACCTTAGAAATTAACAATATACATCATTAAAGTTAGAAAACAATAAAAGATAGATATTAATTATGAACTATCAATAACGTTAACATATATGTATTGATTAAATATTTTATACAACTTTTCAATTAGGAATTATTTAATAAAAAAGATAAGATGGAAAAATATAAATAAATAATATATAAAACATATGTTAAAAAGACTTATTCAGATATCACATTTTAAAATTTCAGATACAATTTTATTCATTTATTATTAAAATTAATATTAGTACATAATCATAACACAAAATAATCTGCACGAAAATGAACAAGTAAAATTGATGTCAGATATTTGATAATTTTTTCCAAATATCATAAAGTTAAAATCCAAATGACAATATGAAACAAAGTGCTCCTTTTATATATTATATTTATTAGAAGTTTGGTATTTATTAACAATTTTTAATTCAATAAATTTCATATTATAAATTAAAAGTTAAGAAGATTGAAATTTTAAAAAATATAATATCTAAAACTTATTATGAATGGTTTCATAACGTCCTATTTATAAGTTCTGTCTAATAAGGTTTCTTTTGTCCAACCAAGTAGCTTTCTTTCCTGAACTTGAACCTGTGGGTGGTTGGTTTTATCGGGAGTTAGGATATTCTCTACTATTAAAGAGTTTAATACTAAGCTTAAATTCTGACATATGGTACTTAAAAAATGTAATAGTCTAGTTTTTTGCAATTACTTTAGGGTCCATATTATTCTTTTATCTCTCCCTTGTATTCTAGTATTGGAAAATCCAATGCTACAGAGAAAGGATTGTCTCTTCAAGATTGCATCATCATCATTATCATTCTTCAAAGGTACAATGATATTTGATGTATTCAATAAATTGAAAAATAATATATTTATTCTTTTAATGAAAACTATCTTTTTGTTCCTTTAAAAATGTAATAGATTTTCTTACATCAAAAAATTATATTGGCAAGACTTAAAAAAGTTTAAAATGTAACTAGACTATCTTAGGTATTAGTAATAAATATTGTAAAATTTTACAAAAATATAATAGTTAATGATTATTATATTTCATTTTTCAATAAAAATATATATATCAAAGTAAATAATAATGATTACATTTATTACTTTTTATTGTATGCTAATAAACATTATATTTAAAAAAATTAATTTAGTAAATATTAATGTTAATTACGACCTTCATTGTTATATGACTATCTTTTCAAGTTGTACCTTCAAATTAAGAAATATAAGTAATATGTTTATTTATATTAAATTCATGTAATATTTTATTACTTTGTCAATTATCTCTCTATAATAATTATAGCCATCAATTCTCACTTACATCTCTTATTAATTAGGTGAGAATTGAGTTGTAAAAACAACCACCCAATTTACCTTGATTTTCAAATCATAATTTGATTTTCTAAAAAAAACAGTTAAATTCAGAAATTAAATACTTACTTTTCCTGTAAAATCACCTTTCTAATTAATCTGATAGAATACATTAGAAAAATCCAAAGTAACTATAAATGTGGAAGCTTTTAGTATGAATTCTTGACATCCAACATCACTAGTGTCTTACTCTTAGCTCCTCATAAATTTTCTGCCATGTCTTCAACCATGATTTTGATCCAAGATTTCCTATTTCATGTATTCCACTTCCTGAAATCTAAAGAGATTTCAGTTTCATTATGGTGTAGTTGTGGTTTGTTAGCTTCTTCAGCCTTCCTTTATTTCATGAGCAGACCAAGAAAAGTTTATCTTGTGGATTTTGCTTGTTATAAACCTGGTCCTGCATGCATTTGTAGTAAGGAGAAGTTCATGAAAATGTCAAAATGTTCAGGCCAATTCACAGATGAGAGCTTAGATTTCCAAATGAGGATTGTGAATGGTTTTGGACTTGGTAAGAATACCTATTTGCCAGAGTCTATGTTGAAGATCCCATCAAGTATTAGCATAGCTGATGCAAGGGAAGAGACAGAATCTGTGATAATTGGTGCCATTGATGAGCTTTTGTTGAAGACAAAAGTGAGTGTTTATGATATAGGGATTCTTGTAACAAACTGCAGTATATTCAATCCAATACCCTCTCTCAGTGCCATAGTTGTAAACCATTACAAGCTTAAGCATAACATATTGAGCTATAATCTAGCTGGTATGGGTTGCAGTGCTGGACTAATTGCTCTTGACCTTGCTAAACAACTCCTCCAGGTATAGCCCGTCTTTGTTTTATCAGTTTAATATCTATAAACTATTAGTATAAAGTTTTTTACACAGTCATTCAATTATTTATCATTCATTTATATTATTTGTTATTTAAAATCAACAATAATTAATATATGTATAGTGAATAATGTACGGTTGTATGACCCCTCTTTTATAGGTACATCCCAACTCCTATGCCTTAATTGTGAGCACTGAAAACATGAATAGTGGATGGTACCAAGGAAACAATCGCTCCATGCTTGTCAATAATTGCATCTTTCGAATAGGTGGTGCAGCCATCTTGCTCTCAAACCTTTCTTCTGATTCCTCTCGTTCTAAATACCTTCTTTGTCACACTCTACGCACCCACAAAGCTTCTCAACATGATTGCTACAATAGTATCATGCAAAGAGAAGATGAAACAAACACTACTGGTATTTCACTATCCTTAGATCTTATTCGTTATGCTAGTAGAGAAACTATTAGGTCTAATATCTCAACTCTTGGGAAATTTGTCCTACCCTTTAAGGAACAAATAAAATTTCTAGCAACTTTAGTTGGCATAAAGTACTTAAAGATCAATATGAAGAGGCCTTATAATCCAGATTTCAAGTTAGCTTTTGAGCACTTCTGTGTTCATACTGGTGCAAAAGAAATACAAGATGTGTTAAAAGAAATCCTTCAACTCAATGATTATCATTTAGAACCTTCCAAGATGACTCTTCATAGGTTTGGCAACACTTCAAGCAGTTCTGTGTGGTATGTATTAGCATATTGTGAAGCTAAGGGAAGGATTAGAAAGGGTGATAGAATGTGGCAGCTTTCATTTGGGGCAGGATTCAAGTGCAACAGTGCTGTGTGGCGTGCACTAAGAACCATTGATCCAGCAAAGGAGACAAACCCATGGACAAATGAGATTCACCATTTTCCTGTTGATGTGTCTGCTTTGTATAAATAAAAGGAAAATTATCATCTCAAATAATAAAGAGACAAAGTTATCCATTTTGTTTTTATATTTAAAGTTAAAAATATCACTATGTTATATTTAAAAGGTAAAAGTATTATATGATACAATTTATTTTTTATGCATTTTTCTCTCCTCCAAAACCGGAGAATATCCTCACCCAATAAACAATGCACCATCAATAAAGATACTATCTCTAAATATAAATGTTTTGTTTTAAACAATAATTTATTTTAAACAATGGTTTTATGTTCTGGAATTCTCAATCATGAGTATTACCAATGTTGCAATATATATTTTTTATGCAAGGGTGAACCAATGTTGCAATATATATTTTTTATGCAAGGGTGACAACACACCCACAAATTTATTAATAAGGAACCAAATTATAAGAAGGAGCAAAGGAGATTACAAGTTTTTGAATTTATAGTTAGGCAAAACACATATATTCCTATTAAAGTCATCCAAAATAAAAGTAGGGGGAGAGCTCCACCAAGAATTAGTCTTGTACCACACTCTAAAAACAGCTAGCTTGTCTGCACAATCATTTCCCTCTCTAAAAATGTGAGTGACTTTGAATTGCATTGAATTCAGAATGGCCTTGTACTAATGCCAAGAGTTTCTTAGCATCCAAGGAACATTTCTCCTGCCATGACAGATGTCCACTACCATGGTAGAATCACACTTCAACCAAATAGCATTTCAATCCTTTGAATAAGCTATCTTTACATCTAAAATGGCAGAAAGTGTGAGAAAAACTTGTTTTGTTGGGAAGATGTTGCATCACTGAACAAAGAAATGTTTGATTGAAATGCATGTAGAAACCTCCAAAGCGTGTGTTGCCACACTAACTTTTAGGTTCGATTCGCCCCCACCAATTTAAGTATATTGGATGCAAATGAGATAAACAGCGAATCCCCTTCAGCATACTTTGGAAAACCTTGATGTGTTTTGCACCAACACACCAAGCGTATCTTTCGATAGTAGTTTACAAATCTATGTTTCCTACACTTCTCTCATGCATTAGAGAAATAGAGGATGATTTCTTGAATGAGAAAATTGGGATTTTTCGGATTCTTGTGTGTCTGATTATGCCTTGAAATTTCTCTATTTATAGAGAAATAAATGTCACTTGGTGAAAAGAAACACTTTTGGGATTCTACACTTATTCACCAAACGGGTATATACAATAACGATTCACTAAATGTTTGAATAAGTTCTGTAGCTTATTGGTAAGGTATATTGTTTGGCATCATAGAGGTTCTTGGCTTGATTCCTAGCGGTTGCATTGTTTCATTTTTTATTCGCGAATAAAACATAACAAAACCATCCAAGCTAAGGATCGAACTCGTGACCCTCACTTCCTTACCAATGGTTACAACCACTAATCCAATTGTCATCTTGTTTCATTTATTATGAAACCAAAATATGTATATAATCGTTATGTGAATTTAGATATTTTGGAAATATCTCTCACAGAAAGAACCTCAACATTTAGGGAGTCATGGATGCTTAGATAAGTTGCAAAACAGCCAGGAAACCTCATGCATTGTCCCTGAAAATGCCACCTCCCCCAGCATGCCCAAGGAAGCCATGAACAACACCATCTGAATTAATTTTTATCCAGCCAAATAAAGGGGCCTACCATATAACCTCAGAAATTACAAGAGCTTTACTGTAGTTGCAAGCAACATTAAAGGCTCTAAGAAATGAGAATTATGTCAAAGAAGATCTACCACAAAGCTTTGAAGAATTTACAGTCAAAGTAGTATCAAGCTTAATTTTGGCAATAGCTTGATAAAGAGGGATTCTCAGGTTTTCAAACTTGATTTTATTCATGCAGTACCAAATAGTTGATATTGCATTTAGAATGCAAGCAGCCAACACTTCCTTCAGCGAGGACTCCACCTCTTAGAATAGACAAGCATAAGATTGTCTAGAGAAGAGGTGTCTAAATGGCAACCAAACTGGTTGCTTAACCAGTTCCAAATAGAACTAGCAAAAGGGAAAGTGAAGAAAAGGTGAGTAGAGGATTCAACACTAGCTAGGCAGAGATTGCAGATGGACCTAGAGATATATCTCTTTTTTCCAAGTTCTCATCAGTGGGCATTTTATTGTTATCGAGCCTCCATGTAATGAAAGATTTAGAAGGAAGGATAGTAATGGACCAAATTAGCTTGCACCAATTTTGTTGATTTACACCAACCTTCGTGAAATTGTAAGCATCTTTCATAGAGAGAATTCCATCACTAGTGTGTATTCAAACTAGCTTATCATTCTAAGTGGCAATAGAGATAGGCATGTTGATCATAGAACTAAGTATCTCAGGGTGAAGCCTGACCAACCAAGAAGGAATGATTCATTTTGATTCATGAGTGAAATCAGCAACCTTACCAAGTAAGGAGGAATAAATATGAGCATGGATGCTAAGAGAATCAACCATGGGAGAGCCAAGCCAGTTATCCAGCTAATAGTTGATTTGAGTTTCATCTCCACTATCCAGATGGAGTTATTAGTGACCAAATGCCAAAACTTCTTAATTTTGGGCCTAATAGAAGACTTAGTGTAATTGGCAGTAGGTCTGCTAACTCTATAGAATCTTTTTCTATAGAAGCTAGCCCATTCATGAGAGGAGGACTTCATTTCCCAAGCTAGTTTAAGAACTGCAGCCTGATTCATAGCTGAGATTGACCTCAGACCAAGGCCTCCCTCTTTCACAGTTGAACACACCTTATGCCAAGCAACAATGACCAGCTTTTTTAACTGAGTGTCACCAGACTAAATGAAGTTCCTGATGCAACTATCCATCCTCTTCGACAGCTTCACAGGCCAAAAGTAAACATAGAAGCTATAAACTAACATGATGTGAATGATGGACTTGACAAGCTCCACTCTACCCATAATTGAAAGGGAGGACCCTTTCCACTTAGCCAACTTGTTTACAATCTTGTCAGCTATGGCTTGTAGGTGAATAGACTTGGGTTTTCCTTTGAAAAAGGGAACTCCTAAGTAGGTGAAAGGAAAGTGACCTGCATTAAAATCCAACCAAGTAGTCAAATTAACAGTTTTCCTAACAGAAGCTTGAGTGGAGTAGAATTTTTATTGAGCAAGATTAAGTCATTGGCTTGAGACTTGAGCATAAGCTGTAAATACATCCTTGAGAGCTAGTAATTCCTTTTTGATACCTTTGTAGAAAATCAATATGTCATCAACAAAGAGAACATGGCTTGGAGTTTGAATCCTAGAACCAGATCGAGATGGTGTTGATTCTGCCATTTTCAAGCAGCTTTGTTAACCCTTTACTGAGCACATCCTCTGCCAAGGAGGACAAGAAGAGAGGAGAGGATCCCCTTGTCTAACGCATATTTTGCAGCTGAAGAAGCCAACATTTTTCCCATTTACTGAGATGGAGAGCTCATCAGACTTGAGAATAACCCCTATCTAATTGATGAATGTGTTATCAAATCCAAAGGCATGAAGGGTATCTATTAGGAATTTCCAATCAATTGTGTCAAAGGCCTTCTTAACATCTAGCTTGATTTCCAAGTTACCACCAAAGGTCTTGTGATCTAGGAGATTGATTGCTTCATAAGCAATGCAAATGTAGTCTTACATGTGCCTTTCTTTGATGAAACCTCTTTGCTGATTAGAAATGATTTTAGGAGCAATTATGGCAAGCCTATCAGCAAGAACTTTTGTAATTATTTTAAACTAAAAGTTTGCTAAAGCAATGGGCCTAAAGTCTTCAATCTAATATGCACCATATAACTTAGGTATTAGCACCACTATGTTGGAATTAATATTAGGGAGAATCCATCCCCGAGTGAAGAACTGAGAGACTGTATTACAGACATCTGGATCAACAATATCCCAGAATTTCTGGAAGAAACAACCTCCAAAGCCATCAGGGCCATGAGCACCATCTCCATTCATAGCAAAAACAACTATTTTAATCTCATCATGCAGAGGAATGTTGGAAAGCATGATGTTATCCCCCTCTATGACTAATTTAGGAATCACAGAATTGGTGAGGTTGTTATCTTGAATGCCATTATCTGAGGCATATAAGTTAGTGAAGTAGTTCGAGACATGGTTGGCAATTTCCTACTGGTCCTACACAGAAGTCTCACCCTCTATTAGCATAGTCATAGATTTAGTAGCATGCCTTATTTTGGAAATTTTATGGAAATAACTTGTGTTTCTATCTCCACTTGTGTGCCAACTGAGTCTAGAGTTCTCCATCCAAAACTCCTCTTCTAGCTTTAGATATATCAAAAGATCCTTTTGAGCAAGCTTTTCTTGAACTAGAAGAGACTGATCATGCCCTAACTCATTAATGTTTTACTAAATAGACTCAACTAGAGCCATAACATTCTTGACCCTCATGTGAATGTTTTCAAACACCTCTCTATTCCATCATTTTAACTCAATCTTTAAACTCTTAAGCTTTTTAGACAGTATATACATTAGGCAGCTCACCACTTCAATGTTCCAGGTATCCTCAACAACTTTTCTCAAGTTTGGGTGATGCAGTCACATTTTATGGAACCTGAGAGGGGTCTTCGTAGTGCCAAAAGCATTATAAGAGCACAACATCAAATGATGATGATTCGAAGCAGACGTAGGCAGAGTGTAGAAAGTTGTGTAGCTCCAATAAGATAGCCATTGTCATTGCATATTGCTCTATCCAATCTCTTCTCAGTATGAGTAACACCTCTCCTTTCGTTAGACCAAATGAACTCAACCCCTCTAGTTAAGATGTGAGTTAGCTTACTAGCCTCAAAGAAAGCTCTAAATTCTTCACAAGAAGATCTGTTAGGTAGAAGGAGCCTCTACATTCATTGGCTCCTAAGACAGCATTGAAATCCCATATGCAACACCAAGGACCGGGGCAACTAGACATCAAAGAAAGGATTTCATACCATAAAGACGTACGATGCATATACTGAGTATGAGCATAAACAACAGAGATAAAGATTTTCTTATTATCAATGTCTAGGGAGATGGAGATTTGTTGAGTGGAATTAGAGATGATAGTGGGATGGAGGTCAACATGGCAGAGCCCCCAGATGTTAGGCAGCAAAGGACCTATCTCATTAATGATAAAAAGCTTTAAATTTAAGGCAGATCAAAACAATGGACTGACTTTATTGGATTGAATCATAGGCTCGGATATGAAAACAATATCTGGCTTATTCTTAGAGCAAATAATTTTCAGCACTAATCTAGTGTTTAAGTCACCCACATCTCTACAATTTCAATAGAGCACCCTCATCCAGAAACATTTAGGTAGCCACCCCTATGGGTAAAGTGCATTCTTTCTAGACTCTGCTTATACCTCAATTTTTTCTTCTGAGACTTTGAAAGAACCTTTATGTATATGTCATCTTCTGCTGTTTCAACCTCACCCTCATCAGCTCGAAGCCTCCCCACAAGTCTTGATTCCTTAGAAACAAGCAAGTTAGTCATTATTTCATGAAATTAATTGGACTACAAACTGCTATTTTGAATATGCCGCACTATATTATAACCTACATTTTCAATAGAGTCTACCACTCTTGTGTCATTGGATTCCTCTTTTGAGGACACTTCTATTCCACCTTCCACATCCTCAAGAGGAAGAGCTACACTTTCTAGATGGTCCATTTGCAAGTTCTCCCTATTATCAAATTCCAGATTGATGACATGGTCATTTTCTAGAATTGGATTTGAAACTTTCCTCGTGTTTTCAAGATTGGTGGCAAGGTCATTTTCAGGGTTGACCTTTGAAACTTTCCCCATAGGATTAGCCTTCTTAGGCCTTAGGACCTCTTCTCCTGAGTCTTTGTTGCTTTTCCTGCAATTAGAAGCAAGATGATCTATGGAATGGCATCCAAGGCAATAATTAGAGAGATTCTCATATTCAATGGGCACAAAGAAAGCAAAACCTTATGATCATCATATTGTTGCGATATGCTCACCAAGTTTTTACAAGTAACATAATAATTATCTATTTTATTGTAAAATTAATAATAAATTATAGTTTATATAATTTTCATTATTGTGAGATATCTAATATGTCAACAAAATGTATTAGACACACTTTTATATAGGCCAAGACAAAAAAAAACTTACTTTTCATGGATTAAAACATTAAGATAATCCATTAAGAAATGTGTCTTTGTCTTTTTCCATTCAAAACAAAATTAAGAAAAGAAAAAACAATAATTATGATCAAATATGAATACAATATTTTAGTGACAGTGACAAGTTTGGGTAGCCATAGCAAGAAACATCTCCCTCTTTTCTTTGAAATATTTTATTGCTAGTTCATGTGGTGGAAGATTGTCTTTTATAGCATGAATTTCTAAGAAATTCTTCATACATGTATGAAGGTGTGGATAAGTATCAACTTTGATGAACTTAAATCCAATCACATCATCCATTGCCACCAAAGCGTGTGCAATCCATACCAAAGCAAGGTCTGCCAACCCAATTGTGTTGCCACCCATGAACTTTTTTTCACCAACAACACTTTCCTAAAAGTTTCCCTAGTTTCTTTCATTGCCTCCTTTTGTAAACACTAAATATTAATTATTTTTTATATCAATATTTTGAATATTCTTATCAAAATTAAGTAGTTTATTTAATATGTTTTGTTTCACTAAATATATCAAAAATTAGATATATTTTTATATAATCATCATCATTATTATGAGTCACAAATTCACTTTTTTCTATTCTATGTTAAATAATTAGTATTTTGGTAATAAAATCAATTAATTAGAATGAGAAAATAGTCAATGCACTCACCTTATAATAACTTTTTACACTTTCTACATATCATATCATTCATTGTTTTTATATTTATCTTAAATAAAAGTAGTAATACCCATAAATGATGAATCATAGATAAATAATAATAAAAGTAGTAATGAATGATTCACATCATTAAATGTAATAATTTTTATTATTTTTTTATGGAGCTAGATAATTATTAATTGTTTTTAAATTTATAGAAAAAGTTTGTCATTAATGCAAGACAAGTACAGCTTCAAAACCAAGGAATATTATAAAAAGACATTAATTAGAAGTTAGATATTCTAATTTCTACAACAACAAAACTCGTTTTAGTAATCACTCTCAACATATTAATTAGAAGTTAGACATTCTAATAAAGATAAAAAATTATAATATAAAGTTCCAACAATGCATAAAGTTATAATATAAAGTAGATACAATATATAAAAATTAATTGTTTAGTCTATTCTATATATAAAACCAAAACATGGTGTAATTTATATTTTCCTATTTTCCCCATGATATTTTCTAATTTCTACAACAACAAAAAATCATCATAGGTAATCACTCTGAACACATTAATTGTAAGTTAGACATTCTAATAAAGACAAAAAATTATAATATAAAATAAAATTAATACATAAAATTATAATATAAAGTAAATACAATATATAAAAATTAATTACTTAATATCATAAAATAAGAATATATGTCAACATCTATGAAATGTCTGTCGCACACTAATATAGAATAAATGTTTGACTATTAAGAGCATCACATTTATCTTTAAATAAGTGAGATATTAAGTTTTAATTTATTAAATATAAAGTATTAAGTGATATAAATTCAACTTTTGATTCTATTGTAGAATATATCTTCTTTTTTGTTAAATAAGATACGAAGCCACCTTATAGATAATATATTAATATCTTTCTTATATAATATTTTTCAACAAGTGTCACTCATAAGTATCAATTAGGTCAACCCTGTGCATGTGCATCACACAAGGCCTATAATTATATGGACAGTGTTTTTTACAAACACAAATAACTTTTATTTTCAGATTTTATTTATTTATTTTACACAAAAATATAATACCAGAGAACATGTCTTCTATTAATTATTATAGTGCACATATTATGTTTTATTAATTGTAGTAATCATTATATTGTATTATCACCGTTGAGGTAGAACTAAAATTAAGGTCTTCCGTTAGTGTAAAAAATATAATATCCATTAAGAATGTGACTAATAATTAAAAAATATGATATCCTTAATGTGACTAATAATTAAAAAATTTATATTATACTCATGTCTCAAATGAGTAACAATAACAAATGAGCAAGAAAATAAAATTTATTACATATTTTCACAATTCTATGAGATTTTTATGTTGAAATGTTATTGTTAATCATTTTTATAATAAATGATTACTCATTTTTTCATCATGATTTGCTTTAATTTGTCATTTTCGTTTATGCTTTGACATAAAAATTTTACATGTTTCCTTATGATAAATAAAGTCTTATTTTTCTCCACGAATGGCATATAAAATGTCAAGACAAGCCCTAACATTAACATTTGACATTGTATGATATATATATATATAGGTGTTCATTGAGGTCTTATATATTTGTATCAACTTCTTGTTATAATTAATCTTTGACCATTTATAGCAACACATTTATTTTAGAATATATGAGATAGGAAAATTCCATGTGCTGAAAATGTAAACTATTGGTTGAAGGATAGGTAAAAAATAATATTACTTTTGAAAGTCAGATTCAATTCATTTACTGATCTGCAATTTATAAATTCATTGTCTAAAAAGTTGGACTGCCATATATGATAATATAGCATTAAATGTAAGCACTTTTTATTTTGTATTTTTTACAGTCTTTGACATTGTTTATTCTTTTTTACTAATAATCATATTTTATATTATGTCCAAAATTCATAGAATAAGTTTCATATTAATGAAGTTTGATGTACTAAAAAAAGATGTACTAATATCTTTTGGAATAAGTGATTATCCCACCCAAAAAGTATCACTTATGAGTATTGGCAAGTGTGTCATTCGTGACCTATAAGTAATAGTGGCTAATTGTTTTTCCTACATAGATAATTTTTCTTTGTATACAAAAATCTCATATTAAAGAACATGTGCATTCATCTCTTTATTAATTATTGAATTTCACGTATGACTAAAATGAAAAAAATGTATTGGACTCAATGTTCTTCATACGAAATGTGACTAAAAATTAAAGATTGCTAAAAATGTCACTAAAAATTATAATCATACAAAATATGATATCATTCAAGGATTATTAAGAAAGTGACTAAAAAATAAAAAATAAAACGTATTGAACTCAAGTCTAGAATGAACAATACTAATAAATGAGCAAGAAAATAAAATGTGTTACATTTTCTCACGATTTTCATGAGACTGTTATTGTTGAAATATTATTGTAAATTATTTTAAATAATTAAATTCTTTTAATAATAAGCAGTAATGGTTTTTTAGCTGTCATAATGATTTGCTTTGAACTTTCGTTTTCATTTAAATTCTAATATTTAAATTTAACATATTTTCTTATGATAAATAAGGTCTCTCAATTTTTCTACATGAATGCCTAAAACATGTCATGATTGACCCTGAGTATTAAACATGGACATTTGATATTATAAGGTATCTAAGGATTGAATGAGATCTTATATCAATGTATCAATTTTTTATTATCATTAATATCTTTGACTATTTAAAGCAACTCATCTATCCTAGAATAAATGAGATGTAAATTTTATTGTATTAAAAATATAAAATATTGAATGACCTAATTCATCTTTTCAAAATTGTGACACCCTCATACTATATAAAGAGGGCTCACAATGAATTGAGATATCCATTCAAGAGTGCTTAATTGATAAGTGTTAAGTGTGGACAATTACTTGAGTATGAGGATGTCTATTGCTAAAGTGGCTTTTGTATTGGTTTTTATCTTTGCATCTGGTTAGAAATTTTGTTTTACTTTCAAACTTTATTTTGTCTCTTGTGCAAATGGATTCAATTCTACTTCCTAAATTATTTTCACAATACCGTAATTATTCATCCAAATTTACTTGCATTGTATAATACGGATTATGTTTTCTTGTATTATTTATGTGAATACAGATATGTGCAAAGATTCAGAGGCTCGAGGCCCCGTTGTGCATCTTCCTTGTCACTCAGATTTAGAATGTCAAAGAACTTTTGGTCCTGGATACAAATGTATTCGCGCATATTGTTTTCCACCAGAACCATTTGACAAAATCCACATCCAAGCATCCAAAGAATGAGTATCAAAAGTGTGCGCTGGAATAATAAAATGATGATAAGGATGGATTACATCTTATTACTATGTAATATCAAAGTTTACAATGCAAAGTCATGAATGTTAAATAAAACTAAAGATTTAAGCATTTTTCGTAACAATAATCTTATGTACAAAAGGATATATTATGATATTCAATATTACGTAGTCCAATTGAAACTGAGACGTATAGGAAAGTTTTTCCAATCTAAATAAGATATACTTATATATGATCTGAAAAATATTTACCATCTAAAAAAGTAAAAGCAAAGTCCTTAGGTAAGATTTTAAATTATTTCTGAATAAAATAATTAAAAAATTATCAAACTTCTCTTTTTTGTCATATTTTAATAATGGACTCTGCAATATAGTAGAAGAGTAAAACTCATATTATTATGTAATATCCAAATGTATATATACAAGCTTATGAAAATGTTGAATAAAATTTCAACTTTTAACATTTTATAATATTTCTTGATATATGTTTTTCATTTTATTTAATAAATAAAAATTTGACCATATGAGTATCATGTTCTATCTAAGTTAATCTCAAAAAGTGATTAAAAAACTTTTCCCAACTACAGTAGTAATTCCCATTGACCGTACCAAACATGGATGCACATGATTAATATTTGAGATGTAAAATCAATTGAAATTAAAATTCAACATATGCAACTTAATACTATGATCTAAATAAATGTATTGCAATTATTACTTAATTATATAAATATTATAAATTGAAAAAGGTTATATACTCACGTGATATATTATTTATATAAGAACAACATACATGTCCTATTTAATTTGGTAAACATATTTTTTCATATTCATTTAAGATTTTTGAAATTCAAGAAAACATTAATAAAAAAATATTCAATTTTATCTTTACTGTTAATTAGGAATGACAATGAGTGAGGCGAGTGCGGAAAGTGCATTATTGTGCCCATACCCTCAGCTTTTCCAAGTACCCATAACAATAGTGGGTAAATGTCAATATCCAAAGAGTTTTCAACTTCAAATGTATATTTATATATTTTGTAACAATTAATATAGATATATATAGATGTGTATGTATATGACAACATATATAACCTAAAACTATTAAGGGTGTGTTTGCTTTGGTCATTTTCTCTATTCATTTTTGATGAAATCATAGAAGCATGATAAAAACATGTTTGTATTGTTGTATTCATTTAATATATTAGAAAACATGAGTTTCATTTTCAAAAAAATTGAAAATGAAAAATGTCATTTTCAAAAAAATTGAAAATGAAAAATGTCATTTTCAACATTTTCAATAATGAGGGGAATGACATTTTAATGAACTTTTTAAGATTTTTGTTACTCCATTTGTTTCATATTTTATGATGTTCTAATTTTTCTACATTATTTCAAATCTTTTGATGTTTTGGAAAGTCTACACATTTATATTCTACTTTCAACTATACACTTATTTCCTACTCCTCTTTTCACCACATGTCTATTTATTTATTTTTTTAATTCAGGTTTCAATGTGCATTAAATGTGACTATTTTAATGAAATTGTATCCAATTTTTATATTATTTAATAATTTTTGAACTATGTGCATAGCTTTAAAACATAAAAAATGTGGAATAGGGAAAATATATTTTTTCAATTACTCTATCCACGAATCAATAAAACATCAAACTCAACCAATGAGTATCTCCCTAATCCAACCACCACACATTATCATAATAGAATTTATTTATACATCTATCAACATAACAACTTTTCTTGGGCTCTTTTATGATATTCTTGAAATAGTTCGATAATGGTATGATAATATATAATTTTGGGATGAAAATTTATGCTCTTTGAAGTTATTTTAACATTAATTAAATAATAGAGCACTTGTATATTACTTATTTATTTAAACTTTAACTTTTTCAGAGAGTTGCTGCAACAGTGTATGTTTATTATGACTTTTTGGCACATCTTCGTAGTAGCTAATAACTAAGTCCAACAACTAAATGTGCTCAATATATTTTTGACATAAATTCCTTGGTAAAAGAAAATGCAATTAACAAATATATAGACATCCTATGAAATCATTGATTTGGCTAATTTATTGATTAAATTTTAAAATTGAAATAATTACAAGGGTAATCGTCCTAGTTTGTGAAATTTAGAGTAAATAATTTTGAAAATGAAAATGATAATAACAAATAAGTTATGAGGAAATGAAAATAGGAAATAGAAAACCATTCTTGAAACTAAACACACTTTAAGTCTAAATTTAAATATTAATTCTTTTTTATATCTATTTTGAATATAATTATGAAAATTAAGTAATTTAGTTAGTATGTTTTGTTTCAGTAAATATATAAAAAAAATAGATATATTTTTTTATAAAATCACTATCATTATTATGAGTAAAATATTCACTTTTTCCATTCTATGTTAATTAAAATTTTGATAATAGAATCAATTTATGTAATAAAAAAGAGAAAATAGTCAATGTACTCACTGTAACACCATGAATTTTCTGTGTATGTTTTATTAATTATTTATTTTATCAACGATTAATTTTAGAAATTAATCGGTATTGATTTAGGCTTAACCATGGTTGAGTGTTAGTTTTTTTTGTGATTTTTTATTTTGTGGTAAATATTCGTAATTTTCTGAGACGAAAGGTTTTTTAGCTGCCATCGGGCCCAAATCAGCCCGAATTTGGTCCAATAACATGTTTTTGAGTCCCGTAACTCGGAATCGAATTCCAATTCTGCCATTGGTTTCAAAATATTATTTCTACTCGAGATAGACATCAAGTTCATTCAGAACACATTTCTAAATATTTTCACTCCGAATTCTGTGTTTCGAAGTTCTAACCGTGAACCAAAATCGGGAGATTTTTATTATCCGACCTAGTATTAGCCGAAAATACTCGGGCATGGTTTAATTGAGAATATTTTTTCGAAAAGGTCACATCACTTTCATGTAAGAGGTTTGCTTGTGGAACAAACAAAAGTACATATCCGCTTACACAAAATCTCTCAAATCACTCATCTACCTCTTACACAATCAACTTTTTGGAAGAAACCATTGGTCTTTTCCCACTCTAAAATCTGATTTCTTTTCTTTAAAAGAGTCAACCCTAGCTTAGGAGAAACCCTTGGCATTTCAAACTCTTTCTTCACTCTTCTTCACTCTTGCATTTTCTAAAGAACTCTCAAGGTAGTTCTTCATGGTTCTTCATTTTGATTTCTTCATCTCTTAATATCTAACCATTAGATGGTTATGAAATTTTAGTATGATGTTTATATGTATGTTATGAACATTGTCAACCGTTGAAATGTTCTAATAATCTTCCTAACTCTTTTTATGTTTAAAACTCCAAATAGATATTTTCTTGAACTTAGAAAGTTATTTTGAAACCATGAACTCTTTGTGTTCATGGGACTGTTTTTAATGTTTAGAAAGTTTGTATGAAAATGAACCTTTAAGGAGTTTTCCTAACCATGCAAAGTTTGGAATTTTCCACTTGTTTTTTGCTTGAAAAATCATAGCCTTGGACAAGTTGAGAATGATATATTTTAATGTTGAGTTTGATTTTGTTTCAAAGGGGATGATTTTTTTATCAAAGGAACCTTTAAAGTATTTAATGATAAGTTGAAGGATCAAAACTTTCCTTAGCATTAGGTCTAAATCATGGCCTATATGTGTTTAGGAAAAATTTAGTTTCTAACTCTGAAATCGAAAATGTTTATGGATGCGTTTTGTGAAAAAATGTTGTTTTAAAATATTTTGAGTTGAAAGTTGGTTAGTAAATGATATTCTTTGACTTCTAAATTCAAGTAATGATTTCGGATAAAAGATGACTTATAAAAGTCTTGACTTTATAAACTTAAAGTGTCATGAAGTAAAGGATGGTTGATTTGTTATAAGATGAACATTGATAAGGTAAGCTTACTTTAAAGTGGTAAGTGTAACTTAAGAAATGTTGATTTAAATGTTGTTTAAGTATGAAATCAACACTATCAAGAATGTGTTGAAATGACCATGAAAACCTATTATCAAAATATGGAATCTACTTAAGATGACTTACTTTAAAGTGGTAAGATCAACTTAGGAGATGAGTTTAAAAAGTGTAGACTTGGATTAAGAAACTTACCTTAAAATTGTGACGTATAGTTTAAAAAGTCTATAGGAAAATATAAATCTATGAGGTAATAAAAGTATAAACTTTATTAAAAACTTACCTTGGAAAACGTTGGAAATCGGGAAAAATACTTTCAAGGAAAAAGGATGGTTCAAAAATATGGATCTTGGACCGGATGGATGAAAGTCGTTGAGTTCATAAATGGATTAAAGTGTTAAACAATGTTTTTACTTTAGGGTTATCATATAAAATTTGACTTACAAATCACTAAATTGTTTTTGTGTGTTTAGTTTCGAAGCTTTCGAAGTTGGACAATCAACCTACTCTCTCGTAAATAAAATCAAGCACGCGACAACCTAAGTTGTGGGAGAATACATCGTGACATAGTGGTGTCCGAATATGATACCTGGATCTCCTAAACTAATCAAATATCTGTGTGCATGGATTTTGTACGGATACTTTCTTAAGTTGTATGCTTAGGATAGCTTAAAATATCAAGGATGATGGTAGTTATCAATGAAGGAACACCACTCGAGAAACTAAAATGCATAGGGATCGAAAACAACGGAGAGTTTCGATCCGGTAGCCCAAAAGGGTGGGGAAAGTGGTCCTGGTTATTGGACCACCTCACCCAGGCGAGCTAGCCTAGCCTGGGCGAGGGAGAAGCAGAAGAGAGGCCCCATTTTGGCGCTTGGGTGAGCAACCCCTCGCATGGGCGAGGGCCAGACAGCCTGTTCTGGGCGTTTTTTGCGCCCGTGCAAGGACCATATAGGTATTTTGACCAATTTTTGATGGATTTGTAGCTTGAGCGACAGTCCCTCGCTTGAGTGAGAATCGGGAAGAGAATTGAGTCTGTTTTAATGATTTCATCGCTTGAGCGAGAAACAATATTTTTTGCTATTTCTGATTGTTTGATTGCTTAGCCAATAGCCCTAGCTTAGGTGTGAAGTGTATTTACACTTGAGAAAGATCGCAACTCAGATGATTGAGTCTGGTGCCCAAAATAGACAAACTTATACAAGTAACTTTGTTCTTGCGCCTATTTAGGTCAAGGTTTCCGGCTAGGATGTCGTGATTAGGGCAATGCCCAAAAAGGATTACATGATACCATGCAGCGAAGTCGTCTGATTGTAAGAGGCTTGGCCATGTGGTCGTCCAGGATATTCAATGATGGTTCGTAGTGGTAAGGATGTTATTCCTCTGTTACGTAATGACGTAAGATCGAATCCCACATGAAGCATTCCTTTGGGAGATGTCTTAGGTTGGGCCGATCATATAAAAGAATGATTAAAGAATTGATTGGCTAACCTCGGTTAGTGTACATACTCATTATGGGTAATGAAGTAGTGGAGATGAAATTTACGGGAGACGAACGAGCCCCAATATGTTGAGAGGGACGGCGATGACGGTGATTCGTCAGCAAAGTCTTGAAGGTGAGACGAGTCCCTTGTATTCTTGGATGAGGTATTTTGTTGGATCGGACAGTTCTCACAACGCAAACTAGATAATCTCTAACAACCCCTCTTTGCAATCAGGATCGATTAGAGGGATGCCTAAAAAGTGTTTGATACGACACCATCCTGAAATGGACAGTTCTTTGGAACATATCGATCATATATCCTTGCGAGGAATAGTTTGGTGCATTCAAATCGACTTATTATGGGACCTGTACTCTCGGTTATTTCCGAATAGTTTATTGGGAGGATATTGGTGTAAGGATGGATGAAATAAACATAGCATTCATACATTGAGCTCATGGATTTTAATCCTCATGGTTTGAGTTATAACGTCATTCATCATTTGCATTTATATATATATATATATATTGTATGTTATGCGTGTCTATCTGGATGTAATATTATGTGTAATTCCACGTCGTCAATGAGTAATATTCATTATATGTCTTAATCCCTCTTCTTTTTGTGTGTCTTCTATTTGCATTTTGTTCAGATGGATCGTTTTACTAGGATTCGGAGTTACTGATCTTCGATGTCCTAGGAGGGCGCATGGAGGATTGAGGGAAACTGTTATACTTACAAGGTCCTTGTGCCCTAGAGCTAGAGATGGTATGTGATGGATCTTCCATGTGCTTTCCCTAACATCACGAGGAGTTGGAGGATTCCTTGATCCTTCCACCTCGAAGGTCGGCACCTGCTGCGCCGTCGACTCAGTCTGCGACCCCTCAGGGACCAGATGCTGTAGGGCCTTCTAGAAGGTGATGGACTTGGAACGACGCAATCAGTTCCCTAGTATGGAGGAGATCTGTGCGGTAAACGATGCCAGACCTCCAGGCGGATGCAAGGTAGGTGACTCCTTCGCAGCATTCATCCTATGAGCCAGAAGAGGATATGACGGCGGAGGAAGAGGAGCCAACAACTAAAGAGGATGACTGCATGGAGTTGATCAACATTGAGGACTCCATTGAAGTTGTCAACCTCTTCTCTAACGCGGAGATGGAGGAGGACCCAAACGAGTGTCCCAGTACACCCGCAGACACTAGGGCTAGCTGCAAAGCGTCAAGGATTGCATTAGAAATGTTTTTCCTATGTTTTGATGAAGACAATGAGTTAATTAAAGCTTGAAGATGTCTTAACAATCAACATATCGAGGGCTCAAGTGGTGACTTATTGGACTTAGGTTATAATTCTTTATTATCTTTTCAGAAGTCTAAGATGCTTGCCATAGATATTGAGTTTAGGTTAGGTAAATCTAGGTGTGAGTCTCACAAGACTTAATAAAGTAACTAATCCACTAAAATGAGATATCATCTAGTTTATTATAGGTTCATGCATATCATACATGTTATATGTGCATATTAGGCACAATATAATTGCTAAAACATGTATAGGAGTTAAGCATAACATATGAGAAGTTTGCCTTTTGAATCATGTGTTTTAACATGCTAGTTAATCGATTAACGTGGTGACTTAATCAATTAACTCAACTGTTTTCTGTTTTAATCATGTTACAATGGTTAATCGATTAACCCCATGGCTTAATCGATTAACGTTTCTATTTTCTGTTGTTTCAACTACATAGCTGAAAAAACCGTTTTTAGAGGCAAAATCTATTTTGTATAAATTTTGGAAAATTGCAGAAATGGCTAAGAGTAAAAAACATAGAGAAAAGGTAATTGATCATCATTGTTAGAAACTATTAGAGAGTGTTGCATTAGGAGAAAGACTAGATCATGCTAAGGCTTTAAGTTTCACATTCGCATTGCACGTTCTTTGAAAAGCTTTCTTGTATCTTTCTTGTGTTTCTTGGAAAGAAAAGGAGATAGTTTTTTATGATTGCATAATTTCAGAAACCTCATGCATGTACATTCATATTAGACTAGGAAGTCTTATGAGTTCTTGCTTAGGTTTTAGTCTTTGATCTTTATTGTAATATCTGAGCATTGTTATTCAAGGATTGGGAAAATTCTAGCTGCGGTTAGGTAAGGTGTTCTTCACACAAAGACTTGGAGGTCTTGGGATAAAGAGCGATACCTTGGCTGGGGCCGAATCGCGGTAAGAAAGGTTTTGAAAGGTCAAACCAAGGGTGATGTAGTTCTATGGGTTTCAAGAAAAGAGCGTCTGAGTCTTGTAATTGGAAGCGTGTATCTAACGTACATTGTGTTCTATAGTGAAGAAGGAAAATCTCCCATATTGGAGGGGAGGACTGAATGTAGTTTTGTAGTGGACAGCAAAACGAACCAGGATAAAATCCTTGCACAATCTTTTTCATCCCTTTCTCTTTTACATTTCAAGTTGTAATATTGCATGATATAACATGATAATTTGTATATTTTCTTACATAAAAATAGCTGATATATATCTGCTTGTGTGTTGGTTAATAACTGTGGAAGTTGTTGTTCTGATCATTCTGTTTTTGTTTTGATTTAATCGATTAAGCCCACTGGTTAATCGATTAACTGGGCATTTTTCAGCAAGTGTGTAAAAACCAAAAAGTAGAACTTGAGCTCTGCCACACCTATTCAACCCTCCCTCTAGGTGTATTCTGCTACTTATACCTAACAAGTGGTATCAGAGCTAGTACGTCGTGCTAGCTCAACCGTATTTGCGTGATCCTAAGGGAATTTAAATGGGTTCCACCAACCCCTTTGGCGGTGATGACGCATCCATTAACCACCCTCCCGTATTCAGTGGCGATGGCTATGCCTATTGGAAGGTTTGCATGAGAATCTATATCGAGGCAATTGACACAAACATTTGGGATTCTGTTGTCAATGGCCCATACATTCCACTTCATATGGTGGATGGCGAGTCCAAAGAAAAGCCAAAAGGCTTATGGACGAATATTGAGAAAAGAAAGGTCCAACATGACCTTAAGGCCAAGAACATTATTACTTCGGCCTTATTTTTTGACGAAGTCATTAGAGTCTCGCAGTGTCTTAATGCAAAAGAAATGTGGGATACTTTGCATGTTACCCATGATGGCACGATTGAAGTTAAGCGCGCTAGACTAAATGCGCTTACACATGAGTATGAGTTATTTCGCATGCTTCCTAATGAATCTATATGTAATATGGAAAAATGTTTTACTCATGTTGTAAATCATTTCGTCGCCCTTGATAAAACTTTTACTAATGCAGATTTATCTAACAAAGTTATGCGTTGTCTTGATAGGAAATGGCAACCAAAGGTAACCGCGATAATGGAGTCAAAGAACTTAGACAACATGCCATTAGCTACTCTGTTTGGAAAACTCCAAGAACATGACATGGAGTTAGGGCGCTTAAAAATGAATGAAGAGTCAGACAAGAACGTAATCACACTCAAGGCTACAAGATTTCAAGAAGATCAAGAAAGTGAGGATTCTAGTTCAGATTCTGATTCCGATGAATACTTGACTCACCATTTGAAAAATTCAAGAAGTATCTCAAGAAGAATGGATGGATCAAGAATCTAAAGAAAGAAGCCAAGAACTCAACCAAGAAAAGCAAGATTCCCAAAGAAGGCTTCACTTGCTATGAGTGTGGAAAATTGGGCCACATGAAGCATCAGTGCCCAAGCTACCTCAAGAATGTCGGTAACAAGAAGAGCAACTCTCGAATGTCCAAGTAAAAACGATCATACATTGTCTGGGACGATTCTGAGAAATATTCGACTTCAAGCTCATCCGATGAGGAGAAAAATTCAAAGGTATGCCTTATGGCACAAGTGCATGAGAAGTGCACATCTAGTGATGAAGATGATTCTATTGAGGTACATTCCTATACTTCATCATGCTCTAATGACTCTCCTGTATACGATGAATTATATGCAGCTTATGTCGAAATGTATGAGGAATTAAAGAAAGTTGTTAAAATAAATATAGATAGACAAAGAGTTATCTCCTTGCATGAAAAGAAAATAATTGAAATGCAAAAGGAATTAGATGAACTTAAACTTGAAAATAAAAATCTTGATCTTATCTATGCATGTGCCTCATGTTATTGCTCTACTTCTAAATTATGTCAACCCACTATATGTGATACTTGTGAGAATTTAAATGCTGAAAATTCTGTTTTAAAACAAAAACTTTCAAAGCTCACATATAGTCAAGAAAACCTTAACATGTTTATTGCTAATACAAGAAACGTTGGTAACGGATATGGAATTGGATATAAACTTAAACCTAAGAAAAGAGCATGTAGAAATCCAGTAGTTCATATGCATAAGAAGTCAAACAATAACATGCCTACCTGTTTCTATTGTGGTACACATGCACTACATGCTTTATTAGAAAATTTGGTGTGTCAAGTGGCAAATATGTTTGGGTAAAGAAGGAGCAAGATCTCTTAGTTAATATCCAAAAGGGGCCCAAAATAACTTGGGTACCCGAAAGAGACAAGTAAAGTGTGTTTGCAAGTGTGCCAAAGGACATTTGAGCATCAAGGGATAAATCAATAAAAGATGATCTAGGCACAAGGTTGGTGAGTAGATCAAGGTTATTATGAAGAAAAGTTATTGAGAAAGGTTGTTAAATGAACTTCCGTATTATGCTACCTACCAAGAGTACTTCTCTAAGTAATAAAGGGGGAGACGACAAAGGGAAGAACAATGAAAAGGGGAGTAACACACTTTGAACGTCAAATATATAACTTTAATCATATCTTTTTCATCAAACAATTGGTAATCTTGACCTATCACCAAATGGTAAGTAAGGTAAGTCTATTAACAAAGTTAAAAATTAATTCTTGATATTGAGTACACTTGAACTAAAAAGTATA
>NC_032019.1:18736422-18737083 GCF_001865875.1 Lupinus angustifolius | reverse complement strand
CATTTTGTAACTATGTTGAACCTTACTAATTATGTTAAATAGAATTTTTTTTGCGTTAATTTTAATATGTCTTAATTGTGTATTATAATTGAATGATTGAAATATGCTATAAAATGAAAATAGCCTAACAAGTGCTAGCAAGTGCTGCTAACAAGTGGAATACATATATGTTTAATCATTTCGTGTCTAAACTGTTTACATAATGGATATGTCATGCAAAATCTATCTATAGTCAGGAATCAATGCATTTGTTTAAGCTTTCAAACTGGTTATTGCCTATGCTACAGTTTTTCAAAATAAATTGTTATATCTCTTCTTACTTTTGACTGGAATTGAATATTCATATCGTTTTGATGATGTCAAAAGGGGGAGAAAGGTTGCTTGTTGTGTTTGATGTTATTTGCAGGTTGTTATAAAAGCTTCATTACTTACCTAAGGGAGAGAGCAAAGCGCTTCAATTTTGAATATTCACAACGATTATGCAAATGTGCAACATCATCAAGCTAATTCATCAAATGTAACGTATTATTTGATGTGGTGTTTGTCATCATCAAAAATTGGGAGATTGAAAGTGCAAAGCTTCAAGGATTGCATTAGCAATATTTTGCCTATGTTTTGATGAAGACAAGTAATTAGTTAAAGCTTGAAGATGGCTCAACAA
>NC_032019.1:18733234-18736322 GCF_001865875.1 Lupinus angustifolius | reverse complement strand
GTTTATTATCTGTTCATGCATATCATACATGTTATATGTGCATATTAGACATAATATAATTGTTAAAACATGTATAGGAGTTAAGCATAACATATGAGTAGTTTGCCTTTTGAATCATTAGTTTTAACATATTGGTTAATCAATTAACGTGGTGACTTAATCGATTAACTCAACTGTTTTCTGATTTAATCATGTTACACTGATTAATCGATTAACTCCATGGCTTAATCGACTAACGTTTCTATTTTCTGCTGTTTTAACTGCATAACTGAAAAAACCATTTTTAGAGGCAAAATCTATTTTGTATAAATTCTGGCAAATTGCAGAAATAGCTAAGAGTGAAAAAGACAGAGAAAAGAGAATTGATCATCATTGTTAGAAACTATTAGAGAGTGTTGCATTAGGAGAAAGACTAGATCATGCTAAGGCTTTAAGTTCCACATTCACATTGCATGTTCTTTGAAAAGTTTTCTTGTATCATTCTTGTGTTTCTTGGAAAGAAAAAGAGATAGTTTTTTTTATGATTGCATAATTTCATAAACTTCATGCATGTACATTCATATTAGACTAGGAAGTTTTATGAGTTCTTGCTTAGGTTTTAGTCTTTGATCTTTATTGTAAAATCCGAGTATTAAGTATTCATTCATAACTCAAAGCATTGTTATTCAAGGATTGGGAAATCCTAGCTGCGGTTAGGTAAGGTGTGCTTCACACAAAGACTTGCAAGTCTTGGGATAAAGAGCGATACCTTTGTTGGGGCCGAATCGCGGTACGAAAGGTTTTCTTGGAGGCGGTTTTGGGAAAGGTCAAACCAAGGGTGACGAAGTTCTTTCGGTTCCAAGAAAGAAGTGTTCGAGTCTTGTAATTGGAAGCGTGTATGTAACGTACATTGTGTTCTGTAGTGAAGAAGGAAAATCTCCCATACCAGAGGGGAGGACTGGATGTAGTTTTGCAGTGGACACCAAAACGAACCAGGATAAAATCCTTGCGCAATCTTTTCTATCCCTTTCTCTTTTATATTTCAAGATGTTTTAATTTGAGTTTGAAGCTGATATTTTGCATGCTTATACCTTGCTATGTTCTTGTTAATCATGCATAAAAATATCTCCTATATATGCTTGTGTGTTGGTTAATAACTATGCAAGTTGTTGTTCTGATCATTCTGTTTCTGTTTTGATTTAATCGATTAAGCCAACTGGTTAATCGATTAACTGGGCATTTTTCAGCAAGTGTGTGAAAACCAAAAAGTGGAACTTGAGCTCCGCCACACCTATTCAACCCCCTTCTAGGTGTATTATGCCACTGATACCTAACAGTTGTACTATCACATTTGAGGTAGAACTGAAATTAAGGTCTCCCTTAGTGTAAAAAATATGAGATCCGTTAAGAATGTGACTAATAATTAAAAATATATTATATCTATGTCTCAAATGAGTAACAATAACAAATAAACAAAAGATATTACATGTTTTCATGACTCTATGAAAAAAAATTAAATAGTACTGTAAATTATTTTTAAAATCAACTATTACTCATTTTTTATATCACGATTTGCTTTAATCTCCCATATTCGTTAAAGCTTTCACAAAAGTTTTTTTATATAGTTTCTTGAGATAAATAAAGTTTCATTTTTCTCTATGGATGGTCTATAAAATATGAGGACAAGTCCTAACACTAACATTTGATATTATATATATGGGTGTTCAGTGATTTCTTACATAATTGCATGAACTTGTAGTTATAATTTATCTTTGACCATTCAACACATTTATCTTAGAATAATTGACATAGGAAATTTCCATGTGTTAGATAATGTAAACTATTGGTTGAATTTAGTGTGACTACCTATATTTTTCACAATGATATAAAAGATAGGTAAAAAATAATATTAAATGGCAATAAATAAACAAAATTATGCGGGTAGAAATGGAGGAAAACTATTTATGAAAGTCATTATCAAATAATGTATGATCCGCAATTCACAATTTACAAATTCATTGCCTAGAAAAGTTGGACTGACATATATGATAATATAATATTAAATGTAAGTACTTTTTTTTATTTTTTATAGTCAATGACATTATTTATTCTTTTTTCCGGATAATAATATTTTATATTATGTCCAAAATTCATAGCATAAGTTTCATATTAATGCAAGTTTGATGTACCCAAAAAGGATGTACTAGTATCTTCTTGAATAAGTGATTATCTCTCCCAACTGAAAGTACAAAGTGTCAATGATAGCACTAGCAATGTTTTGCCTATATTTTGATAAGACAATGTTCTATTAAAGCTTGAAGATGACTCAACAATCAACATGCCTAGAACTCATTGGTCATATCTACATTAGGATATAAATAGAATCATTATTCTAAGTAGTCTGGGATGTGTGCCGTAGTAAGTGAGTATAGGTGAGGTGAACCTAGGTGCAAGTCTCTCAAGCCATCATAATTGTCATATCATATTCAGGAGACATATCATCTAGTTAATTGTATGTTCATGCAATAATCATACATGTTACATGTTCATATTAGGTATAATATAATTGCTAGAACATGTATAGTAGTTGTGCATAACATATGAGAACTTTACCTTTTGAACCATGTATTTTAATATGCCAGTTAATCGATTAACATGGTGACTTAATCGATTAACTCAACTGTTTTTCTGTTAAATCAGTGTTTCTATTACAACTGTTTTATGTTTCATTTTGTTGCACTGGTTAATCGATTAACGTGTAGCCTTAATCGATTAACGTGTAGCCTTAATCGATTAACATGTATGTTATTTGTTATAACTGATTTATGTTTTAATCGTTTAACTGTTTGCAACAAATCCAACTGTAAAAACTGCCTAATATAAATAGAGGCAACTTCCAGAAAACTGTAGCATTGCATTCCATTGTATAGGACTGATTTTAGAGAGCATATTTCGTTTTGTATTCTGTTTTTGCAAGAGAGTTGCATGTATGAGGAAGTAAATAGATAATTGTTGCATTTGCTACACCAAATATACAATCTTTAACTACTCTAATGGATATTCATAACATTAATTAATTTAAAACATGAGTATTTGTTACTCTAAATTT
>NC_032019.1:18732845-18733134 GCF_001865875.1 Lupinus angustifolius | reverse complement strand
AGTTATATCCATTACTGTTTAACAAAATATAATCATAATCCAAAATAGGAAATCTTGATTCATTCCCATCTATACTATATGCGGCAAATTGTCTTCCAAATGATTTTGCTGCAAATAGAGAAGTTATAATATTGTTAGCTTATATATGAATGAACATCAAGTTTTTCCAAAAATAAATATGCTAAAGTAGAATTTGATATTTATTATATAATTAGAGTTTAGTCTTAACCAAGTTACAACCATGATGATAGAAATAAATAAGAAATTACCTTATCATTATTTGGAACAT
>NC_032019.1:18730189-18732745 GCF_001865875.1 Lupinus angustifolius | reverse complement strand
GTTCACAAGTCCCGTTCGGTGTCTCCATTTCTGCTGAGCTTTATTTTTCGAATTTTGTTCACTCATTTCCTATATACAATAATACCAAAGTCGATTCCAATCATTCAAATCATACAGCAGTTTAGTTTCATTCAAATCATACAGCAGTTCAATTACAACTATTTTGTGACAACCTCAAACACTATCATGTACTGCAAGGATTTCAACAACTGTATTCCTAGTCCTAATGCATAATATGGAACACACAAACATACCAAGTAAGAGTAGTTAGAATAGCGAATACAACTTTTTTAACATCAACTAAAGTTTAATAATCTTACTTGAATATTTCCAAGACTCCAATATCTTATCAATTCCTTAAAGTGTGATTCTGGAATGTCTTTGGGACGATTTTTCAGGCGCTCATATGTGGTTTTATACTTGCTAAAATGTTCTTCCTTGATGGCGCATTTGTGTCGCCTCCAAGCATCATTTAGAATAGCGAATACAACTTTTTTTCCTACATCTGGAATGATGTATTTTTGCTACAATGAAAAGAAGCATAATTATAAAGATCTAAACGCACATGCAGGAACACAAATTAAAAAGCACAACTTCTAAACTAATACCTTGACATAAGCCCATATGAGATCTTTGTCTGGTACAGCCTTCCAGTTAGTGTAAACAAGGGGACAAAAATCTGAACTCCTAGCCATTGTTCCCAAGAAATTGCTGAATTGAACAAAAGTTCTTTGATCTGGTCCAATTGGCACTCCATATTCATTGAAAATGATTTCCATTCTATCTTCTAGTGATCGTGCATGAGCTTCCAAGCATTTTGTTTTCCCACGCTTTCTTTTTGATGTTTCCCCTAATTGACATATTTATAAGTAAATGATATAAAATTGTAAATTGAAAAACAAAATGGAAACACCAAAAAGTTACAAAAAACACTAATGTTACCTTGCTCTGTACTATTATTTGATTCATCAACTTGCTCATTTTGATGGTTGATATCCTCACCAACTTCATATATCTAATCATTTTCTTCCTGATCTTCACCTTCTTGCACACCTTTTTCTTGCTCATATTCTCCTTCATGCTCATCCTCACCTTCGTGCTCATCTTCATATTCTTGATTATTATTTAGAAAATTATCAAGTGACATGGATGGACACTTTTTAGTGATCTTTTTCTTCTGACAAATTTGTTCACTCATAGCTCCTTTAGCTTGATTTCCTATTATAGTTGTGAATTGTCTCTTTTGAAATGGATTCATCCTTTGATGTTGCTTTTTGCTTTGTACATTGCTTGTAGATGTAGACATGTTTTGATGATTATCAATTGTCCTTTTTGCTGAAATTTTTGGCCGCTCTTGCTTATCACTAGACCTAGCTTGAAATTGAAGCCGAAAACCTTTTTTATTCATTTCCTACACAAGTTTGAAAATCAATCAGCATTTTAAAAAGTCATATCCTTGGAAGGAAAAATTGCACCAATAATATATATGAAAAAATAATGTCACCAATGGCATACCATTTAATAGAAAAATCAAACCGATAATAATAAACATAAGTAAAACAATCACACTTAACAAGCAACAAAAAATGATTACTACACCAAAAAGATATAATAACAAAGGAAATAAAAAGAAGTGAGGATTCTTTGCTTAACAGTACTCCCTTATGGAAGAAAAAAACAGATGAAAAAAAAGCAAAGATAAATTATAGAAAAAAACAGTTAGCGACAGAGACAGTGATGAATAATGGCTCTCATATAAGTAAGTAGTTCATAGATTTCTCTTATCTCGGAACTCCAGAAAGCTCTTTCATTTCTTGAGCTTCTCTCTCTTAGTTCCACAGAAAACATGATATAACAAAATGATAAATATAAGAGTAATAATATATAAAAAATACACATGAATAATGAAGAAGACTTACATGAGCTGCTAGTATATATATGTATTTGATTTTCTGCTATCTTGTTTCCCAACAAACTTATTTTGCATCCAATTGAGGAACTGAAATTGACAAAACACTTTGTCATATACTACAACAATAATTACATAACACTAACAATGAAAAACTATGAGGAAAAATGCTATATACTTACAAAATTAATAAAATAAGAGAATAATTTTTAAAACTAAATTATTCTATGTTGTCCTCTAAAGTGTGATCATGATCAGAATCTTCAGTTTGTATCTCATTTGGCACAAGCAAAGGATTTTCAGCGATAGTTGGTGGCAAGTCACCCCTAACCAATTGAAATCCAGATCTTTCATCAACTATAGATAGATTTATTGCATGATCTGGTGGCTCATTTTGATATAATTCCTGGTTATTCAAATGTGAATCCTCTTGCATATCAAAATAGTCTCTAGGAATATTCTTCAAAACATAATTTCTATCTGAATTAAGAGGATCTTGAATGTAAAAGCATTGCTTGACTTGAGAAGCCAACACAAAGGGGTCATTTTTGTAGCATCTTTTATTGAAGTAAACACATATTAACCCATACTTATCTTCTTCAACTTCAAACCAATTACACCTAAAGAGCACAAATTTGAAACTGCCA
>NC_032019.1:18729270-18730089 GCF_001865875.1 Lupinus angustifolius | reverse complement strand
AAGTATCCCTCAGCAATACAACCTTCTGGACGACTTTTCTTACGAACATAACTCTTCAATTTACCTAAATATCTTTCTGGAAAATACATCCACCGGTATTGAACTGGCCCTCCCAATCTTAACTCATTCACTAGATGTATAGGCAAATGGACCATCACATCAAAGAAACTAGGAGGGAAAATGGTCTCGAATTGACAAAGTGTTTCTGCAATCTCTGATTGTAAGATATCCAAATCCTGCACATCAATAACTTTTTGGCATAGACAACGAAAAAATGAACATAGACGAATTATAGGATGGGCAACTTGGCTAGACATTGTACTTCTCACTGCAACTTGAAGCAAATAATGTAGCATGAAATGTGCATCGTGACTCTTATAACCAGAAACTTTCCTTTCAGCTACGTTAACACATCTTGAAATATTTGATGCACAACCATATGGTATTTTTGTATCCTTTAGGACAGCACAAAAGATAGATTTTTCATTTGGTGTCATAGAGAAACATGCTTTTGCGTACATTACTTTTTTACCATTATTTGTCTCCTTCGGATGAAGCTTTTTTCTAATATCCATCTCTTGTAAGTCAAAACGAGCTCTTTCATGATCTTTTGTCTTCCCTACTATATCCAACAAGGTTGCAATTATATTGTCAAATATATTTTTCTCTATGTGCATTACATCAAGGTTGTGTCTTAAAAGATTGTGCTTCCAATATGACAACTCAAAAAAAATTGATTTCTTCTTCCATGGACCTTCGTTGGACTTCTTTTGCATCTTTCCAAACATATTATTGAAGTTTTCTAACAATGTTAAGATA
>NC_032019.1:18727386-18729170 GCF_001865875.1 Lupinus angustifolius | reverse complement strand
GCATTAGCACCAACACACTCATACACAGAACTACAATCTGTCAATGAAGTGAAAAGAAGGAAAACATTTATGAGGAGCATCTAGACTTTTTACATAACATGAATAAGAAAGAACATTAAGCAAGCAGCACAAAAGCACAAGTAAAATGAGAGAGGGAAGGATGTATTTAGAAGGTATTGGAGAGAATCCTTAGTTTGATTATATAAAAAGAAGGTGATCCTAAAAATAGAATGAAGACTAATGAATATTACAATTTTGTTGTTAAAATAAACATTGTTGTTTTCCACTATGACCTTGAAGATGACAAGTATATATGGTTATTACAATTTTGTTGTTAAAATAAACCTTGTATGTAGTAACTTTTATTAACAATGGTCCCTCCTCAATGGGTTTTTAATTAATATTATTATAGTAGCTTTTATTAAACAACTAGCTACTCTAACATTTTTCGCTATGTTAAATGCAACATATTTTAAAATTATTTGTTTCACTTTCTTTTTTTATAAGTAAAAGTTTATTAATAAATTGAAGTAAGGAAAATGCCACACTTACAAAATAGGGATGTTAATTAAACTATATCTTAAGGGCCATTGTTAACATTCCTCTTATATTATTAATATTTACTTCATCAAATATTCAAAGAAGATATTGAAGAAGTCTACATGACTGATAATTCATCTAGTCCTTATTCTAAGATATAATCAATAAGATTTTGGTGACTTTTTTTTAACAAGAATCCAACATTTATATTTCCCTACGTCTAATAAAATCTTTTGACTATGTATCCCTTTTATATATTCGATCATGGTATGTAGGACAGTTATTTAGATAGGGAAAATGACTGTGAGAGAAAAAGAAGAAAAAAAGAGTGTTGTTTTGCTGTTGTTGTACCCACCATACTATCTTTAAATTCTTTATCTCATCCTAATCCTGATTATGTTAGACAGGGGAGGAGATTGTTACCTAAACTTGTCCCTGATTATGACTTTTAATCATTAAATTTGTACTATCGAAATTGTCGGGCAATTATAACTAATATCTGAAAGTTTTAGTTCAATATATCGAGAAACAGTCTCGTCCAAACACAATCACAAAATAACAACATACCCATAGTATTCATCTCTCTATTGAGCCTTTTGATCAAAGAAGGAACACCAACTGCTCTGGCTAGTGTATGAACAAAGACTGGTGGTCGAAACAAAGAAAGATATAGTGTGTGCATCAAAAACCAAGTGACTAGTATACAAATCTATACAGACCCATTCTAAGCTACTCTAAGCCTACTTTCCTTTTCTGGTTATAGTTAGTTTACATTTTCTGTTTAGTTAGTTGAATTTCCTTTAGTTTTCTATACAAAGCTTGTATGATGTTCAATTAATAATATCAAGCAATTCATGTTCTTTCTCATGTCTCTGAATTCCAATAGTTTGGTTTTCCCAAACTTTAGAATTCCTAACTTTCCTAACATATTTGTTAACAATTTAGCTAACATATAACCAATCAAGGAAAGTGTAAAAAAATGAATTAAAGGGAAGTGTAAAACGTTTCATTTCTTTTTTTAAAATGAATTAAAGGACAAATATATAAATTTAGGATGTAAAAATAAAATAAAAATGAAAATTAAACACAGCACAAGGATTAAAAGATGTACATTGTTTAATTTTGTCAATATAGCCTTATTCCCAACCAGCACAGTGGCTCCCATGCATCTAGACCCTGAGATAGTAGACACTCCCTATTTCTACAGACCCAATAAGTTTACAGAAACAAAAGTACTAATATAT
>NC_032019.1:18701596-18727286 GCF_001865875.1 Lupinus angustifolius | reverse complement strand
TTTTATAGATCAGAAGGCCAATCTAGTACTGCAATTCACTTAGACAAATGCTAATTGCCCAATGAGTACAATTATTGCTAAATATTCCAAAACATAATAGGTCCACATGTACACGCCTAGTATGTTGAGGATATAACATAGGAAAAGCTAGATGATTCTGCAGTAAAATACAACAAATATATTTTTCTTTTTTAATATTGTAGTTTACTTTTTTTTCAAAAGCTCAGAATCAATAAATGTCTAGAACTCATGGACATTATTCATTTCAAATATCATACTCTATAGCCTTCAATAACAAAGAGATCAAGCAGTAGATAAATGCCATGCCACAAAGTGATTGAAGAATTACAATGTAGCAATTAAAACTGAACGGAAAAAAGGATACCTCAATGGATGGAGCTAATTCAGAGAGCTCTCAAAGGAGGTGAAAATCCACAATAGCGGCAAATGAAAAACCTCGATGGTGAAATAGAGGAAGAAATTGTGAGTTTTGTCATAGAAATTGGGATTTTTGGTTCGTCAATCATAAAAGAAATTGGGATTTAGGGTTTCTGGTTCGTCATTCATAGAAGAAATTAGAGGTTTTGAGATTAATGTAGTCTTGGCCTGCTTGGTTTGCAAATCAAGAAGGTGAGCGTGAAATGAAGGACAGTGAGCAAATGAAGAAGGTGAGCGTGAAATGAAGGAAAGTGAGCAAATGAAGAAGGTGTTAAGGAAGAAGAATGGGTGAGCGTGAAATGAAGGAAAGTGAGCGTGAAAGTGAGAAGTTTTAAGAGGAAAGTGAGCATGAAGAAGAATGGGTTTTGGAAATGAATGGGTTTTGGAAATGAATGTGTTTTAAGAATGAGGAAAGAGATGAAGTTTTAAGAGGAAAGAAGGGGTTGAAGATGAGAACGGGTAGAGAGTGGGTTTAAAAGCGTCATTATTCTAAGTAGAGTCATATCTAGACTAGGATATAAATAGAGTCATTATTCTAAGTAGTCTGGGATGTGAGTCGTAGTAAGTAAGTATAGGTGAGGTGAACCTAGGTGCAAGTCTCTCAAGTCATCATAATTGTCATATCATATTCATGAGACATATCATCTAGTTAATTTTATGTTGATGCATTAATCATACATGTTATATGTGTATATTAGGCATAATATAATTGCTAAAACATGTATAGGAGTTAAGCATAGCATATGAGAAGTTTACCTTTTGAACCACGTATTTTAATATGCTAGTTAATTGATTAATGTGATGACTTAATCGATTAACTCAACTGTTTTTCTGTTATATCAGTGTTTTTCTGCTCAAATTAATAATGTCCATATCTTGAATGGGACAAACTTTAGGTCTCGAAGGAAGCCGTAGAAATTATTCTTGGCTATATGGATTTCAATCTAGCACTTCGTGTGGAGAAATCCATTTCTACTGCGAAAAACCTCGATGAGGTTAAAATTGAAAAGTGAGAATGCTCTAACCAAATGTACCTGATGATCATCAAACACTCTATTCCATATGTGTTTCGGGGCTCTATTTCTAAGGGTCAAAGTGCAAAGAAGTTCCTTGAAGGAATAGAACAATTCTTTGCCAAAAATGAAAAGGCGTAGATGAGCAGTCTTTTGGCTAAACCCATCTCCATGAAGTATAAAGGCAAAGGGAACATAAAGGGGTACATTATGGAGATGTCTAATCTCACATCAAAACTCAAGTCACTTAAGTTAGAGCTTGATGATAACTTGCACATGCACTTGGTTTTGATCTCGCTTCTTGCACACTTTGGGCAATTCAAAGTGAGTTATAACACTCAAAAGGACAAATGGTCCCTCAACGAGCTTATATCTCACTGTGAGCAAGAGGAAGAGAGATAAGACTGGAAGTGCTCACTTGGCTATGACCCCTCAAAATAAGAAAAGAAAGAGCAATAAAGGCAATGCGAAATGGCCTTCTTAACAAAAGAAACTCGAGAGTGATGAGAAATTTACCTAGTACTTCTATAAGAAACAAGGACACATGAAGAAAGAGTGTCTTAAATATGCCTCATAGTGTGTTAAGAAGGGTAAATTTCTCAGTCTTGTTTGTTCATAAATTAATTTAGTTTTTGTACCCAATGATACTTGGTGGGTGGATTCCAGTACTACTACTTACATAAACTTACATAATTATCACTATGTAGGGTTGTCTGCGGAGCCAACAACCAAGTGATGATGAAAGATTCATCTTTGTGGACGATGGAAAAAGGGTTGCAGTTGAGGCTATTGGAACATTTAGATTATGTTTAAGAACTTTTTTCATTCGATTTATTTTAGACATTTGTTGTACAATCTTTTAGGCGGAATCTAATTAGTATTTCTAGCTTGGACAACTTTAGTTTTTCTTGTTCTTTTGGAAATAATAAAGTTAGTCTCTATCAAAATTCAAATATTGTTGGTTATGGTTTTTTAATTGATAATATGTATATGTTTGATCACTACAAACGAACTCATGTTGCACAAAACTAAAATTGAAAGAGAATTCAACCATCTTATGACACAAGCGTTTATCTCATATATTTAAACAAAGAATACAAAGACTTGTGTTAGACAAAATTCTTACCCTTTAGATTTATCAAACATTGAAGTCTGTGTTGAGTGCATAAATGGAAAATAGACAAACAAAACGAAATTAGGTGCTGAAAGAGCTAAAGATGTCTTAGAACTAATACATACGGATATATTTGGTCCTTTCCCTATGGCTTCTTGGAATGAACAATATTATTTTATACGTTCATAGACGATTACTCTAGGTACGGCTACCAATATCATATACATGAGAAGTCCCAATCCTTGATGTTTTCAAGTCCTTTGAGGCTAAAGTTGAACTTCAACTTGGAAAGAAAATTAAGGTTGTCAAATATGTATGTGGTGGGGAATACTATGGCATATATGATAGATCAGGAGAATAACGTCTAGGGTCATTTGCACTTTTCCTTAGAGAAAGTGGAATTGTTCCGCAATACACTATGTTAAGAAAACCTAGTATGAATAGTGTCGCTGAATGACAAAGCTGAACTATTAAGGATATGGTGAGAAGTATGATTAGTCATTCTTCCTTACTAAAGTCTCTTTGGGGGGAAGCTTTAAAGACCGAAGTTTCCATCCTTAATAGGATGTCAAGTAAAGTAGTTAACAAAACCTCGTATGAGCTTTGGACTAATAAAAGACCAAGCTTAACACACTTGCACATCTGGGGTTGTCCAGCTGAGGCACGGTCTTATAGGCTGCATGAAAGGAAAGTAGACTCAAGAACAATTAGCTGATATTTTGTTGGCTATCTTAAATGCTCTCAGGGCTATAAATTTTATGACCTCACTTCAAGATTTTTTTTTGAGACGGGAAAAGCAAGACTAGAGGAAGTTGATTTTGGGAAGGAAGAGAACATAAAGAATGTTGTCTTTGAGGAAGAACATGTCACCGATGGTGAACAAGTTTTGTGCCTATTACCATTCAAGGAACAACTTCAGTAATAGATGATAATGTTCAGAATATTGTTTCTAACAATATTCTAGACCAAGACAACAATGAGGTTGTCCCTCAAATACCAATAGAACAAATTCAACAACCTCAAGAAGTATAAGTGTCATTATTGAGATCCACTAGAGATAAGTGCAATTCCTGATGGTTATATTGTATTTCTTCAAGAACATGAGGATGACATCGAGTTAACAGAAGATGATCCATTCAACTTCTATCAAGTTATGAAAAGTTCTAACTCTCAAAAGTGAATTGATGTCATGAAGGATGAGATGAAATCTATGCATGATAATGATGTTTGGACTCATGAAGGATGAGATGAAGTCTATACATGATAATGACGTTTGGAAAATTGTCGAATTACCTGAAGGTGCAAAAACTATTGGCTGTAAATGGATATTTAAAACCAAGAGAGATTCGAAGGGTGATATTGATATATATATATATATATATATATATATATATATATATATAACTCGTTTAGTTTCTAAAGGCTACACTCAGAAAGAATGCATTGATTATAAAAAAAACCTTTTCTTCGATTTCTTAGAAGGATTCTTTTAGAATAATATTGGCACTCGTAGCTCATTTTGATTTATAACTACATCAGATGGATGTTAAGACTGCGTCTCGAAATTGTGACATTAAAGAAATGATCTATATGATGCAACCAGAAAGCTTTGTGTAAATTGACTCAAAGTCAATGGTATGCAAATTAAAGAAAATCATTTATGGCCTTAAACAAGTTTATCATCAATGAAATCACAAGTTTCATCAAGTTATTACCTCGTATGGTTTTGAGGCAAATAAAGTTGATGATTATGTACCACAGGTTCAGTGGGAGTAAATTTATATTCCTAGTATTATATGTCGATGATATACTACTTGCTAGTAATGATATGAGACTATTTCATGAGACCAATAGATTTCTAACAAGAATTTCGAAATGAAAGATCTTGCGGAATCTTCTTTTGTGTTAGGTATTCAGACTAAGAGATCGTTCTCAAGGTATCCTATGGTTGTCGCAAGAAAGTTATATTGATATAGTCCTAGATAGATTTGGCATGAAACACAGTAAACTATGGGATACCCGTATAGCTAAGGGAGACAAGTTTAGTCTCGAATAGTGCCCAAAAAATAACCTTGAAAAATACGAGATGCAAAAGATTTCGTATGCATCTACAGTTGGAAGTCTAATGTATGCTCAAATTTACATATGTCCCGACATAGCATTTGTCATGTGAGTTTTGGAAAGATATTTGAGTAATCCTAGAATGCATCATTGGAAACGTATCATGTGTTACTTGAAGAGAACAAAGGAGTACATGCTTACTTATCGATGGTCTGAGAATTTAGACATCAATGAGTATTATGACTCCGATTTTGCTGGATGTCTTGACAACATACACTCCACATTTGGATATGTGTTTATATTGGTTGGAGGTGCTATCTCTTGAAAGTCAGCAAAACATATGCTTATTGATCCTTCAACCATGGTTGTGGAGTTCATGGCTTGTTTTGAAACATCAGACCATGACATATGGTTATGGAATTTTGTCATTGGCTTACATATAGTCGATGGTATTGAAAGACCACTAGAATTTATTATGACAACAAATCTGTGATTCTTTACTCAAACAATAATAGGAGTTCTACAAAGTTAAAATTTATTGACATCAAATTTCTAGTTGTTAAAGAAAGTGTTCAAAATGGACAAATTTCCATAGAATATATATGGACAAATTTTATGCTAGATGATTCAGTGACTAAGGGTTTGGTACCTAAAGTCTTTCATGAGCATGTTGCTCATATGAGTGTTGCTCTCTAGTCTATACCTTACTTGTCTCCCGGGCACACACACAATTGATTCACTATGGTACCAGCGTTAACCTCTTATAGCTTAGCAACTTAAGTTGCGATTCTAGGAGTTTTTTTTTCAACTCTATCCGCATTAGTTCCGGTGACAAAGCACGAGTCTAAGTCTAACAGCTTTTCCTCCCGGGTAATCATCTTTAGTACCATCAATCAGTTAATCCGCTTCTCTTCCAACCGGGCACAATTGCTACAAAACCTCTTGGTACGCTACTGAGAGATAAGAAGCTTCAGTAACTGCCTAAGTGCGCCTTACCTTCCCAATCTACCCATGTGTGATTCCTATTGAAGCATATACTCGGGGGGTGAAGGACGAACGATTTCAAAATGGACTCCCCATTCATTAGATAGAGAAGATCACCAAGATTTCGTGTAGAATACTTTAGTTCAGTGAAAGTATATATGATTTGATGATTTACTATGGATGTTATATAGTTTTTTATGCATAATAAAGTTGATGATTTATTGTTCTGTTTTGAACGTGTGTATAGTAACTATTGTGTTGCAGTTAAATATTTTGGATTGATCTCACTAAAGAATAAAGAAATATCATTTGGAAATGACATGTTTGAGATCACATTGCATGAAATTTCCATATCACTCATCCATATTTGATCTATGTTATTTTGTTTATCAGTATGGTGATCATCGTGGTCGAGTCACGCTTGAATGTGATGAAGGTCGGGGTTGTTTCATAGTTGATATATGAGATGAACTAGATTGTATTAAGCATAAGTCTAAATATAAATAGCATGTGGATGTGCACCTAAAGAATATGTGATATAATTGTTTCACAGAAAATATGAAGCCCAAGTGGGAGATTGTTAGAAATTCATAATTTCTAATTAAGGTGTGGATCATTATTTAATACAATTATATCGACTATTTATTTTGGGTTACAAAACAAGTGATATAATTACTAACAACCTATAAGACTTCTGAAACTGATAGCGAATATGAGCTTAATGAGTAGATACTCAAACAATTAGCCTATAGGAGATAAGGGAACATATAAGTTAACACATAAGGAACGATTATAGTTCCCAAGACACTCAATCACAAATAGTTTTCACATCTCCCCATCAGAGAGAAAACGAATATCCCAAAATAAATTTAAGATTTGATTGAGGAAAATTATCATAACAAAATCTCTCTCAAAAGACATACAAAAAGAAAAGACAAGAGAATATGGATTTAGATATAATTTTGTATCTTTGTTTTATATTATGTGTGAGAATCATGACATTCAAGATCCTATTATTGATGTATTTCAACAATCATGAAATATTCTAATAACATACTGTTTGGAACATGTTTGCAATTATTGTAAATATTATACTTTTGTTTTTAGTTCTTGAAATAAATTGTTTGTCCTCCCTAAAACAGATTATTTTGAATTGTCTCTTTCGTTAAGTGTTGATTTGTTATTTAATCCTTATATTAAAAATCATGGTCTAAAAGAAATAGTTCTCGTTTGTAATTTGTAAAGAATATGTTTTCCTTTGTAAAGTTTATACCAATTTTATATATATTATTAGATTAGATTTACTCAATAGTTCTCGCTTGATAAGCTTGAAAATATGGGTCCAAATTCGGGGTGGCTATATGTTTATTATTTTCCTCCTCCCAGTTTAAAAAAATTACGTATAAAAAAAGATTATTAAAATAAAAATAATTGCCTCAGTTACCAACGAGTATTGATGTTGATAAAGAATCAGGTATAATTCACAAAATTTAAGTTCAAATTTCACTATCAAATATATTTGTAATCATGCTTAGGTTTTATGATTTGACTTCGTCCAAGTGATAAATATATAAAATAAAATAAAAAACTACATACGTCTCTTATGTGGACAGATGAAAAATTGATTTTTCCTTGGAGATGTTCTTTTGGATCTTGTGTTTTTAATTCTGGACCTTAGTTTTTTTCATATAAAAACTCGTCATGTCTCTAAAAAATACATTTTGAAAGATATTTGTTTGAATAAAAAACTATATTCAAATAAATACTCATCTAAATCTAAAAATGCATTCTAACACTAGTTTTTCGTTACATGAGCATATTTGTTGTCCAACTTTTTGTATCACTCCATGTATCACCACCTTTGATTGATTGAAAAAAAATTATTTAAGTTAAAATTGTAATCATTAAATATTTTTTGGTCAATCATACCTCTTGGCACATGGAGTAACACAAAACAGTGAGACAACAAATGTGCATCCTACCATATCTCCTGCTTTTTTGGGTGAGAAACTAATCTCTTTCGAGGTTCGTGGTTGTCTCTCCTAACAAGTGTTGATTACAAGAATCGAACTCTCAACCTTGGGAATTTAGTCAGACCTTACATCACTATACCAACGTCTTGTTGGTATTCTAACACTAATTTATGGTATGTATAAAAATTTTAAATTATGAAGGGTCAAAATGTGAAGCAAAAATTATAATAATTAACATATAGAGTCGTACACTTTATTTTAGTCAGAAAAAAAACTTTAATTAGCCAAAAAAACTTAATTTTAAATTTTAACTTCAATTTTTTTCAACCAATTATAATAAATAGTATAGAGTCATACATTTTATAGAACAAAAGATACCACATGGTAGATGACTAATTAGGACAAAGAAGGTAGGAGCAAAAGCATGTCATAGGCAACTATGCTTCTCGGGAAAAGAATAATGTAATATCTCAAATGAGTGAGGATCACTTACTTTAAGAATAAGTTTTTTTAAACTTGCTTATCATCCTAGTCATTAATTTCATGGATATCTAATTGTTTATATCTACTCATTAATTAAAATCATTAGATTTTCTCTATAGTTAATGGCTAGGATGGGAAGTAAGTTTAAAGCACTTAATAGAAAGTGGATCCTCCTCATCCCAAATATAGGCCATGCTTTTTAGAGGATGTGGATCAATTTTGGATTAAAAAACACACTTACTGATCCATGACTTTATACGACAATTAATTATTGCAATTTACAAATTTTTAAAATAAATATACATTATAATACATTAGTGTCAAAATTATGTAATTTTGTTATGATAAACTAATCCGTTTAGATATAAATTAATTTGTTATGATAAATTAATACATTACATTTTATCTTATGGACAATAAATTAATTCATTTCTATATAAATAATTGTACGTTTATCTGGGATTAATATTCTTATACCAATGTAGTTGTTTATGAGATTTGTGTTTACTAAATGAAGTATATAGCATAGTTAAGGCTAGAAAGAAGCTAGGTCGCCTATCAGGGCTTATTACCTAACTTATAATAGGCTAGGTCATGTTAGATTTTGTGTGAATAAGTCGGACACATATTTTTAAAAAACCTATTTAGCTAAACAAATCAGACTTTGGGCCAACTGAATGACCTATTAAACCTAACAAATCGGCCTATTTAGTTATATTATATAATAGTATTGAAATTATACTATTTTAATATAAGTAATATTATTATATACGTAATTTAAATATAAATACAAAAATATATTTTAATTATTAGAGGTAGATGAGTCTAGTCAAAAGTAGACATATTAAGCATGTTCAAATACAGATATGATGGCTTATTTAATGACCGCATGGTATATTAGGCATTTAAACATGCTAACAGGTCAGACCAGACTTTTTAACACGCCATGCTTAGACTTTAATTTTTTTTTTAAAAACAGACTAACAAGTCAAACTCAAGCTCCTATATGTTATATATGCTCGATCTGTTTAAGGCAAAATTTGACATGCTCAGTTTCCACCATTAGGTATAGTATAAGAATGTCAAAAAGTCTGACCCATGAGTACCCATAAAAATACCCACAATGAGTATCCACAATAACAGTTAATAGATGGAAATGAGTTTAATGATTTACAAATTTAGTTTTTAATTAATTTTTTATTATTATTTTAAGATTATATATCATATAATTTATTTCATAATAAATTATACTTATTTAGTTATGATCATGAATTTATCATATAAATATCATATTATTCATGTAATAATTATTTTTACATATTAATTATTATAAAATATATAAATATATAATTAAAAAGCTTGGAAATGAGAAAATATTATCTATGCTCGCGTGCACCTATAGCCATCCCTATAGGGGAGCACATTTATTGTCACGTAATCAATGTCATTACATATGTCATAAACTATAAATGATCAAAAAATACTTTAAAATTAAATTTTGACTTAAATATATTTTTTCAACCAATCAAAAAATTATAACACATAAAATAACACTAAATGTGGGACAGTATATGTGTACCCCATAACCTTATCTCATTAGAAGAGGAAGGAAAATGATAGAAAATATTATTGGATTTTAAAAAACATTTGGGCCCAAAATAAAAAAATGTGAGGAGAAAAATCACACCTCTTTTCCAAACATAAAATCTAAGTAAAAACGAAAGGTGAAAACTGAAGTGAAAACCTCAAACTTGTTGACCATAAAACCCAAAACCCTAAAACCTGTTTCTTCTAGACCCTTCTCTTTTCATAGCTTCCCTTGAAAAGTAACCCATCATCAGTTTTTGCCTGCAATTTGTTCAACTCATTGTGTTTCTCAATTCCCTTTCATCCATTACTCTCAATCCACTTCATCATGTACCGTTTTGCCACTTCCCTTGCCTCCAAAGCTCGGTAAAAAACAATCTATAACATTACCCCACTTTTGATCTACCCTTCATATCACTTCATGTTCTACTTTTTTATGAAATTCTTCTTCTGGGTCAATGTGAAAATGCTTCTAAATAGATCAAAATTGTTACTTTTTCATGTTTTATATGTTGGTTCATAACCAGATCCTGCCATGTTGATTGAATATATGTGTATGCTTGAATGGTTCTGAGTTCTGACTCTAAATTATTGTTCTTTTTGTTTCAGGATTGCTAGGAGCAGTAGTCAACAGGTCAACCCTATTTCTTTGATAACACTTATTTGTTTTTCTATTGAATATGTTTTGAGATTAATGATCCTTTTTATTCATCTTTTCTATTTTCTCATTTATGGGTTTTCATTTGTTGTTGAATTATATAGATTGGAAGCAGGGTGAGTTGGAGCAGGAATTATGCTGCCAAAGATATTAAATTCGGCGTGGAGGCTCGGGCTCTGATGCTGAAGGGTGTTGAAGAGCTTGCTGATGCTGTCAAAGTAACCATGGGTCCTAAGGTAATTGTTCAAATAGTTTATTTACTTGTTAATTTGTATTTGCTTTGTGGTAATCAATCCACTTTATTTACTGAAAATGAAACTTCACATGATTAATGATCCACTTTTTTATTCCATCAACATTTCTTCTATTGGAAAAGCATGACTTTTTGATGTAGAATTGAAAGGCATCAATTGTAGTAATTAGTAACATAATTAAAATGATGTTGTGCATGATTGTTGATATTCTGTTACTTCTGTTTTAAGGGGCGTAATGTGGTGATCGAGCAAAGTTTTGGTGCTCCTAAAGTTACAAAGGATGGAGTAACTGTTGCAAAGAGCATCGAATTCAAGAATAAGGTCAAGAATATTGGTGCTAGTCTTGTAAAGCAGGTTGCAAATGCTACCAATGATGTGGCTGGTGATGGTAAGCTGTTATATTCGTAAATTCTTTGTAGTTAATCTTCCCCATTGGCTATTTGTTATGGAAGAAATGCTAAATTGTATGGTTCTTTGATATTCCTTCAACATGCTACAAATGTTAGATATTAAATACTGTTATATGTGACATGTTGGCATTGTGCAAATATTTTGATGAGGTTGTCACTATGACTGAATATTAATAGAGCAATCTAAATTTTGGCAGGAACCACATGTGCTACAGTTCTTACCCGGGCAATATTTGCGGAAGGGTGTAAGTCAGTTGCAGCTGGAATGAATGCAATGGACCTGAGGCGTGGTATAAATTTGGCTGTTGATGCTGTGGTAACAAGTCTTAAAAGCAGAGCACGGATGATTAGCACCTCTGAAGAAATAGCACAGGTTTGTGGATTAATTTTGATAGAGCTATTGTCATATTGCAGGTTATAGCAGCAAGGGTTGAGTTTTAACTGGACTTTCTATTTTTAAATTTGCAACAATAGGTTGGGACAATATCAGCTAATGGGGAGAGAGAAATCGGTGAGTTAATTGCAAAAGCTATGGAGAAAGTTGGCAAAGAGGGCGTAATTACAATCTCAGTAAGTTCTTGTATGCTCATCTTGTGATCATTTTATTTTATTGGCGATGGTGAGTCTTAGTGCAACAGTATTGTTGATTGCCTTGTGAAGTTCATGGGTTCAAACCTTGGAAGGTTGTGGTGGTAAGGTTGGTGTACATGACGTCTACCGTTTTACTTTATTGTCGTGGGTTATTTTTTGTATTTTTCTGTCCTTTAAATGTGGTATGATGTAATATCTCATTTGCTTTTTATTTTGCTTCACTATTCCTTCATGGTTTTAATTTCCATCATAGCCATCTATTTTTTAGCCTTTATCCTTCCTCCAATGGGGGGTAGTCCGTGATTTGAATGTTTATGCAGTTATACCATGCATTTCTGGATTTTCTGTGACATAACTTATAAACTATTTCAGGATGGCAAGACTTTATATAATGAGCTAGAAGTAGTAGAAGGAATGAAGCTTGACAGGGGCTACATTTCTCCATATTTCATAACAAACCAGAAAAATCAGAAATGTGTATGTTCTATTTCTACCTCTCTATTTCACATAACTATAAATTTGGGTAGAATACTGTAAATAATACCTTCGTAATGAGCCACTCTTTTATTATTTTGATATATTTTTCTAACCATGTATTGTTTGTGTCTCCAGGAACTTGAGGATCCTCTCATTCTAATCCATGAAAAGAAAATCTCAAGTATTAATGCTATCGTTAAAATATTAGAGTTGGCTTTGAAGGTTAGCAATGTTATTTGCTTCATTTTACATTGACTTTTAAAAATTAAAATATTGATATTGACTGACACTTTCTCATCAACAGAGACAAAGACCTTTATTGATTGTCGCTGAGGATGTGGAAAGTGATGCCCTTGCAACTCTTATTCTAAATAAGCTTCGTGCTGGAATCAAGGTTTGTTATCTCAATCTTTACATTAACTTTCTAGGTTGTTTCACCTTAAATTTTGGATTCTTGGTTATGTTTATTTGATGTGGTTTCGTTGCATTGCCGTAGGTTTGTGCTATTAAAGCCCCTGGTTTTGGTGAAAATAGGAAATCTGCTCTCCAGGATCTTGCAGTTCTTACAGGAGGTGAAGTAAGTTTTCTATTCCCTACGTGGCTACTAGCACTAATACTCCAAATGCTATCTTACAAACCCGTGAGTGATGCATTTTCTTTATCCTTTTAGCTTATCACTGAAGAGCTTGGCATGAATCTTGAGAAAGTGGATCTGAGTATGCTTGGCACTAGCAAAAAGGTAACCTTGTAGATAGCATTTGAATTCACATTCGTTTTGGTAGATTTCTGTGGTTAATGTTCATGATTGGACAGTTCTTCTGGTAGACGATGCAGATTGCATGTCCCTAGAGCACTGTCGTTTTAGCTAAAAATGAATTTTCTTTTGTTTGTCGCATTGTTATCTAATATAACGGTTAGATGTTTTGGACAAATAACTAAGTTGATTTGGGAAAATAAATAACTAAGGTTCTTAATGTTCCAGATAACAATTTCTAAAGATGACACTGTCATTCTTGACGGAGCTGGTGACAAGAAAGCGATTGAGGAAAGAGCTGAGCAGGTGGTTTGAGTGAATCCCTCACTAGATTTCTATTCCATTGTTGGTCTATTCTCTTTTCATGCAGTGATTTGTCAGATTGTTATTACTGTTTCTAATGTGTTTCTTGTGATGAATTGTGGCAAACAGATTAGATCAGCAATTGAAAATAGCACTTCGGATTATGACAAGGAAAAGCTACAGGAAAGATTAGCCAAGCTTTCTGGGGGTGTTGCAGTGCTTAAGGTATGCTGATTTAAGTTTATTTCACTTATGAATGGTTTTTTACTTGTTAATCGTCTCAAGGTTCTCTAATGACATCCGAAACTTCCTTTTGCAGATTGGAGGAGCCAGTGAGGCTGAAGTTAGTGAAAAGAAGGATAGAGTGACCGATGCATTAAATGCAACTAAGGCAGCTGTAGAGGAGGGCATAGTACCAGGTAAAGTTATTTGGACTGACAGTTTTATGCTTAGATTCACACACCATAATCAGATCTGACATATTATGTTTTGCACAGGTGGTGGTGTTGCCCTTCTTTATGCATCCAACGAACTGTCTAAGCTTCAAACCGCTAACTTCGATCAAAAGATTGGTGTCCAGATTATTCAAAATGCTTTAAAGGTTAGTGTCTTATTTGTACTTATGCTGGTTTTTGGTTTTGATTATGCTTAGCATTTTGCTTTTGGCACTTGGGAAAACCTGTAAATATGTAGTACATATGTTTTTCTTTTTCCTCACTTACTGATTCATTTCAGGCCCCAGTTTTCAATATTTTGAACTGGATTTGCTTTAAGATATAAATATATAATGTAGCTTAACATAAAATTATAATTTTAGCTGCTCACTCTTACTGCCTGGTTTAACAAACAATGCAATGCAGACACCCGTGTACACAATTGCCTCAAATGCAGGAGTCGAGGGTGCTGTTGTCGTTGGCAAACTATTGGAACTGAATGACCCCGACATTGGATACGATGCAGCTAAAGGTCAGTGTTCCTTGTTTTCTTTTCCTAGCAATGTTTACTTTATCCGATCCCACCTAGTAGGATAAAAACTTGGTTGTTGTTGTTTACTTTAATGTTGAAAGATAAGACTCTTGCATTATATTTATACTTATTCTGAGGAATTTTTTGCCTATTTCACAATTAGGTGAATATGTTGATATGATTAAAGCTGGAATCATTGATCCATTGAAGGTTATCAGGACTGCTTTGGTTGATGCAGCCAGGTATGATATTAAGAAATTTTCATCGATATTATTTGGTATGTTTATTATATATATGAAAAAAATGTATACACTAACAGTGTATGAGTTTATACATTATCGTTGCATCATCCACCCTTCATGTTTAATCATCATTGATTCTGCAATGGGGAATGATGTACTGATTCTATATAAATCTTTACACTAGTAGTGCATATATATATACCTATTGCTTATCAATATTTTTGTGCAGTGTATCATCTTTGATGACAACAACTGAAGCTGTTGTGTCTGAACTCCCAAAGGATGATGGAGATGCTTCTGCATTGGGTGGTGGCATGGATTATTAGAGGGCATTACTTCACTACCACTGTAGCCTTTTTATTCTCATTTATCAGAAGGCATTCATGTAACATAGTCAGAGATCAATGACGTAGTTAGGAAAATTGGTGATTGTTGTTGCAATGGTCACATTTATGTTACTTGGAATAATTTTTTACCTTCTCATTTATAAGACATTGTTCCTAAGTGAAACTATGTAAGGGGTTAAAGTGTACCTTAAACTTCATTCTTCTATAAAGTTCAATGTTTCAATTTGGATACCTTCATGGGTTAGTAGATGTGGATCTTTTAAATTACGAATATTTGCAAATAGTATAAATAGTAGTCTTTTAACGGTTCAATAGTAACCTTTCTATAAGAACTTGATAAAAGAATATAATTCAGTTATATTGTAAACGCATTTAAAAGACCGTAGTTTAAATTGAAGACGATTCCTAAATAACAGTTCAGGTAAGTTGAGTCTTCAGGTTTACTTGTGTCTGAAGTATTTATAGATTATTACTTGTAAATGAGATTCTCATGTTCAGAGCATTCTTATATTATGAGGTAAAATTAATCAACTTTTATTGACAAAGTGAAGGATGGTTTATAAGTTTATCCCATTAAGAGCTGACAAACAAAATGTAGTATAAATTGATGTGCTTGTCAGAGTTATAATCAGGTAATGGTAAATCAAACACCATGATTTGTGAATAATCAGATGTCACATAATCATTTAAATGAATTCAACTTAAAATTTGAGTTTAGCTTGCATAGAACTTAAATGTGGTCTATTCTTGATTTTATATTTTTTTAACAAATTTCTTCATTATTTAGGTTTATTTAATATTAAATAAACATTTTTATGCTAGAATAATATTTTAAATTGTAATTGCTTACATTATGGTGACCCTAATTGTGGGTACATCATGGTTATACCATAATTACATTATAGAGACTCTAAAAACCAATATTGTTGTTGAAGAGTACAATTAAAAACAAGGAAAGGGCTAGAAGTAGTAACATAATTTTCCATTCATCATTTATTACATAGATGATTCATAATGTCTAGTCATTACTCTATATAATATACACATACATGAGCTATTTGTCAGCTATTAATTTCAAGCTTACAAAACTTGAGCTTGACTCATGTAAATAATTGAGTATAACTTCAAGCTTGAGCCTTTTGCTTAGCTAAATAAATAAGCTTGATCAACTATTTAATGAGTCAAACTCAAATGATTTACAAATAGCTCAACTCTTTTACATTACATTCCTACTTCTCTACCTTGTCCCATCAAACTTTGCATGCCTAAGTAAGCATGGCCATTGAAAACAAGTTGCAGAGATACATCTATTCATTACCATAATCATCTACTTCAAACAAACTTGAGAGTGTTGAAATCCATGCCTGCAAACCATTGGAAGAATCCTTTTTCATCAGTACTTCCAGTTTGCAAATCGCCTGCCGTGATACTCCATATCTCAGCAAAAGTATTCCAAGTGATTTAAGACTGCTATTATAGGGTTTAATGTCATCTTTCACCATTTCTTTGAGAGTTTCTATGGCTTCCTTGGGTCTCCCAGCCATAGCATACAGGTCAAGCACATTATTATAACTTAATACATCTTTCAAGAGTCCCATTTTTCTCATTTGCTTTGCAATTTGAAGGGCTTCATCAAACCTCTCGATTTTCTTGTACAAACCCAGCATCATTGAATATGTAAACTCATTTGCAGCTCCGGTTTTCTTCAAGGTCTCAAATATCTCTTTTGCTTCGTCAACCATAGATCGCTTGGTAAAAAGATCAATCATACAATTAGAAGAATATACAGCAGGACCTTCTTCTGATGATTGAAGTAACTTGTATGTTTCTTGTGCGATTTTCAGGTCTCCAACTTTTGTATACAACTTGATCAATGTATTATATATAACTGTATTCCCTGGCAAACCAACTCTTTTCATTTCATCAACATAATTCACGGCTTCTTCAACCCTTCCAACATCAGCAAAAGCATTAATCAATACCCCATAAACTATAACATCAGGCTGCACACCATGTATAATCATTTCCTTGTATGTTTCTTCTGCCATTTCCAATTGGCCTAATTTTGCAAAGCTCGAAATCATGGCACAATATAGGACACAATCACTCACTAATCCGGCCTCCTGCATTTTTTGCATATAAGGTTTGGCAACATGGGGTTTGTCAGCACTGACCAAAATTTGTATGAGCGAACCATAGCTGCATCTGTCTGCAACTACACCGTGTTTCTCCATACTATCAAACAATTCACATGCTTTATCATAGCAGTTTCCTATACCATAAGCTTTAATCATCACATTGAACTCAAGGACACTGAGTTTCTTCCTTTCTTGGCACCAATTGAAGACCTTCTCGGCTTCCGAAGTATAACCATGCTCCCCATATGCATCAATGTTGGCAGCGTAGCACTCAGATGTCATATTGCCAGCTAGATGAAACCTCCGAAACCATAACAAGGATTTTTCAAGCATTCCAGCTTCTATGTACATCCTAGTCAAAGCAGATTGTGTGAATTCATCAACTTCAAGGCCCCTCTCGTCCAACTCTGATATAAGCTCTTCAGCTTCATGAACCATTTTCCTTATTGAGTATGCATACAAGAGGGTACGGTAACTCACAAGATCAGGCTCAACGCAGGCCTCCTTCATCCTTCTAAAATACTTTGTTGCCATATCTACATCATTATGCTTAGTATGGAGAGAAATGAGAATATTAAATGTCCTTGTATTAGGTGAGCATTGAAGCTCTTCCATCTTTTTCAGAAGCGAGCTTACTTCATCCAGTTGGTCATGGTTTCCACAAATATGAATCATGGTATTGAATGTTACTGTGGTTGGCTTTATACCTTGTTGAAGCATCTTATGAAAAGTTTCAGATGCTTCTTTAAGTTGACCGGCCTTTCCATAAGTGTCAATCAACGTATTATATGTATGTGAGCTCAAAGAAGCATCTTTATGTGAAACTCTCTCATTCAATTCTGCTGAAGCCAGATTCTTATTATTTGGCCTCAGAGGTTTACCTAACTTCCACTTCTTGAAAAACGATTCCGCTTTCTGAAACTCTCCAACTTTCTTGTACAATTGAACTACAATCACCATGGTGATTTCATCAGGCTCCATCCCTTGTCCAAGCATCCTCTCAAGCCAAAAAAATGCATCTTCTTTAAGCCCACCTTTGCTATAAACATCAATCAAAGTTCCATACGTAGAATTCGTCGCGGCAATCCCTCTCGCATTCATATCATTCCACAAACTCTCGACGTGGTCCCACTTCCTCACTCTCCCAAGCATCCTGATCATAATATTATAATGAATCACATTCAATTCATAGTCATTCTTCTTGAACCACTCAAATATCTCCAAAGCTCTATCCCACCTTCTCTGCTCCTTCAAAATTATACTCCTTTCTTTGTTGCTAATCCTACCATCCCAAGGCCGCAACGCTTCACCCACATCCGGAACCGTATCCAAAGCTTTCAGCATAGCGGGAATGCTTCCACCATAAGACGCCCATTTCATCGAACAGTTGGTGTGCACCTTGGATTCATGACCAAGTTTGCTTTTTTTTAGAACCCCATCATCTGGAATCTTCTCTAAACTCTGTTTCTTCAACTGGGTATCTTTGTTAAAGCGATTATCTCTTCTTATATGGTCTCTGGGTCTGGTGGTTCTGTGAGAAACTTGTTCAGGTTTGTCTGATGGGGAAAGTGAAATTGAAACAGTAAGTGGATATGTGTTTCCATTAGCGCTCGTGAAAACCGGTGTGTGGAAATATGTTGTAGTGTGCAAGAGTTGTAGCGTCACAAACATTTCTGTCAATAGAAACAGGGAGAAGGAAGAAGAGAGGGAAATGGCAATAAAAGCAAAATTTGATTTGATGTTACTAAATATTAGGATGATATAAGACTAATGTTGTTAAACATGTACCGGTTATCAAATCGATCAAGATGTACAGTGATTTTAACCGGTGGTTCAGTAATTAAACCGAATATACCTACTTATATATATATATAACACAAAAAATTTCAAAAGTTTATAATCCATATTCATAATCTACTCAAAATTCACATGAACAATCAAAAGTCTTTAACAAATTCAAAGTTTAAATTACAAAACATATATGAATCCAAGAGTATCACTTAACAACCGCAAAATATAAATAAATGACACAAGTTCACAACTCACTCTACGGAACAAATAAATTTGGAGTTTTAGCATTTAACACCAATGAGTCAAAGTTGTCTCATATCGATATTATAATTTTACACAAATGTCACTGAGATTACACACGAATATCAATTTGTAATGAGTTTTTAAGTTTTTTTTCAACAAAAAAATGTGTATAAATCGGCCGGTTTAGTCACCGGTTTTGATTGGTTTTAATACTTGGTCGGTTCAACATCTATATTGTACTAGTTAGGGGACCGGTTCACCAGTTTTCCGGTTGAACTGACCGGTACAATACGGTTTTTACATCATTATATAAGAGTGTCAAAACTAGGTTCCTAGTACAATAACAGTCTAGGTTCTTTGAAACACACCTCGTTGCTAATTTGGTTGGATTTGCTCATTGTACTTCACATAAATTAGATAGCAGAACAACTGTCTCATAAAATGTATATCACTTCCTATAATATTTGGTGGTGATTAATTGAAAAAATATATATCTAAATTAAAATTTTAATAACACATATAGTAATATATTGTTTGAGATAGAAGATATTTTCTTTATAGATTAATATCAAAATTAAAAAGGTGTAAATAAACTTTCAAACGGACAAAAAAAATAGATTTTGATAAATATGAAAAATCTAAATAATTGTCTTTTCATAGTTATTTTTGATGAGAAATTCAACACAATAACAATGAAAACTCTAACAGAGTATATGTAGAGGATAATAATTTCTCCAACTTGCTAGAATCTATGAGGAGCAATATCAAATAACACAATAACACACAAGGGAGGAAAATCTTTCCAATGTGAAAAGTAAATATCACGGGCACAAGTCAATCAATAAAGCTCCACTATAATCAAAACAGGAATACAAGAATGTCTCCAAAATATAACACAAACAGGCTCAATAATATGGCATACAACAGAGCAACAAGCTTGAAAATGATAACAAAAAAAACCAGAAAACAACTGCTGTAATAGCTTATTTTCTACCACCTCGGACGCCGTCTCACCAATCCAACCGTTCAGAATGAAGTACTATAAGTTGTGAACATGATGTCCAAATTTCTTCCCCGATCCAACGGTGAACGAAGACACAGTCGCGAATTTCCCACGGCTGCTCGGAGTTCCTGCGGGTTGAGTTTTCTTATCTTCTCTCACATTTCAATTGCCTATTTTTGCATATAGTTCCATTTAGACCTTGCCACATTTGACCCTTATCTATTAGATTAAGTGTGACAAGTGAGTTTTTCCCAACTGGGTCTTTCTCCACATAGGAAGGGAGCTCGAATCCAACATATCTCCCCCTCACAACTATGTGGAGAGAATCACCAAACCGGCGATCTCACAACAAGTTTCAAACTTCCACCTTCTTAAGGCCTTAGTCATCATATCAACACCATTATCATCTGTATGAACCTTAGCCAATTCCGACAACCTAGCAACCAAAACATCATGTATTCAGTGATACCTCTCATCAATGTGTTTGGACACTGAATGAAAAGTTGAATTCTTCCCAAGATGAATGGCACTTTGACTATCACAAAATAACAAGTATTTGTCTTGGACAAAATCAAGCTCATGCAAGTATTTCTTCACCCAAAGTAACTCTTTTCATGCTTTTGTAATGGCAATGAACTATGCCTCAGTAGTGGACAATGCAACGCACTTTTGCAACCTAGATTGTCATGCACAGCTCCTCCTGCAAATTTAATCAAGTAGTTTGAAGTGGACCTTCTAGAATCAATATCTCCATCCATATCATAATCATTATAGCCCACAAGAGTAGGTTTATCACTTCCAAAATAAAGCCTCAAACTAGCAGTACCACAGAGATACCTCAAAATCCATTTCACAGCATTCCAATGCTCTCTACCTGGATTTGACAGAAATCTACTAACTGTACCAACATCATGTGCAATATCTGGTCTTGTATACACCATTACGTACATCAAACTTCCTACAACAGATGCATAAGGAACTCGTTGTATATCTGATTTTTCAGCTTCATTTGAAGGACATTGTTTAGTACTCAACTTAAAATGAGTAGCAAGAGAAGTGCTTACCGCCTTAGCATTTTCCATCTGGAACTTCTGTAACACTATGTTAAAATAATGTTCATGTGATAGCCAAAGTTTCTTTTCTTGCCTATTTCGCATGATTCTTATACCAAGAATCTGCTTAGCAGCTCCCATGTTTTTCATGGCAAATGACTTGCCTAATTGCTTATTTAACCTGTCAATCATGGAAATATTTTTCCCAACAATAAGCATGTCATCAACATACAATAACAGGATGATAAAATCACTATCAGCAAACTTTCTAATGAAGACACAATGATTAGAAGTAGTCTTCTTGTAGCCTTGCTCACACATAAAAGACGACTCAAACTTCTTGTACCATTGTCGTGGAGCCTGCTTCAAACCATATAGACTCTTTCTCAACCTACATGCATAGACTTTTTTCCCTTCAATGAGAAAACCATCAGGTTGTTTCATATAAATCTCTTCCTTCAAATCACCGTGAAGTAAAACAATTTTTACATCCATTTGTTTTACCTCCAAATCAAGAGTAGCAGCCAAACTCAATACAATTCTAATGGATGACATCTTCACCACAAGAGAAAAATCTCACTGAAATCAACACCCTTTCTCTGTCGGAAACCTTTAACCACCAATCTAGTTTTATATCTTGGAGATGTAGAATTTTTTTCTTGCTTCACCCTATAAATCCACCTGTTTTCCAAAACCTTCTTCCCTTTTGATAATTTGACCAAATCAAAAGTGTGATTATCATGTAAGGACTTCATTTCATCTTGCATTGCATCCAACCACTTCTTTTTTTCTTCATTCTTCATGGCCTCATGATAATATTTAGGTCCCCCTCCGTCTGTCACAACAACATAGTTATTAGAAGGGTACCTAGTAGATGGTTTTCTCTGCCTATTAGACATATGAAGTTGAACTTGAGGTGGTTCAGGAGCATCACCAAGATTCTCATCTTGTGACATCTCATGTTCATCTTCACTAATATCAATGGAAAATCTAACTCATCTCCAAGATATTGATCACCAACATAATCATGTTGCTCACCATTTTAAACGTTATTCTCAACTGTATCCAAATCATGTATAAGCGTCCAAAATGGATCAATATGAGACAATCTACTATCTTCTTCGGGTGTAGTTTTCTTCATCTTACCAATATCTTCAATGGTTTGATCTTCCATGAACTTCACATCACGACTTCTAACAACCTTTTTCTCAACAGGATCATACAACCTTTACCCACATTCATCTTCACCATAACTGATAATGTTGCATTGCATTGTCTTCGCATCCAACTTGGACATTTTATCCTTTGGAACATGCACAAATGTCTTGCAACCGAATGTAAGAACAGGATTGCAACTAAGAGGGGGGTGAATTAGTTGACTTAAAATTATAGTAACTTTTTCTGCAAAATGTAAGAGTTAATGTGCAGCGGATAATATTGCAGAAAATAAACAAGTATAAATTAAAGAGGAAAGGGAAAGGAGAGTACACAAGTATTTTATACTGGTTCACCTTCTTGTCCACTGAAGGCTACGTCCAGTACTCTTGCAATACAAAAGATTTTCCACTAAATATTATGAGTAGTAATTACAAAGTCTCACCCTGAGATCTCTAAGTACCTTACCTACTCACTAATATTTACACCCTTGGAAAACACTTTTTCAAGTTACTCTATCCCCTTTCTATTCCCACCATGTGAAAGAAAGATTATTGCAATGAATGAAGAATTCCAGTGATGACTTTGGATTGCCTTTACAAGTATGAAATATTATAACACTTGCAATCCAATCAACTCTCTTTGTATGCTTAGTAATAATGCTCAATAGATTTGTAAAACTTTGAAACAATTACTTCAAGTAACTCAAAAAAATTCTCTTATGAAAGTTTAACTACTTAGTGCAAAAGTGCAGAAAAATAGTGAGAGAATTTTTCAGAGTAGTATGAGAGTTATATGAAAGTTGTGTGTTTATGTTGTGAGAGTTAGAGTCTTTATATAGACTTTCCAAACACCCATGGTGCCTTTCTGAAAGTGTAGGAGTTGTTTGAAGTGAAGAGATTTCATTTGGAGTGAAAACATTTCGTTTTGAAATCTGAAATCTCATGTAACAGTCTTCAGTAATCGATTACTTACATTGGGTAATCGATTACCCAAACATATTGTCCACTAATTATTTAAAAATGAATTAGAGTAATCGATTACACCATTTAGGTAATCGGTTACGCAACTTTTGTAAAACTGGTAATATATTACTCAAAGGCAGTAATGGATTACTCTGAATAGTTTTAAGTTGGATAACTCTTTTTCTCTCACATGTAACGGGTTACTTCATTCATGTAACAAGTTACACATCATTTCAAAAAATGTTTTAAGTATTTTTTAAAGTGTTTCATTATTCTTTTAAAAATGTTTGAGTATTACTACTTTGCATAACTAAGAGTTTTAGGATAGGAGTACCTATATAGACTTAATCTAATTTTCTTGAAGCTTTAGTCTTCTTTGTCTTCATAAGTATTCTTCCTTTTCATCTTTTTGGTGATGTTGGTGTCTTCATCAAAAACGTGCCAAGGTCAGGAGCAAAGATTTTCTTCACAATTTCCCCCTTCTTCATGATGACAAACCAATATCTTCTTGACAGTGTAGTTTTCTGAATTTTCTGAGAGTAGCATACTTTGTTATATATCTTGACTTGTCTTGAGTATTCTCCCCCTATCTTGTATGTTTCCTCTTTCATTTGGAGTTAAGTGTCTGGAATAAAGTTTGACAGAAAATACACTCTCCCAACTTTTCTCCCCCTTTTGACTTCATCAAAAAGTAGAAAAGCCAAGAGTCCAGCACAAGATATATAGCATATATATCATACATGATGTATAATACAATAGATATAAAAATTAATGTATTGACTAGATAAGATGTTTCAATCAAAAATATCAGGAATGAAATAATAAAGCATAAAACATCATAAAGTAATTTGTCCAGAAGTATGCAACAATAACTCAAAAACAAACAGCAACTAAGTAACAATTTGTCCGAGATTGTAAGGTAGAATAACCAGAAAATCCTAATAGGTATACTAAGATTCAGGCTCCGAGTTATCTTCATATATATCCATGTTGTCCATCCTAGAGGATAGACAATGAAGTTCATATCGGATTTGTTGATTTTGAGAGTCGAGAGCAACCATTCGGTTAGTGATGTAGCCTCGGAGAGAAATCAACTCATCCATAATAATTTGGTTTGAGGGCATGGCAGCAGATGAGGACGATTGAGTGTCAGTTCTATGAGTATAAGTGCGGGTTCGAAGGTCTTTGGTAAAACCCATTTTGTGGATCACATCCATATCCATGTGGCTTTCTCGAAGATTCAGATGCATCTTTGTTTCACCGGTCATAGAAACTCCGAAATGCTAAAGAATTTTGGTTATAAAGATCGCATATGGCAAAGGGCTTTGAGTACCTCTAACGGTCCACATTTGTCTCATTATCATTAGAGACTAATTGATTTTGATGTTAAATTTTATGGCATACATCAATTGGAGTTCTATGTCACTTATTTGAGAATGATTTGAAAATTTTGGTATTATGACATAGCTCAAAAAATAATGAATCAAACATTCCTCTAGTTTGAGATGTCTAGCAGATAGGATGTCTCAGTGTTTGACAGTCTCTCCAAAGCCTTGTTGCTTACACATTTCTATTTCCCTTTTCGAAAGTCGACATAACGAGTGATAAAAATCTTTTCGATCATAATTATCCCATTCACATACAAGGTTGAAACCTGTTATGTTACCTTGATAGGGTATGTTACATAACAATGAGCTAAAAGTTTTTAGATCTAAAACAATGTCTTTTCCTTTGACATAGGATGTAAGACGATTTTTCCGAAAGTTCATGTTACAGTAAAATACTCACACAAGTTCGGGATAAATGTCGTTTGTTTCACAACAAAAGTTAAAAAGGTTTTGTTGATGTAAGAGATAAAGGAAAAGAAAATCTTCAAACTCAAAATTATCAACATTACCATATTTAGGAGTAAAAATGGCGCGACCATGGAAGTGTTTCTCAAATATCTTGCGTTGCTCATCATTAGCAAGAAGCCTTGTCAAGTCCAGAGGGTTGCATTCCAAAGCTGTTGTTCCTTGACTCCTTTGAGTGGTATTGGAGCGTTGTTTCTTTGATATTGAAGATGAAGCCATGGATTTGAGATTTTAGATTTTTGGGCTTTTGGAGAATTTGGGGGTTTTTGATTCAAGCCACTAATCACGAAAATGTTTGGTTAGAAGTGTTTAGAATGGAAAACGTGATAGGAATAGACACAAGAATCACCCAAAATGGATCAAAAATAAGGTTTTTAGAGGTTGAGAGGCTTTGAGAAGAAGAGAACACGAGTTGAGTGAGGAAGATGAGTTTTGAAAAAGTTAAAAACTACAGAAATTTCATATATAACGGCACAAAGTAATCGGTTACTCGAAAATAAATTTTAAAAAATTTCAAACATCAGCTTGGAGTAATCGATTACTTACTTTGGGTAATCGGTTACTGAAACACGTTGTTTAACCCTGTAATCGGTTACTCTCCAGTGTAATCGATTACTTACCCCTGAAAAACTTATTTTTAGGCAAAATTAAGCTATAAAAATGATTTTTAACCCAAAAATTTAAGTTTTTGAACACAAATAAATATATTTAAGATCAAGTAAGCATGAGATAATAGTAATGAAGCAAACATATAATCATATAAGCATGTTTAAGACATGTAAGCTTCATCAAGAATGCCTAATTCAAGTCTAATTTTGTAAAAAGGTTCTTTTGT
>NC_032019.1:18699575-18701496 GCF_001865875.1 Lupinus angustifolius | reverse complement strand
CCAATTCACATATACTTCCTTTTGGATACCATAGTCCAACTCCAGTTGTACATTTTAGATATTTCATAATTCTCTTAACAACAACTAAATGTGATTCTTTTGGTTTAGACTGATAATGAGCATACAGACATACACTAAACATGATATCAGGTCTACTAGCAGTCAAATATAGAAGAGATCTTATCATACCTCGATACTTTGATATTTCAATACTTTTTCCACTTACATTGGTATCAATGTATGTGCTAGATCCAATAGGAGTAGCTATTGGCTTGAAGTCATCCATGTCAAATATTTTTAGTAAATCCTTGAAGTACTTGGTTTGACTCACAAAAATGTCATTATCAAGTTGTTTGATTTGTAGTCCAAGAAAGTAATTTAACTTTCCCATCATGGACATTTCAAATTCTCCTTGCATCATTTTGCCAAATTCACTACACAAATTTTCATTAGTAGAACCAAAAATAATATCATCTACATAAATTTGAACTAGTAAAGTATGATGATTTATTTTCTTTATAAATAGAGTAGTGTCGACCTTCCCTTTGGTAAAACCTTTTCTATCAGGAAAGTTGTTAGACGATCATACCACGCTCGTGCAACTTGCTTTAGACCACTTTCTTTAACTTGTAGACCTGAGAAGGATGTTTTTAATCTTCAAAACCAGGAGGTTGTTCTACAAAAACTTCTTCTTGAATGTAGCCGTTGGGAAAGGCGCTCTTGACATCCATTTGATATAACTGAAAATTAAGAGAACAAGCATATGCAAGTAATAGCCTAATAGCTTCAAGTCTAGCAACTGGAGCGAAGGTTTCATCAAAGTCAATACCTTTTTCCTGATTGTATCCTTGTGCTACTAGTCTAGCTTTATTTCTAATGATAACACCATTTTCGTCAGACTTATTTCTAAAGACCCAACGAGCTCCAATTACATGCCTATTTTTCGGTCTACGAACAAGTTCCCAAACTTCGTTCCTCTCAAACTGGTTTAATTCTTCTTGCATAGCAAGAATCCAGTGTTCATCCTCGATTGCATCATCAATCTTGGAGGGTTCTATCTTAGAGACGAAGGCCATGTTTAGACAAGCATCAAGCATTCTACGAGTTGTTATACCTTTACTTATATCATTGATGATGTTGTCGATAGGATGATTTCGATGAGTTATCCATTCTTTTGGTAGATCGAATATGCTCTTCTTGAGAAGATAGATTATTATCTTTTCTCAATTCTTCAGGTTCGGTTGTAACATCAACAATAGAATTTTCTTTGGCAAATCATCTTCATCACAGGATATCGCATCTTTTAAAACATGATTGGTTTCATCAAAAGTCACATGAACAGATTCTTCCATGGCTAGAGTTCTTTTATTAAAGACTCTATATGCTTTAATCGTGAGAGAATAGCCAAGGAAAATCCATTCATCATTTTTTGCATCAAACTTGTCCAAGTTATCCTTACCATTGTTCAGGATAAAACATTTACAACCAAAAACGTGTAGATGAGAGATGTTAGGTTTTCTACCTTTGAAGAGTTCATAGGGGGTTTTCTTAAGAATAGGTCTTATAAGAACTCGATTCGAAACATAACAAGCAGTGCTAACTGCATCAGCCTAAAAGTATTTTGGGAGGTTAGTTTCATTTAACATTGTTCGAGCCAGTTTTTCTCTCTACAACACCATTTTGTTGAGGTGTTCTAGGAGCAGAAAAATTGTGGTTGATCCCAAGATCATCACAGAATTCCTCAAAAGATGAGTTTTGAAATTCTCCCCCATGATCACTTCGTATAGCAGCGATTTTTAGAAATTTTTCATTTTGAACTCTTTTAGCATAAATACTAAAGGCTTTGAATGCCTCATTTTTATGTACTAAGAAGAGAGTCCAAGTATATCTAGAAAAATCGTCCACTATAACAAGAGCATAG
>NC_032019.1:18699022-18699475 GCF_001865875.1 Lupinus angustifolius | reverse complement strand
TTTTTAGGTAAAGCAGAATTCATGTCAATCATATATATATTATTTATTCTTTTACCAATAAGTTTAGAATTATCCTTACTTTCAATGATGCATTTATCTTGGTAGAATATCACATGAAATCCTTTGTCGCATAATTGACTTATGCTTAGAAGGTTATGTTTAAGTCCTTCAACATATAATACACCTTCTATAGTTGTTGATGGTGGCTTTCCAATAATACCAACTCCAAGAATTCTTCCCTTGTTGTTGTCACCATATGTGACATATCCTTTGTCCCTTGGAGTGAGGACAGAGAATTTACTTTTATCGCCCGTCATGTGTTTTGAGCAGTCGCTATCTAGGTACCATAAATTGCAGGCAGCTCTCATGTTTTCCTACAAAATAAATTAAGTTTTGTTAGGTATCCAATATTCTTTGGATCCTAGATGGTTAGTACCTTTCTCGACCCATTTA
>NC_032019.1:18697447-18698922 GCF_001865875.1 Lupinus angustifolius | reverse complement strand
CATAAGTGATAGATGTGTTTGCTCTTCGTTTTCTGTTTCAGATGCAGAACTTGCATCATTGTCTTCCCAAGCAATGTATGCTCTTCGTCCAGTCTTTATATCATTCTTTCTCTTGAAAGAACCCTTTTTCAAATTTGGACAATCCATCTTTATGTGACCGGGTTTGCCACATTCAAAACATGTAAAATTTTGACTTGAGGTGGAGGCATCATTGCTTTTGGCGAATTTCCTTGTTTGACCTGTTTTTGCGCCTTTGTTCCTTTTTAGGAACTTGCTGAATTTCTTTACGAAGAGACTTGTATCTTCTGTATCATCCTTTTCTGATTCATCTCCGGATGAGTCATATCTATCAACCTTTGCTTTTAGAGAAATATTTTTCTTCTTCTTTTCTTGCTCCTCGTGTTGATCAAGTTGGCTAAGTTCTAGTTCGTGTTCCTGCAATTTACCAAACAAAGCAGCCAAATACATTTTGGATAAACTTTTCTTTTTCAGAAATTGCAGTTACCTTTGGTTGTCATATTTTGGTGAGTGATCTAAGAACTTTTAAGTTTAAGTCACTATTTGATAGAACTTTGCCAATCGCAAGGTGATTGGTAAGATGAGTAAATCTCTTTTGAAGATCAAGAATCTTCTCTCCAGACTTCATGCGAAACATTTCATATTCCTGAGAAAGAGTGTTGAGTCTTGATCTTTTTACTTCCTCTGTTCCTTCGTGTGTGGTCTCTAGAGTATCCCACATTTCTTTTGCAGATTTACAATTTCATACTCTAAAGAATTCATCAATACCAAGAGCGGAGGTGAGAATGTTCTTTGCCTTTAAATCATATTTAAATCATATTGTACCTTCTTTTTGTCTTCATCGTTCCATGATGATTTTGGCTTTGTTTCCCTTATACCGTTGATAATAGTGAAGGGTATGTATGGTCCTTCTTCAATTGTGTTCCATATGTCTAAGTCTTGAAACTCAATGAAGATCCTCGTTCTAATTTTCTAGAAATCATAGCATTCTCCAACAAAGCTTGGAGGGCGGTTGATGTTGGACCCTTCTCCTAGGAATGATCTTGAGGCCATCTTGATGTAGGATCGGATTTGAGAGTATCTTACTCAAATATAGCTCTGATACCAATTGTAAGAACAAGATTGCAACTAAGAGGGGGTGAATTAGTTGACTTAAAATTATAGTAACTTTTTCTACATAATGTAAGAGTTAATGTGCACTGGATAATATTGCAGAAAATAAACAAGTATAAATTAAAGAGGAAATGGAAAGGAGAGTACACAAATATTTTATACTGGTTCACCTTCTTGTCCACCGAAGGCTACGTCCAGTACTCTTGCAATACAAGAGATTTTCCACTAAATATTATGAGTAGTAATTACAAAGTCTCACCCCGAGATCTCTAAGTACCTTACCCACTCACTAATATTTATACCCTTGGAAAACACTTTTCCAAGTTACTCTATCCCCTTTCTAT
>NC_032019.1:18693115-18697347 GCF_001865875.1 Lupinus angustifolius | reverse complement strand
ACTTAGTGCAAAAGTGCAGAAAAATAGTGAGAGAATTTTTCAGAGTAGTATGAGAGTTATATGAAAGTTGTGTGTTTATGTTGTGAGAGTTAGAGTCTTTATATAGACTTTCCAAACACCCATGGTGCCTTTCTGAAAGTGTAGGAGTTGTTTGAAGTGAAGAGATTTCATTTGGAGTGAAAACATTTCGTTTTGAAATCTGAAATCTCATGTAACAGTCTTCAGTAATCGATTACTTACATTGGGTAATCGATTACCCAAATATATTGTCCACTGTTTATTTAAAAACGAATTAGAGTAATCGATTATACCATTTGGGTAATAGGTTACTCAACTTTTGTAAAACTGGTACTCTGTTACTCAAAGGCAGTAACGGATTACTCTGAACAGTTTTAAGTTGGATAACTCTTTTTCTCTCACATGTAACTTGTTACTTGAATGAAGTAACCCGTTACACATCATTTCAAAAAATATTTGAAGTATTTTTTAAAGTGTTTCATTCTTCTTTTAAAAATGGTTTGAGCATTACTACTTTGCATAACTAAGAGTTTTAGGATAGAAGTACCTATAGAGACTTAATCTAATTTTCTTGAAGCTTTAGTCTTCTTTGTCTTCATAAGTATTATTCATTTTCTTCTTTTTGGTGATGTTGGTGTCTTCATCAAAACCGTGCCAAAGTCAGGAGCAAAGATCTTATTCACACCGAAGACTCGCAAATTATCATACATGACATTCTTGCCCAACCAAATCTTGTCTGACACCTCAACATTCAGAACAACTGCAGGACTAAGATTAATAACATGCATTACCGTGTACAAAGCCTCACCCTAGAAATGTTAAGATAATTTTGCTTCAGAAAGCATGCACCTAACTCTTTCAAGCAAAATTTTGTTCATCCTCTCCACTAAGCCATTAAGTTGAGGAGTCTTAAGAGGAGTCTTAAGAGGAGTCTTTTCATGTCTAATACCTTGCTGCTTGCAGTAAATATCAAATGGTCCACAATACTCATCAGTGTTGTCAGTACAAATGCATTTCAGCTTCTTGCCAGAATGTCTCTCAACCAAAACATGGAATTGTTTGAACTTTTCAAGCACTTGGTCCTTTATCTTCAAAGCATAATCCCAAAGCTTCCTTGAACAATCATCAATAAAAGTAACAAAGTAAAGTACACCACCAAATGACTTTACCTTCAATGGACCACAAACATTATAATGCACTAATTCAAACAATTCTAACTTCCTTGAGGGAGGATGCTTCTTAAAGGATACTCTAGTCTGCTTACCAGCCATGCAATGTAAACATTTCTCCAACTCTTCACTCTTCAATCCTGAAAGTACATCCTTTTTTGCTAAACAATTCAACCTTTTTTCACTAAATGTCTAAGTCTGCGGTGCCATAAAGAAGCCTCCATATCCATGGCATTCACAATTTCTTTAGCAACCAAAGCTTTTTCTCCCCTCTGGCCACAACCAAGTTACCTCTAGTGAGTTTCCATTTTGCAGAACCAAAATGATTATCATAACCACCATCATCAAACATATGCACAAATATCAAATTGAAACGAACGTCTAGAGCATGTTTAACTCCTCTCAACAGCAATTGCACTCCCGTATTGGTATGCAAACAAATATCACCAATACCAACTACCTTTGACACACCATCATTATCCATCTTCAACACTCCAAAATCACCAGAAGTGTAAGATGTGAAGAACTCGTTCCTTGGTGTAACATGCAGTGTAACACCACTATCAATTATCCACATACTTTAATCTAATACAAGATTAACTGAATCACGGTCACGAAGAATAATAAGATTGTCACAGGTGGCAGTAGTAACACGATCATCATCACCATGATTCTTCTCGTTCTACTTGCCCTTCTTGTCTCTGTTCTCCCTTTTCTATTGAAAATAATTATTCTGTATGTGACCTGCTTTGCGACAATAGTGACACTCCACATTCTTGTATACTTGTATTTACTTCTTCCCTTTTCTCTATCACCTTTTGGTTCCTTTCTATGACTTCTTCCCCTGTTTTCAGTGGCAAACACCTCAGAATGAGATGAAGTACCAAGTGTCTTCCTTCTCATCTCATCATTAAGAATATTTCCCTTTATACTATCCAAAGAGATAATACCATCAGATGCTAAATTTGTAATTGAAACTCGAAATGTTTCCTAAGAATCTGGTAGAGTATTCAGTAGTCATAGTCTCAACACTTCATCATCAAAATTGATACCCATTCCTAATAATTGATCAAAGACCCCTTGAAATCATTCAAGTGATCTGAAATAGAAGCTCCCCCTTGTACCTCAAATTCATCAAGGAATTCAACAAGTATAATTTATTATTCCCTAATTCAGAAGCATACAATGATTCAATTTTCTTCCATAAAGATTTTGCATTTTCCTCATTAGCAATGTGATTGTAGACATTTTCTTCTACATATTGCCGAATGAGACCACAAACTTGTTGATGTTGAAAACTCCAATCCTCATCAGACTTGGACTCTGACTTCTTAGTAGTAAACACATGAATATGCAAATTCTTCACAAATAATAAATCTTTCATTTTTCCTTTCCACAAGTGATAGTTAGTGTCATTCAAACATATCATTCTATGTGTATTTGCCTCCATCATTCAAGCAAGTCAAATAACCTCAAACCTCAAAGAGCTCTTATGTCACTCTGATGGGAAATTCAACACAATAACAATAAAAACTCTAACAGGGTATATGCAGCGGAAAATAATTTCCCCAACTTGCTAGAATCTATGAGGAACAATATCAAATAATGCAGTAACACACAAGGGACACTAGAATTTTAACGTGGAAAACCTTGTCAATGTGAGAAGTAAAAACCACGGGCACAAACCAGTCAATAAAGTTCCACTATAATCAAAATAGGAATACAAGAGTGTCTCCAAAATACAATACAAAAGGTGCTCAACAATACGGCATACAACAGAGCAACAAGCTTGAAAATGAGAACCAGAAAAACAACTACTATAACAGCTCAATTTCTATCACCTCGGACGTCGTCTCACCGATCCGACCGTTCAGAATGAAGTACTATAAGTTGTGAACCTTCTGTCCAAATTTCAGTCCGATCCAACAGTGAACGAAGACACCGTCGTGAATTTCCCATGGCTGCTCGGAGTTCCTACGGGTTGAGTTTTCTTATCTTCTCTCACACAATTCAATTGCCTCTTTTTGCATAAAATTCCTTTTACACCCTTGGCATATATGACCCGTGTCTATTAGATTAAGTGGGACAAGTGAGCTTTGTCCAACTGGGTCTTTCTCCACATAGGAAGGGAGCCCGAACCCAACAATTTTTAGATAGGTAGAAATGCGTCGAGTCAAACTTGATTTAGCTCGACTCGAGCTTGAGGCAAGTTTCGAGTCGAGTTTAATGTGAACTATTTTCCTGACTCTAGTTTAGCTTAATTAAAGTTCATAAGCTTTTAACTGAATTATCGAAATCAAATTTATGCCCTTTGTCAACATTAATTTAAAGGTTACTAAGGTGTAGGTGAGGGAATTTATGAATCCTAATGTAAAAGTAGCTTCCAAATTAATTTGATATAGTAAAGATTATTTACATGATATATAGAAAGTAATTTAAGTGTAGAACAATTTGTTAATGTGAAAATTGATAACAAATAATATGTATGATCAGATGTTATTTGAATTGTTAATATTAAAAATAGAGACAAAAATGTATGTAGTGACAATGTAAGATTTTTTTACATTTTTACTATATCATTCACCATTCAATTTTAATCATGTTTGACTATTAAATAAAAGTAATACAAATGAATGATGAATGATACACTGATTATATATAAATTTTTACACTATCAATATATAGATATTACACTATTAAAAATAATGGTTTTTTAAGTGACTATGTGACCATTTACTAATTTTTTAATCATAACCATTCATTTATGTTTATATGATATTAATTTATCGTTCTCAATAATTTCTATATAAAAATTATTTTCACTTCACCCAATATGGTGTATATATATAAAATAAAGTATTTTCTCATACCACAATATAATTATATCTTTCAGCAAGTAAAAGTAGGACACATATATTATTTTGTTTAGTTTTACAAATATTTATTGTAAAAAATAATTAAATAATAGACACGTAACAATTTTTGTAATCGTATGAGATAACTTATCTCATTATAATAAAAGATTTATTCTTTTATTTATATACA
>NC_032019.1:18634810-18693015 GCF_001865875.1 Lupinus angustifolius | reverse complement strand
ATATATATATTTAAGTCGACTTGAAATCTAACAAATCAAACTTTGACTAGTTTATTAAATTCAATTCCTTTGATGCTAAATAACATATCGAATCATGAGCAAATGCTAAATTACTTCCATTTATTCCATCGTATGAAAAAAGAATCTACATTTTTATCTAGAACAAAGAAACATATATTTAGAAAGAGAGGGAAAAAAGCTTTTCTCTCTTGTGTTGAACTCATAATTGAGATTGTGAGATTGAGGGTTGAACGTAACGATGTCGTGGTCAGGGCAAGTGGTTAAACGTGCCAAATTCAAAAGTAGTGTCAAGGATCCTGGTACACCTGGTCTCCTCAATTTGGTAACCTAATCCATTTCACATTTTATGTAATTGAATTCCTCATCTTCAAATATGTTGATCAGTTTGAGTTTTTATCTTTGGATTAATCAACTTATAAGGAAAAGATTTCTGAGAAATACTTGCCCCGCAAATAGTCGTTTACAATTGTGATTTTACAAAAGTGATTTTTTGAGAAGCTGTAAAAAATTAGCTTTTAAAAAAGCTGGATTTTGCTCTTTTTTTCGGGCTTATACTTTTTTTAAAAGCTCAACCAAACAAATGTGAACGTGTGAGAATGAATTTTTTTTATCAAAATAATCACTTTTTGGTGTGTGAAAAAAGCTTAATAATCAAATAGGCTCGAAGTATGTTCAGTTTGGCAACAAGCTTGTATGTAGCTCAATTAACAGTTATCATAGTCTTTAAGATTGTGGAGTGTATGTGATGCTGATTTTGGAGGTTTGATCAAAGATTTTGTATTATCAACTTTTAAGTAATTATATCTCTTTGTGTGTTGCTTTTTGCTGATTTTTTTGTGAAATGTTGTTTCCTCTGTGCAGACTGAGGAAAAGTTTGTTTTCAGGCCCAATGATCCCACATCAAAGAACAAGCTCGAAGTGGAGCTCAGACTTATAAAGAGTACTTATGATCTGTTTTTTATGTTATTATTCGTTTTCAATTTTGTTCTTATCCATGTTGTTGCCACCTTTAAACCAGTATACTTATTGTAAAGTTTAAAATGTGGATTTTTTTAAAATCGGAGAAGCTCTTTGATTTCCCGGACTCATCAATTGTCTGAAAAACTACTGCATCTGAAACTGTTTTCTTTTGTTTCATAAAATATTCAACTAAACGTAACTATCTGTTTCCTATTTTTCTAACATCCAACTCTTTTTATGCTGTGTATGCATTAACTTGTCCTTGAGAAATTTCTTTGATGTCGCTTCTTTTATCCTGCTTGCAAAAATTAGGCCATAAACACACTAAAGAGGGATCAAACAAACCACCATGGCTTAACCTTACCCATTGTCAGGTTATTCTTCACTTTAGTTCAGCTCTTGCTACTCCAGTCAACATTTATTTCATTATTTACCGTGTAGCCTGAGTGTTGTGTTGGTTCCATGTCTTTATTTATATTTAAATTATGTCCATAGAATTATTGATTTCTTTCCGTTTGATAAGGTTTACTTGGTAATACATCACTTTAACATTCATTCCAAAATTTCTTTGTGTGATTTTCCAGGGAAGTTACATCTTTGAGTTGGAAAGCTTTTCAGATCTTCATGTTTGCCGGGATTTGGTGGGTGAGTTTCTTACTTCGGCTGTTTTCTTTTCCTAAAAAATTTCTTCTGTGGGCTTCTTTTGAAATTTTGTTATTCTTGAAGTGCCATACACTGGCACTTAGCTTGAGGTGCTACCATGTTGTTTACTAGTTTCACTTAGCTTGAAGTTCTTAGAGTTTCTTTCAGTACAGTTTTTATAATTGATTTAAGCATGGTGACCATTGAGGAAATGAGAAAAATGACATTGGATGGGCTGCATTATGTAATTACTATTCAATTCCCTTTTCAATGGTTCGATTAAGCATATATAAACCATTTAAAAAAATATGAAAATGTGATTTTGGATTGGCTGCTTTATATATTTACTGTTTAGTTGCATCATCGATGATACATAAGCCAGAGGAAAAATTGATGCATCACCAAATAATGTTCTTCTAAAGAACTTGGGCTGTAATTTTTCCTTTTGTTAATTTCTTTAATGAAATTATACTTGAAGACTGAAAGAAAACAATTGTATATATGCTTTCGTAATGGGTTGATTGGTCTGTTTGAGCAGGTGTTGCCCTTAGCAAGCATGGAGAAGCTGCAAAAGTTATTTCTGAGGAACAGCTGAGCCCTGCTGAAATGGCACTCAGGATTAAGCTACTGCAAGAAGATAGGTATTTGGTCTATAAAACTTCACTCTGATTGTTTTACTAGAAAGCATTGTTCATCAACAGCCTTGTTTTATTCTGGCTCAAATTTTTGTTGTAAATATAAGCTATTCTTCCTGTCCCCTTTCTTGTGATAGAAGAATTTGTCAGGGGAATGCAAGTAGTGGGACAAAACACAAATAAGTGCTATAAAAAAAAGAGAATTTTTTAGTATATCACAGTAGAGTTTTCAGACTTGATGTGGTTTCTTTGTCATTTTTAACTGATTTCTCATGGTGTTAAGACTGTTACCTCAGCCCAGTCACAATCTGAATTGGAGCTTTTGGTTCCACAGACCTCTCTTAGTAAACCATTTCCCCAGCCAGTCCCCATCAGCATCTGCTCAACCAGTTCATAGCTCCCTTGCTTCCAACTCTCCAAACCACATGGACCATGGCCATACCATTCTATCTCTACCAAATTCTGTCCATAAAGAATCACCTTTCTCAAGCCATGGTTTATAAAAGTTCAAGACCCATTGCCCCTGTACAGCCGAAACACCAAACATTATATACAAATCAAACATGGTAATAAATCACAGGTCCCTTCAAACTTCCAAAGCCACAAGAACTAGTTTTTGCCTTTTTCCACTCAAAGAGATAACCACAGAACTAAACAAAACATGCTAAGCAAACATGTTTCTTTTTTTCAAATCATGAAAAACTGAAAGTTGGAGTTGTTTTTTTTAAAATGAAGTCAGGAAAGTTTCCTGAAATCATAAGGATCCTATATGGCGTACTGTTTTGGTTTCTGGACACATCGAAGAGAGAGCGTATGGGGCCTGTGAGCAAGTCATTTGAATTAATGTTTTGAAGTATACTTCCTCTTTACCCCTTCTATGGCTTATATCTGAGAATGATGATTATGAAACATACCATTCCTCTAATTTTGGAAATGACCTCAAGCTAGAAGCGATTCTAAAACCTCTTCAATGAAGTGGAATATGTTTTTTCATCATCTAAATCTACATTGGCTTTCTTAATGAACTTTTGATATTGTGCTTTTTCAACAACAACCACGCCTTTCCGCAATGAGTAGGGTCGCCTACATGGATTAAACGATGCACACTGTATTTGGTCAAAGACCAAAATTTCAGAGACCCTTTGGATTAAGGTTCTTTTGTAGTGTGTTTTTTACTTCAAAGTTATCCATTTGAAGTTGCTCTAGCTCAAAATGTTATGGAGTAGAGATAGGATCTCATTTTAGTCATATAAGAAGATTCTTAATATTATATTTTATCCACTATAATATTATCTTATCTATCTCATTTTTAATCTTAGCCACACTCAATGTTATTGATTTTGCTGAAGTTCAACTTTTGCAGTAAGTTGCAGAAGCTTCATAAGGAACTTGTGGCTAGTGGTAAACTGACAGAATCAGAATTTTGGGCTACAAAGAAGGTAAATATGTTCCGAGTATAATATAATGTGATGTTCTCTGTAGTTCATTCCTGATATGCAAATGGAATTTGAATTTTAAATTTTACTGTGGCCATTCATGTTTACTAATGATGATATTTTGATGATTTAAAGATGTTTTACACATTAAAAGCACTATACGAATTATTTTTGCTAATAAAATGTTGTGTACAGAACATGGTATTTTTTAAGGGTTTTCCCTTATAGATATGCAGAGAAGTTGAGTATCTTTGCTCCATTGATGCTTCTCTTTTCTTGGTCTTCTTTTCTTCCCTTTTCTGTATCGAGTATACTTTATCCTCCAATTCCCCTTCAATTTTCTACTGTCATAGGAATTTCTTATTTTATATAAAAATATTATCGTGCAGAAATTGCTGGATCGAGATGAAAGCAGAAAGTTAAAACAACAGATTGGTTTTAAAAATTCTTTGATCTTTGATACTAAGCCTACGAGTGATGGTCGGGTATGATGCTGTTTCTCCTTCTTCTTTCATTGATGTTCTATATGTATGGGATTGCACTTATAAGTGTCACTAGATACCTGGATGTGATCACAGGAACATTGTATATCTATTTGTCTGTATTTTAGAAAGGGCAGTCCAGTGCATGTGGCTCCTACCTAGTGAGATCTTGACAGGGTATATGTCACAGTCTTACCCCTGCAAGTGGAGAGACTGTGGCTAGGATTTAAACACATGACATCATGGTCAATAAGCGGCAACCTTATAGTTGCGTCAAGGCTCACCCCATATTTGTCTTTATTTTGGAGCTAAATAATTTCCCAATGCCATACTTAGATTGTTAAAATTAAATAATAGTATTCTCCTCTCTTATAGACTTCAGAACTCATCCTTTTGAAGCTTTTGAGTGCTTAACAATGCGATTATGACAAATGAGCATAGAACCTGATGAATATGATTAATTTATTTTGTAAAACGGCTTACAAGAACAATCTTGAAAAACAAAGTAGCTAGTAGTTGTATTTGGCAGTTTAGGAAATTGAATGGAAAATAATGCTCTTAAAACTAATAAAGCAGGCAACTTGTTTGGGGAAGAACTAAGAAGAACACGGTGGCCCTGTTTAGATGAGCAAAACCCAAACTTTAGCCATTACCTTCCTTTAGTGATGCATTCTTAGTTCTAAGAAGTTGGCAGAATGGTAGAAGATGAAACCCAGTTTGTTATGTTCTTTGAATTTTCAAAGATAAAGCCCAGTTTGTTCCTTTCTTCAAACAGGATTTTAAGTCTTTCTCTTAATTAGTGACAAAGCCTTCTAGGGCCATATGCTGACTTTTATGCTTTTCCTCTTATATTCTAATTAAAATGGTTTGATAGAACCCAGCAACAATGTTCAATTAATATAGCCAACTACACCTTGTGAAATAAGCTTGTTTCTTGGCTTCTTCCTATTAAAACTGTTATGCAGAGTTCAGAAATTCTGAAGTCACGTTTTGGATCCTTTAACAGTTTCTGGATACCTAATTTTTCTTCAGGTGCATGCATATCTAATCATGACAGTTACTTTTTTTTTTCCAGATAAACCAGGTTAAATTTCAGTTGACACCAGAGATAAAATATCAGGCATGCTTCTTCATGAATCTCTTCTCTTTATCAGTCAATTACATTTGAAGATAAAATTTGAAAGATTTGAAGCTGTTCTATGCTACTGATTATTATATTTATTATATGACATACTAATTTAAGGTACCAGTTTGGCTTTTGAATTTGGTATTGGCTTAAGCTGTTGTGAAAACGATACATGAATATAATTTCAGTACGAATTATCACTCTTGTATGGCTCCTCATTTGAAGGGAAATACATATATATTGGCACACCATTATCTTCTCTTGAAAGTTTGAACTTTTACTTATAGTAAGGAGGATGCTAAGGATGAAACTTTGAACCCCAGTCATTTGAAAAGCCACGGAATGAGATTGTTTTCAGTAACTGGGAGTAAGACACAACATAGCAAATGTACCTTAAGTAAGATGTGAGATAATGACATTTTGGAGTGAAATTGGGGGTTACATCATCTCATACTACAAACTTTTGCTAATTGATTTGTGTCTGTTTTAGTTAGAAGGGTTCCATATCCTCCGCTTGTATTTTTCTCCCTTTCCAATATAATTTGATATTTTGACAACAGAAAAGAAAAAGGAAACGAAATTACATGTGGACTTCCTTATTTATTTTCTTGTTTGAAATACCTCATTCATCTTTTATTATTGTCTTCCCAGATTTTTGCCCTCAAACCAGCTGTTCACCAGGCATTCCTCAATTTTGTGCCTAAGAAGGTATTTTGGCCATTTATAAAGTGTGTATCATCCTCCTTGATCAAAGTCATTACTGTGAATTCATCGGTGACTTTGCATCCTAATTTTTTCCCATGATCTCAATTAAGATGACCGAGGTAGATTTCTGGAACAAATATTTTAAAGCTGAGTATCTCCACAGTACCAAAAATACTGTTGCGGCAGCTGCTGAGGCAGCTGAAGATGAAGATCTTGCTGTGTTTTTAAAAGATGACGAGATATTAGAAGTTGAAGCTCGGAGGAAGGTCCTTCTCTTCTTTATTGTTATTCGTGTTCATGATGTTTTGGCTGCATTCTCATTTCCATTTATATTATCTTAGGATGCTTTTCCTTTTTTTGTATGTATGTTTGCAGGTTCGACAGGTTGATCCAACTTTAGACATGGAAGCAGATCAAGGAGATGATTACACTCATCTTCCTGTATGGTGAATGGAACTATTCCTCAATCTATATGAGAGATTCTCCTACATTTTGTTTTTTTTGTATTTTATGCAAACTTTAGCCATTTCTGTTTAAAGTTTTAGTTGCAACTTATAGTCATTCTTTGCTTAAATTTGTTCCAACATCTTTCATTGCATTTTTGCTAACAATTTTATTAAGAGGATAATTGGCCCTCAACCTATAAACTTATAGTCATGTGGAGATCATTCCATTTTATCTAAAGTCACAAGATTTAAGTATATTAGGTCAATCCTACAACACAATGGGAAGTTATTGAGATGTAAACCGTAGGATTCAAGTTGAGTGGATGAAATGACAAAGTGTTTCAGGTGTCATATGTGATCGAAAGGTGCCACTCAAGCTTAAGAGGAAAATTTACTGCACGATCATAAGACCCACAATGTTATATGGGCCTGAATGATGAGCGATAAAATTTCAACAAATGAATAACACCAACATAGCAGAGATGAGAATTTTGTGTTGGATGAGTATACACGCTAGACTAAATATTATTAGGAACGAATGCATTGTAGGAAAGTTAGTGTAGCTCCTATTGTAGAAAATATGGTAGAATCATGCCTTAGGTGGTTTGAACATGTGTGGAGGAGAATGTTAGAAGCTCCAGTAAGGAGAATAGATTAAATGAAGATTAGTCCAATTTTTAGAGACAGTAGGCCAAGAACAATCATAGGCGAAATGATTAGGAAAGATTTAGAGATCAATACTTTGTAAATAGACATGATTTATCATAGAATATTATATTGTCATTCGATCTATGTAGGTGACCCCACCTATGGGGCTAAGGCTTGATTGTAGTTGTTGTTTAACCCAATACTTGGTGGGGGTTTTTCTTGAAGTTTCCAAGATCAGGAGAATATGAAGCAAGGGGATATGGACTTATGCATAAAGTTTATATTTTTCAAAAGCCGTCTTGTAGTGTCATAAAAGTTGCTTTAGTTTATGCACAAAGTGAATGCAATTGTAGCAGAAGTCACTTAGGTAAACAATTCAGTATTTCTGTATCATTAAGAAAACCGCAGTACTCTTTTATGTGTGTTACTTTGTTTGTATGTATGTGTATACATGCATATATACATGTAGACTGTAGTCATATATATATATATATATATATATATACATATATAGATATAAGAAGGTCATTTTTATTTGAAAATTAAATACATCACTCTTAATATATCAAATACATGATTTATATGCTGCTTCCCAATAAAAAGCTTATCTGCTTTTATTCATCCATTTCCCTGGCAAAACTTTTATATATATGAACGTGAGAAATTATGAGAAAAATCATAGGCGAAACGAATAGTAAAAATATACAGATCAATGGTTTGTCAATGAACATGATTTATGATAGAGCAATATGACATCGCTCGATCCATATAACCGACCCTACCTTGATTAAGGCTTGGTTGTTGTATATGAATTTTGTGAAATTTGAAGAACCAAGAAAAATATTGTAGCCTTTGCCCACAAAAACATTATTTTTGGTCATTAGAATCTTGTCAGACTCCAATTATACTTTAACCCCAAAGGATATTAATATTTTCTTGATTCTTCTAATTTTGCGCAGGTATATATGGACCATATCAGGTGAGAATACTGTTATTTGAGAGGTGAAAACAGCGAGTCTTGACCTTTGTTGAATCTTATTTGAATTTTAAGATTTGGAAATAAATATGTGCGACTTTTTAAGTGGCATGATACCATTAAGTAGCTTTTAATGTTGACCATCTGTGTATGGTACTATACTCATCTTAATGCAAGATGTTATCACTGGACAGTGGATATGTCTCCTACATATAGGAGAACCCAATTTATTTAAACACACCCATTGATTGACCATAGCCAATATTTGCTAAAACTGGTATAAGCCATAAAGTCCTAGTAGGCCTTAGGAATGACTTGTATCCATAGAAATAGAGAAAAGGGAAAGAATTAAGAGATATAATTCTTTATGTAAATATGTGTAGTGATGGCATTTTCCATTTTGTTACTTCGTGACCATGACTACCCTTTCTTCCTGTTACCCTCCTTTAATCACCAATGTGATCCTGACTGACTTGTTCTCAAGTCTCTGCCTCATCCTCTGGTGAACTGAACGTGCCTCAACCCACTGTCTACCTTCCTCTTTCTTTTGCCCTCATGTCAGTGATGATGAGAAGATGACAGGAGAAAGAGTCAAGACCATGTAGACTGTAGTCCTAGGCTAAAATGGACAAAAATCCAAGCGCAGAGGAAAATGTCACCATTCTACAAATGCCAGTAGCTAGAGAGAACACAGTTGTCTTGGTTGTCTAGCCCTTGTATCTTTTTGTTATTGTATAAGAGCCTTTCCTATCTTAAATTGTTCTAGTTATCTTGTTGTAGCCTCTAAAATGTTTCTTACTTTTTCCACAATATATGTGTGTGTAAAAACTCATTCATATTTTATACCATATGCTGCAGATCATTTAGTAGTTAACAAAATGTGAAATGTTTCATGGTTATCTATCTGTGTTATTGGTTTAGAAGTGCTAGATGCACATTGAATTTCTGTAACTTAACTTTATTCTCTACTCGATGAGAAGGACCATGGGCTCTTCCGCGATGGTATCAAAGAAGTATCTGAAGCTCAAAATACTCTATACCGGAGAACATTGTGTCAAGATCTTAACAGACAAGGTGCTGTTGTTCTTGAAGGAAAAACTTCAGGTAATTTCTCTCTTCAATTTGATGTATTTTTCTTACACTCATTTTTTTCAAAAGAATATTTAACAAAAAGATAGCTCCGAAAAATATTATGAATTTGCATATATTTTTAACTTCAATTTAATATTTCGTATACCGAAAAATTGTATTTATTGTTTCAAAATAAAAGAGAAATTATTTAAAATTTAAGCTGAAATAAAATAAATATTAATGAAATATAAATATGTGGGGTAACTTGTGGGGCCTACTAGATAAATTTTAAATAGTTGCATGATTGAAGTTAAAAAAATTAGTATGTTGATTAAATCACTATCACAGTGGAACTAAGTAATTTAGCCTATTTAATTGTAGGTATTTCATTGATTCATCTGGAAAATTAAAAAAATTAGTTTTGAAAGAATGTGTGTCTGTTTTAGTTTTGAATGTTCTGGTCTGATGGTCAGAATGGAAAATATATATGCAGATATGGAGATGGAGCCGCCAAGAACAGTAGCAGAAGTTCTCGCTCGGCGAAGACAAGGGGGTTAGTATAGCTAAAGTATGTCTCCTTCTTTTCCCTTCCGTTTTTTGTGGATAAAGCTCATATTTCATACCACTATACAGAATCTGACGGGGTTGTAGAGGAGGAGAGACGTAACAGAATTTCTAAGATGGCCCAGATTGAGGATCTTCAGGCAGAGAATGATCATCATTTTGCACCACTGTGTATCAAGGTCCAACTTTGTCCCAAGAATTAAATGACCAATAATTATCCATACTTTTACTATCTTTCCAGACTCCAGTAAATAGCTCAAATTATAAATTTAATATAATAATTAAAGAATTTTCGTTTTGCATAAATTTTTTATTAAATATTATGATTTTTATGCTGTTTCTTGATCAGGACCCTCGTGAGTATTTTGATTCCCAACAAGTTAATGCAGTAAAAACTTTGTATGATTCCCAAGCTGGAACGGAGAAAATAAGATGCAGTTTGACTTCTGAGGAAGCCTATGGCTCTTTGAGAGCGTCCATATCTAATATCAAAGCTATAGGATTAAGAGATCCTCTATTTAGTCATGAGGTTGCTCTTAAGGTATGACATATTTGTGTCACAATTTTGTTGTTTAAAATTAACTTTTATAACTGAGATGGATATGGTTAAATGCTTAATATTGTACTCTTTTTTGTTTCTTTCCTATTCACAATAATTCTCTCATATTGAAAATTAAATTCGTTTGTTGTTTTCCAGGTCCTTAATGGGTTGACTAAAAATATTTCAAGCACCAAATATCATCTTGGGAAAAATTCTCAGGAGAGTGTACTTGATATATTGCCCAACACAACTAAGGAGAAACTATTAGATGTGAGTTAACCCCGATTGTTTCTGAAGTCTTTGAGAAGAGGGAAAAAGGAAAACAAAAATGAATGGACGGAAAGAATGGAACAAGAGAGCAGTTGTTAATCTTATGGACTTGTATATTTAGGTTCAGAGTGTGGCATGTGTTTCTCTTATTTTCCAGCAGCAATATCGCTTTCAATGCTCTTTGTATTGTTGTTTTGGGTAGTTCTAAATGTTCTTATTTATATTTTTGTAATACATGCTTCCTTCTTTACAGCATTGGGTGTGCAGTCAGGAATTGCTGAGGCATTTTTGGTCTTCATATCCAATTACAACACAAAACCTTGCTAGTAAGGTAAAGTTAAGCTTTTGTGATTTCAGTAACATCTTTCAATGCTGTATTCTGTACATGACTGTTGAAATAATTGGGCCTAAGGAAGCGTCTGATAAAGTCCAATATGCAATGAGTAAGAGTAATGACTTGGACTGCCCCATACGCTTAGTTATTCTATTAATGATCTATCTAATATTGCACAGCTAAAATTTCATAATTCTAGGATCAGTATTTGTTTGTAATTATTTTTTCAGTTCATCTATAGCATTACTTTTTACATGGGTGTTATCTTCATGGCTCTTTTGCCCTACTCTCTCGTTATATTTTATCCGAAAGATGGGTGCATTCACAGCATAATATTATGGTTTCATAGTAGATTAATCTCTTGCATCCTAAAATTCAAAAAAATCCCTTGCATCAGAAAATTCAAAAAAAATCCCTTGCATTATACAGTCTGGTGTCTACATTGCAAGAAGTTCTTTGATATGTCAAATTCCTAGTCTGGCTTGTAACTATTTGCTTATGTGATCAGTCAATAGTATATACTAGTTTTGTCAAAATTTTGCTTGATTATATAAACTATTGCGCTAGCTTTAATCCAAATTAGTCAGTTTAATAATGATAGAGGGTGTAATATTATCTTATATACATTCACTCGCCTCTTTTAAGCTAATTGTTTATGACCCATTTTCCTTGTAGACATAGCTTTTAAACCAAGCATTCACTAATTCTTTTTACAACTCACGTTCCCCTTCACATGAAAGGCCATTGGTTTTAATATGTTATACAGTAACTACTTAACTACAATCTAGATCTTGTAAACTTATTGAGGATCAAACCCTAAATTATTTATCCAAGGGGCTTTGATATCATGTCAAGGAACCATTGGAACCATTCAACTGAGAAATAAGGCAGGATCCTGAAATTGGTGTTAAATAATCTAAACATTAATATAAGTAGTATAGGTAAAATGAGTGCATGATGTTCATTGATGCCAGTGTGTTCAGTTAGAGGAGTAGTAATTATCTACTTGGTCCAATGTTTCCCTGAACCTTCCTTTCTTTTCCCCTTTATGGAACTTTACTATTACTGATGTTATTAACCAGCTAGGCATTCGATGAGTTGACGGGGTTTTCCTGCTAGATGCCATCCATGGCAATGGCGATCTTGCATACATTATATTGCAGATGTAATTATATAGTGGTTCATCAAGGAATCTCTATGAATTGCATTTTATTATGTCTAATTAATGTCTTGTTCTCTTGGCAATTAAATGCAGACCAAAAGACTTAAGGATGCCATGTCACAAGTATACTCTAAACTTGAGGTATTTATTTAGCCAAAGCCTTTACTCATATTCCTCACTTCACTAATATCTTTGCCTTTATTATATCATTACACAGACACTGACATTAGTTTTAGTTGTAGTAATTACTGAATTGTCTCTACTTTTTCTGTTGATTCACCAGGAGATAAAAGTATCCGCTAAATCCGATCTGCGGCACCAGGTCTCTCTTGTTGTCCATCCTATGCAGCAGGTGAGCATACCATAGTCTGTTGTTGCTTTAAGCATTCATTTTTGTTTTGCGGCCAATGCTTAATGTTCATGTTCAATCCAACTAGGTGATATTTTTTGTCTTGATTTTTTGTGATATCACTAGTGTTTGTTGCATCTTATCCCATGGACAAAAATTTTGGTGCAGGCTCTGGATGCTGCTTTATTACATTATGAAGCTGACATTAAGAAAAGAAATGCAAAAGGACAGAAGCCTAATGGTTATGTTTAGGAGAATGTTTTGCCCATTTATACTTACAAAAGAATTATGATTTTAACAATTTAGGAAGGTAGATTCCATCAATTTTGTCCTGACCTCAATGCCTACAGCTATTTATCTCTATATTGTGATGAAATGATTTTATATTAGAATCAGTAGCAAGAGTCTTACTTAAAAGTTAACTTGCAAGTTGCAACATGACATGAAAGAATACTATAGCCCATGAAAGAAGATCTCCTGATAGTCAGAACAGTTTTCCCAAAAATAGAAAGTTTGGCTATCTTGGGCCTGATGCATATTTATTGTATGTTACCCTCAATTGCAACAAGTGGAAGTGCATCTGAAAGTGGAATAAGGCATATAATGGCTGGTCAAACATTTCTGATGAGTTTTGTAAAGGGGAACTGATTTTGTACACTTTTCAGATCTCACTAAATAAGAGTTTCATATTGGACTACTTATATTATTTTTTCCGGGTTGTGTACCTCTTACATATTTTGAGAAACAAGTTGTTCAGGCACATTCATTAACTAAAAAGACTAATGTTTCTCATAACTATAATTTTGAAGGACTATTTGGTTAATTTAGCATGTACAATGAGCATATTTGGTCGCATGATTTTTCTATCTATTGTATTAGCCAAATCATAGAATAAGAATATACTCCTAACCGAAAGAAGTTATGTGATATTTAAGTTTTAAGGTGAATTTCTAAATCTTTTGGATGACACGATTTTTACAAGACTTTTTTTGACTTTTGAATTAAAGGAATTTGTTTTTGTGATTGTATTCCATTCAAACAGTGATTAATATACAAGAGTGTCAATGTAATTCAAGGCTACAAAATAGGGAAGGCAACTATGCTAATATGACTAATGATATTTCCTATCTTAATATAGAAGATATGGAAAAAATTTACAAGGATATTTACAGATTCTATCACACCCTTGCAGTTGAAGCAGGAGGTTCTCTTATGCTGAGACTGGCTCGAAAATCATCAAAGAGTATGCACGGAAGCCCTTTAGTGAAAATATCAGCAAGTTGATAGTGAGAGGGAACATGAAGGACACGAACCTGTCCATTAGCAACTTTTTCTCGTACAAAATGTATATCCATCTCAATGTGTTTAGTGCGCTGATGTTGAACGGGGTTACCAGAGAGATATATTGCACTCATATTGTCACAGTATACTAATGTTGCCTTGGGGATCAAACAATGAAGTTCCAGAAGCAGATTACGAATCCAACATGATTCAGAAACGACATTGGCTACTCCTCTATATTCTGCTTCGGCACTTGAGCGAGATAAAGTTTGTTGTCGTTTAGAGGACCAGGATATCAAGTTGTCTCTGAGGAAAACACAGTAACCAAAAGTGGATCGTCTAGTGTCGGGACATCCACCCCAATCAGCATAAGTGTAAGACATGAGACCAGAAATTGTTGATTTGTACAAATGTAAACCAAAGTTTAGGGTGCCCTGTATATAACGTAGAATACGTTTAAGAGTAGTCATATGGTCAGTCTTTGGATCATGCATGTGTAAACATACTTGTTGGACAGCATACGAAATATCTGGTCTCGTAAAAGTAAGATATTGCAAGGCTCCTGCTAAACTGCGATAATGAGTTGGATCCTCATATGGAGAACCCGAGGAGACACTAAGTTTGGCTTTAGTGTCCACTGGTGTAGTAGCAGGTTTGCAAGATGTCATGTTGGCTCTATCTATGATCTCCTCAGCGTATTTTTGTTGGGAAAGAAATAAACCACCTGCATGTCTAGTGACTGAAATGCCCAAAAAATAGTTGAGAGAGCCTAAATCTTTCATAGCAATTCTGAAGCAAGGAGTGACATGATAGATTGACGAAGATTATTTGAAGAAGTAGTGAGGATGATATCATCAACATATAAAAGAAGGTATGCCATGTCATTACCCTTGCGATAAATGAATAATGAATGATCAGATTTGCTACGGTGGAGACAAATTCAGCAAATCGTTGATACCAAGCTCGAGGTGCCTGTTTCAGACCATAGAGAGATTTCTTTAAGAGACATACATAATTTGGATGCATAGGATCCCTGAATCCCATAGGCTGATGCATGTAAACAGTCTCATGTAGCTGACCATGCAGAAAAGCATTGTGGACATCCAATTGATGAGTGGGCCATGAGTGAGTGAGGGCAATGCTAAGAACAGTCTGAATTGTTGTTGGTTTCACCACAGGACTGAAAGTTTCATCAGTCTACTCCAACCTGTTGAGACCTACCATCACCAACAAGACGAGCCTTATACCGCTCAAAAGAACCATCAGATTTCTTTTTATGCCGAAAAATCCACATACAACGAATAATATTGACATTAGAAGGTTGTGGTACTAAATCTCACGTCTTATTTTTAATAAGAGTATTGTATTCATCTTGCATAGCGGATTTCCAATTCGGGTTGGACAAGGCCAGTTTTGGATTGGTAGGAATAGGAGAGGGGGTGAGTTGGGTAACTAAAGCTGTCATATTTAATGGACGTTTTGGTTTAGAAATGTCATGCATGCTTCTAGTTGCCATGGTTCTTATGGGTGCAGGTGTGGGTCGGGCCGGAAGTTGGTTGTGTGTTGGCAGGTCGGTTTGGTAGTGGGTGGAGGTGGGCTCGACGTCTGGTTGGTTGGGCCTGGTTGGTGAACTAGTAGTAGGTGGGCCAATATTTGGGTTTGTAGGTTGTTCTAGAGCTACTGGAATTTGGCTATGCCTTGGGGAGTGATCGGCATTAGACGAAGGTGGTTCCGGAGGCTGCCTGATAGGATTTTGCCAATGATGTATTAAAAATGGATTTAAGTCATCATTCAAATCGTAACATTTATATCCTCTATGATTAGCTGCGTATCCCAAAAACACGCATGGGGAAGAACGAGGTTGTAATTTATTTATGTTAGGGGAAGGAATAAGAGGGTAGCATAAACAACCAAAAACCCAGAGATGCATATAATTAGGATCCCTACGGTAAAGAATTTGAGTCGGGGATCTGTGATTGAGGGATTTGTTTGGGAGAATGTTCAAAAGATATGTTGCCATTTCAAGTGCATGATGCCAAAATGAAGAGGGCATGGAAGCATGAGCAAGGAGGGTGCGAATTATGTTGTTTATGGTTCTTATTTTTCGTTCGGCTTTGCCATTTTGTGGAGAAGTGTGTGGGCATGAAAACTGAAAAATAAGCCCATTTTTGTCAAAAATTTGTTTGAAAAGCTCATTGTCGAACTCTCTCTCATTGTCAAATTGAAAACATTTAATATTCGTTTCAAATTGTGTCTTAATAAGAGCACTAAGAGATGAAAATGTTGAGTATACTTGGGATTTTTTGCTAATGGGAAAAGTCCACAAAAAGTTAGAGTAGTCATCCAAAAATAGAATATAATATTTATGCCCTGTAGTGCTTAAAATTAGGGATGGCAAAATGGGCTTGGCCCGACGGGCCAGCCCGTTCAGATAGGTGTTTTTAGCGGCCGGGCTGGGGGTTTTAGCCCAAAAGCCCGTATTCAACCCGTTTTGGAAGCCCGTTTTTTAGACGGGCCATGGAGGGCCGGGTTGGGCTGGCCCGGCGGGCCAACATTAAGATTAAAGTTCGTTTGTCTATCATGTTCCTCATTGCAATTCAGATTAAACTTTTACAATTTTAACTTATTTTTGGATGCTTAAGCATATAATTCTTCTTTCTCTTTGTAAAATGAACATTTAATATCTCATTATGTACTTATCTATTATCTTCACTCTTATCTAATTATTGTATTTGTTATCAGATAAAGGTGGAGTTTCACTTACAATTAAGGGTGTTTGAATCAAATTTAAACATTTAATTAATTGAAATGGAAAATTGGAAACTCAAACAGAACTACTGATTTTGATTCCTTTTGAAAAAAAAACTACTGATTTTGATTCCTTTTGGAAAATTAATTGAATTCGACTGTGTTTCAATTTATATTTTTAATGTAGTCGAATTCAAATTAAATTGAGTAATATATATATATTTTATTGTGACTGATTTATAATATAATAGTTTTGATTATTATATACTTTTTAAAACTTAGAGTTATAAGCTCTATTGTGAACTAGGAGTCTAAAAGTTTAAGACTATGGTAATTTATTGTTTAAAATTTACAAATTTTGTACTAATGCAATATATTATTATTACATTGTGTCTTTTGTTTTAAAAGACATTTATGAATTGTTTGAATTATTTATTTTTGTCTAAAAGCTTTAATGTATATTTTGAAAGAAAAAAAATGGGTCAACCCTGCCAAATATGGGTCGGGCTGGCATTTTGAGCACTTTTAACAATAAGGGCGGGCCGGACCAGCCCATATTCTGACGGACCAAAGGCGGGCCGAACCGGGCTGGCCCATATTGCCACCCCTACTTAAAATAGGAGAGGTCCATAAATCACTATGCATAATTTCAAATGGCATCAAAGTATGAGTAGATGAATCATAAAATGGCAATTTGACATGTTTCCCAAAAACACAAGACTCACAAACATTATAGGGTGATAAATGTTGACATGAAATAAATTTATTCTTCCTAAGGGAGTGTAGAACAGATGGTCTCGAATGTCCCAATCTATTGTGCCATAAACTGGGAGTGATAGCTGCAAAAGTGGCTTGATGGTTGTTGGTAGAGGTGAGAGGATATAGATCGTCGATGCTATCACATCTCATTATTGGTATTCCCGTCTGAAGGTCCTTCACAGAGAACCCAAAAGAATCAAATTCAATGGAAACATTATTGTCAGTGGTAAGACGACGCACAGAAATTAAATTTTTTATAAGTTTTGGGGCATGTAGGACATTTTTTAAATTTAATGGTGGATGTGGTGGAGAAAGGGATGAATGTACATAACCATGAATTGGAATTCCGTGTCCACTACCAACAATAATATTTTGAATTGAATTGCTCATATTAAAATAAGACAAGAGAGTACCTTGAGATGTTGTCATATGAAAGGTTGTTCCGGTATCCATATACCAATTTCCATCAGGAACGTTGAGTGACATTATATGCATAGCTGCCTCAATATCTGTAGGTGCATAAAAAGGATTGCTTACAGCATAAGCTTGTGGACGCTGGCCTAAAACTCCTGGTTGTTTTGTTGGGTCATTTGAGCGGGCCCATTGTGAAGAAGGATATGGGCAGGGAGGTATAGCCCAAGGCTGCGGTATCCACCCCCAGCTAAGAAATGGGTACTGATGCTGCTGCCAAGAAGGGGTTGGGAACTGTTGTTGGTGTTGCTGGTTGTTGCCACGACCACCTATCTTCTATCATGAATGAAACACTAAAGTTGCACAAATTAACAAAAAACTAATTTCCTTTTAGCATTGATTATTTTTTTATATATTTGCACATAAAGTAATAAAAATTATCATTGTATGGAATGGGGGTAATACAAAAAGCAGTATTGTTGAAACCGTTTCATATTGGCCGGTTCAACCAGTAAATTGGTGAATCTGTCTCAATACTGGTACGGACAATAATTATACTAACCATGCAATCATACTAGTCATACTAGCTGGTTTTCAATTGAACTGTATGAGTCATACCAGCCGATTTTTATTTAAAAGTAATTTTTTAATGAAAATAAAAAAAATTATTGATTTTTCAACATTAATGTTAATATGTTATATATGTATATCTACTTTCACCATTATGCGGTTTAATTAGTGAGCCACCGGTTAAATCATTATACTAGTACCCTAACCAGTTTGATAATCAGTACGATATTAATAATTTTAAAAAGTATTACTCAATGGAATTAGAAGAGGAATGAAAAACACATGCCATAAGGATGGGTGAAGGAAGGTTCACTCATGAATTCTGATTCTAATCATAATCTAATAATATTTTTAATAATGGATTTCAATTCATTCACTATATAGGATATTCATATTCATTCTCTAATGTTATCGTTTGCTTTTTAATTTATTTTATTATTACAATTTTTATTGTCTTATATAATTCTTATTCTCACTTTAATTTTTTATTAAATTAAATTCTCGTACTTACCTATATTCTTAATAGCACTTGCATAAGATATGTATGTGGTTAATATTAAAAGTTTGTTCCTAAATATATAATATATCTAAATCTTCATTAGAAAAATTACAAGTTGATTGTTGCACAAAAAATGATTTTTTAAAATCTATTTCTTAAAAAAACTAAAAAGCTCTTTTTAAGACAATGATTTTTAAAATATTATTTAAAAAGTGATGTAAAAATGATTTTGAAATAGTGTTTTTTTAAAGTTATTTAAAAAATATTTTATTGAGTGAGTGGTTTTTAAAGAGAATTTTTCTAAAAGTAATTCTAGTTCCAATTAAAGTTCATCATAAGTTTGAATATTAATGAATAGATAGATTAAAATATAATTTAATTGATTTATATAAATTGATAAATGACTTTTCGTATAAGAATTCAAATTCATTTATCTCATCTATTAACATCCAAATTCATTCAACTCATCTATTAATCCAAATTCATTCACATGCATGCACCCATTACCCACCCACGTTGGTAATAGTATACTATTTCTTGAGATCTGAACTTGTTGGACAAGGCAGAAGATTCCATTCATCGTACTATAAAGACATGCTAGTCTTATCATAGGAAAACACAAGCTAGAATGGGAGAGGTGAAGGTACATGGTTTTTGGTACAGTCCCTATACTTTGAGGGTTGTATGGACCCTTAAACTAAAGGGTATATCATATAAGAACATAGAAGAAGACCGGTTCAACAAGAGTCCTGAACTTGTTGAATACAATCATGTGTATAAGAAGACTCCAGTGTTGGTTCATGATGGAAAACCAATATGTGAATCAATGATCATTGTTGAATACATTGATGAGATATGGCCACATAACCCATTGCTTCCTCTTCATCCATATCAGAGGGCTCAGGCTAGATTTTGGATTAAATATGTTGATGATTTGGTATGTCTTTCATTTACTTTTTATTTTCGCATACATAAATATTTAAAATATTAGTGTAATATCTAAATTCATATATTCACTCATAAGAATGACAATAATATTGAGGCCAATTATTAAAGACTTGTGCAGTTGGTTCCCTCTTCCGTAGCAATACTAATGAAGAGAGAGATAAGACCATAGAGAAGATCTGGGAACATCTTAGAGTTGTTGAGGAACACTGCTTTGGTGATGTGAAGAAACTCTTTGGAGGAGACACTATTAACATTGTGGACATAGCTTTTGGGTCAACTATCAACTTTATTGTCACTGTAGAAGATATCATTCAAGTGAAGATCCTACAACTTGAGAAATTTCCCCTCTTACTTTCATGGTTTCAAATTTTCAAGGATGTCCCAGTCATCAATGAAAACCTCCCTCACCATCAAGAAAGGGTAGCCTTTATAAAGTCTATCATACAAAAATCACTGGCATCTGCTTAGAGAATGGTACCTTATATTGGCATGTAATAATATGACACCCTTACCCTTAAAGGTAAAAGCAAAAACAATAACTTTTAGAGAGGATTCAAATTACATATATTAAATGATAATAAATCACATGTACTCTTGTATCTTTATGTGCTATCCTTTTATGTGTGTTTCTTTATGTTACCAAGCTATGTTTGGGCTTGTCTTCATATAATGAAGGTGATTGTATTTGCTTTGATCTTAGTTGGCCTACACATTTTGGGTATGACGAGAATTTGGATTCACATGACAAGATTTGTTGTGTGTGCCATTCCTCTGTGAATACACCTTTTGTGCATTTTTTTTACTAGATGGATTTGTTGGCACAATATTCACCATCAAAGTAGGGCCAATCAATGAAATGTAATTCTTGTAGTCAATGATTACTTACTCCATTGTTCTTTAAAAAAAAGTTAAGAAAAAGAAGGGAGGTTGCCACATTTTAAAGGCCATTGCCACAAGGCACAAGCCTTTGCTAGAGCTTACTTTATGTTGACATTGAGATACAACGAGATTTTGTATTTGAATGCTACATGAATGGTAAAAGTATAAAACATTAGACTACAAGATAGTAAAGGAGGAAGGAGGAACTAAACACTAGCTTAAAATTTACACAGCAGAATGCATTGCTTTATGAGACTTCTTCAAATTTCGCAATATGTGTCGGTGAGTAATCAACCTCAGGAAATGCTCTGAATAGGAGACTAACATGCCTCACCATTCCCGGCCAATTCCTCAAAGTGAGTAATCACTTCTTCAAGTTGAGAAAACTGAGTCAAATACTTAGCATGTAGTTCATTTGTTTCATATTGATTAAGCTTCCACTGGGAAAGACCATCGCCGATAATCGTTAAACCGCTTTTCAGCATTTCCACCCCTCTGCTAATTTTGTCGGGAAGTTTCCTTTTTTTATTGAATTGGTTCTTATCATCATCAACTTCCATGCTCTCACATCCCTCTTTCTCTTTAGCAATCATTGAAATCTTATGGACCATCTGTTTCAAAATCAGACCATCTCTTCCTAGCTGCTCAAGGTGTTCAGGGTTTGGTGCAAATGAAAGAGCGGCTTCCTTATTCAGAAATTTTTTAAACTCAAGCATAAATCTCTCCTTATTTGCCTCCATTCCTGAAACTAAATCATATGAAAGTGCTGCATCCTGTGGAACAAATCTCCATAGCTGATTGCACTTGGTACGAGCAGCAAAATATCCGAACGTTGTTAATGCCAAGTGAATGAATGCCCAGTGCCGCTCTTTCAAGAGCAAGTGATATAATTCCCATGCAGCACAGCTCTTTGCATCATCATCACTTTCTGACATTTCCATGTGTATAAGCCCTGTCATAAAATGAGCCAAATTTGGTTTGCATTTGTACATAAGGGCTGGAGGCTCAGAGATAAAGATATTTTCAATCTTTGTGATGGCTTGTTCGATATCATTTGATGTGTACAGGTGTTTCAAATTTGAAATGATCTCTAGGGTTTCACTGAAAAGCCGAAGACATTGGTCCTTGATTACTTTGTCTGAAGCACCTTTGTAGCAATTAGTAATCAAAACCAAAAACTTCAAGGTCTTTGCATCAATATCAGATAGCCGAACCGGGCTGTAAAAAAATACAACACTAACTTAATGCAAGCACATATAGAATAGTTTGGTTCAGTGCAAGAAATGAAATATTTTTAACTAGCAATTTGTTTGAAATGAAAGAAAATTCCAATACACCTGTAAAATAATCAAGTCAGGTTGAAACATGTGTGTGAGGGATGAAATGCATGTTAATGGATACAAACTGTACAATTAACAATAGAAAAGAGATCAACACAAATTAATAGCTAAAATAGTATGCATGTTATTGTTATACATGTTAATGAAGTTTATATATATATTAATTTTGGGTTATAATAACCGAATTTTGGATTGAATGTAACTGAACCAAATACTTACAGTGATTGCAAAGAAGCAGAAAGAATAAAAACTGGAATGCCAGCCGAACCAGAAGGGCATGCCACCAATGATGCTTCATCAAAGTTGTCTATGAAATCAAAATAATCAGATATAATTCTTTGACCCGAAGTGTTTCTCAACTCATCAGTCAGTAAATCAAGTGGGAAACCTTCAATGAACAATGCCAGACACATAATTAAAGACAACTGCGATCTCCCATCACCGACAAGAGACATGTACACCTGGTTAACCATTGATGGTGGACCATAGGTCAGAAGCAAGCAGATTGATCTTGCCAACTTTCTAAAGGGAGAATAACAATGGAAAACAGATTCCAAGGATGCCAGCTGCTTAAGTAATGAACATAGTTTGCTAATTATGCTATTTGCCATATGTGATTCAGCATGTCGAATCAAAAAGCACCAGCATTCCATCACAATCTCCCAGCAAAGAAAGTGAGGATGAAAGAAGTTCTCGAGTAAAAAAACCTCCAACTCCCTCCAAGCTGTACTTGAAGAAATCACAAGCATGAAGGTTTTGAATGCTTGCAAGAATGAAGTAAACATAGGCTGCCACACCAGTTCTGTTGTTTTTCCAGAGCCACACAATAAAGGTAGTTGCAAAACAAGCACGTGGGAATATACATCTTCCTGAACTAAAATATCCAAAAACCAATGAAGCTTTGGAGTTATTGCTACTTTCACATCTTCATCAAACACATGAGAATATCTGAGGAAGTTAATAAACAATGCAACTCGACCCATTATTAGTACTCTTGCTCTGCTCATGCCTTCACAGGTTTTGCAAAAGACTTCAATAACCCATGTTAAGTTACAATCAGCTAAGGTTGGACCATCAAGGACAGAATGAGAATCCTCTTCACTAATGAACAACCACTCGAGTACCTCAAGCTTCTGGTCCAGATTTAGTTTATCAGAATTTAGTAAAGACAACACCAGATCCAAGGTTGTTCCCTCCAATACCTCGGTAACTACAGCAGATGCACATTTCAGAAGCTTTTCATTAATTACAAAAATCCAAAAAGATGTGACCATGAGAACGCAGAGTGTAATCTCCCTGTGCACTGTATGGGCTTGATGAGGATAGAGTGAACATATTTTAACTGCATTAATCATGTAAAATTTCACTGGCACAACAATCCTTTTAGCTTCAGTTACAGAAACGTTATCCTTCAGTGTTGAAGACCAAGCTTCAGCAGCAAGTTTCAGAGGCTCAGTTATCAGTGCAAGCAAGGTTAACAGTATCTTTGCTATGTTAACTTCTGCAAAATGTCCACCACCAATTTGAAGCAAAGAGACAACTCCTTTCCAAGAGGCATTGAGAATATTAACTGAACTGCCACCATTCTTTGCAGCAATGACACCAATCTGAGAAAGTTTTTCTATTGCACATCTTGTTATTTTGATTGCATGACCAACATTTGTAGGCTTGTCAAGGCTCAAAAGTTTGTCATCATAGGTCTCCAAGTTCACTAATTCAGAACGCACCTTGCATAATTTTATGACGGCCTCAATGATCATGTGTGAGACCTTCAATATTTCTGGTCCAAATGATTCAATTTTCTGCTTAGAGGCAGAAGAGAGCTATGCTTAGGAGCAGAAGCAAAATTTTGTGGAGTAAATATGAATAGAAGTTTCTGTCTACATTGTAACAAGCAACTTTACAATGATAAAACATTCCCTTAGTTGCTAGTGCTGGCCCTTACACCAATTTCTTAAAACTGAAAATGCAGAATGAATATACAAACAATTCCTTAAAATGCAGAGTGAATAACATCCCCTTACACCAATTTCCTAATACTACTCCATCTACACAAAATTGCCCCTGCAGTTGGTAACTATCCAACTCACAACGCATAGCCCACACATAACTGTCCCTGCAGTTGGTAACTACCCGAATTACTACACTTTATTTTTGTTTCTCCTACATTACAAGTATTTAGTTGCTAGCCAGACACTGTAATGCAGGTTTCTATCAAATTCACAACAAAAGTTGATCAAAATTAAATCCTAAATCATTTAGGAAACTTGTTCTCATCTCAAGTTTCATATACAGAGAGGAACACAATACCTTAGCATCCGATATAGAATCTTTAGTTACATTTAACACTTCTAAAATGAAGGTCCCAATGGTGTTCATCAGTTCTTTGTCGCCAAAATTTGGACAATTCAGCAAGGCTGACAACATTGATGCAGAAAACCTTAGAATCTCCAGAAGAAGCTGCACAATATAATATACATAGTTCAAGTAAAACTTGATGTCACTATGAAAATTAGCAGATGAAGTTTTCAAGAAGGCTGAAAATCATCAACTACTCAGAGAGATTTACAAATCAAAACATCTATACGCTTTATTAAAAGCAACTACATTTTTAATCACCACCACTAAACAAGCCACCTCACGTATGAAGAAAAAATCTGACAACAACTTGGATTGTTTATTCATACTAGAGCCTTCGGCTAAAGGAAAGAGTTTACAGCCCTGTATAAGTCTGCTATGTCTGTAACTGATCATCACACTTGTCCATATTATAGCTTGTCGAACTCATAGCTTGTTTTATATAGTTCTTGATCAATAATGACAACCAATAGTGGTAATTGACCAGTATAAGACTATTCAACTTTCAGTCTTGCTGTTATATTTCATCCTTCATTGTCGAATGTCACTTCAGATTACTCTTTGAGCATGTTGCAAACAATGGGTACTCACAAGAAATCATACAAATGATAAAATAACAAGAAATGTAATACAGTTATAAAAAGCTAAATTCTATTAGATTTATCCAGTGAAGCATCTCCTAAATAACATGATTTTTGTTGACTAGTTTCTGGTCTTACGGAAACACAGAATACAGTATTATCTACAGAAGTTACTTTTACAGCTACAATAAGAGAGAAGATTTACTCCAAATTACTAATCAAGAGGAAATACACATATTGATCAAGAACTATATAAAAATTAAATTGTACCAAGTGAGCAGCTTTTGCTGTCTAAAGTAAGATCCCTTAGAATGACTTTAGATCTTGCAAATATTAGAGAATTCAGACCTTGACAGAGAACTCCTACCTTGTAAAATACAGAGCTATGTTCATCTTCCTGAGATTCTTCTGCTGACAAAAGACTCATTTTTAGATGCTTGCCAGACCAGATGCTTGCCTAATCAATGAGATGGTGTTATGAGAAAATTCATAGGTGATAAAAGTATATATGCGGACAAAGAGAAAGTAAAAACAACATATAAGAGTAGACATACCTTGACACCAAGAGTAAGACTTTGTAGTAGACATCTAGATAGGTTAACATTTACATATTTCAAAGCCACTTGTAGAATACTTTGATTCAGCATGCACTGGGTGACATCCAAGCATGTGAAGTCCTCCCAAAATGTCAAGCTTGCAGTTAAGGTGAAAGCAATAATGCAGATAGTTAATAGAGAGCTGGTGTTGCTTAAAAATATAAGGAAAACAAGGTCACCAGAGTTATATTAATGGTAAGTTGCCACTTCCTCATGCTTAAATTTAAACAAGCATCGATGTAAGGTTTATATATTGCTTGGTGGCTACGAAGTTTTATCATTTTAAGTATAGTCACTAATGATAATCATCAAGACGTCAACAGCTCACATAGGACACTGCATTGAGCACCTTGTAAGCCTTATCGACCACAACCACCACAGACATAAATAGCTTACCTTTTCTGTACTACAGAATGCAAGTATCCTTTCTTTTAATTCACTAATTTAAAGTTATTCTACTCAATTAAAAAATAACGACAACATAGAAAATATAAGAATAGAACAAACATGTAAGAATGCCCAACTGATTGGACAAGTTCGAAATTAACCAGCATCAGTAAATTAGCACCAATTGCATATTGAACATTCATACTAAGGTAGCATTTGGCGAGCGAGCAAAACATAATGTTCTATTTCGCTATCTTTGATTCCATCTCTTTTAGTAGAACCATAATGTCCTGTTTTTAACCTCATTTCTTGTTCTGATCTATATAATATCCATCAAATACATCAAATATAAAAATGAAACTCATAAATCAATTCTATCTCTTTCTAACTCATTGTCAAACACTATCTAACATTACTAGGGTGAAGAGTCTTACAAACTCAACACGCTGGAAAGTATATAATAATAACATTATGACATCAACAAAAGGATACTATAAGGCAGTTCATAACTGAAGCAGAGTCGAATTCAGATATATCCTTTATGTCTATACTTCCAAGATCAGTAAACAATTGAACACGATCCTCAACAATCTGTTCCAATGCATCACACAAATCAATACTCTAATTAAACACAAACAAGTAATGCTATGTAAGAAAGTATATAATAAAAACAATGAAAGTTGTTGAGAAAATTAGCCAAATAATTTCAATTGATGAATTGTAACTAGGAAAAGGTAATTTGAGACTCCCAATCCTAGAGTGAAAATCGGTAAACAAATTAAACTTGAATAAGAATTGAAAAATTGTGAAGTGAAACCCTAGGATACGAGAAAAGAATCTCGGTGCAAATAGAAAGATAAGCTTGCCTCAGAGGATTTAATGGCTTCTAGTATCCTCTGCAAATCGGTGATGGAGTTCTTTGCCGCCATTTTCCCACAATCTCTCACTATTCTCTTTCTGCTTTCATTTTCTGTTATATTTCATTATATATTTCAAACTTTGAAATGTTTTAGCTCATTGAGTCATTTCATTGCTTTTCCCGCCACAACTTTGCTTTCTTTTTCTCATTCTCCTTTAAACTAATAATAACTCGATATCTACTTCTACATAATCTTATGACAACGTGTATGTTTCAACCATGAAACTCGAACCGGACATCAAACTGGCAGAGGTCTCGTATTTGATTTAAACGCTTAAACCGTCCGGTCTGACCAGATGATTTCGTACCTAATTAATAATTTTTATTTATAAATATATAGTTATATATAAATGTAAAACTTTATATAATTAATAATTATGTATAATTATATTGAAATAATACATCTTTATCTTTTTGTGGACCATAGTAAAACAAAATATTAGAACATTGTCCCATTTTTTTATTTTTAAGTGAGCCGTCCGGTTTACTTCCCGGGTTAATCCGGTTTAACACGGTCGGACCGGATTTTCTCTGGTTCAAAACGGTCCAACTCTCATTCGGTTAAGACGACAAACTAGAGCCGTTTTCAAGTTCGATCAGAGGTCGGACCGTCCAGTCTGGTCCGGTTCTAACAACACTGGGTTCAACATAAAGAACAAGGTTTCATACACCTAAGAGCAAGAAAAATTTACTAAAATTGATAAATGAGTATAATTTTATATAAATAAGGGTGCAAAAAATATTAATCTTGTGATACAAACATTTTTTATTTTCAGGATGTGCCTATGCAAACAGTGGTGGAAGTGTGGCTATGTTACTCTCTATCATTTATGGATAATATTTTTATATTTAACTCAATGATAATTAAATATGAATTGAGAGAGTAAAAAAATATACACGGTTGATACATGTGTAAATCAAATACCTTCATCCTCAAGCTTCAATGGAGTCTTCTTCCTAAAACTCTTCTTGGGCCTTTCCTCTTTCTGATAGAGCCCACTTCTCTTTTCTGTTTTTACCTTCACTAAAATACAATGGGTCTTTGTTATTTTCTAACCCATTTAGTTAAGCTATATATAGGATTCAAATCCTAACCTCTTGCAACTACTTACAAAATATAGAAACAAGTTGTTAAATGCCATTAAGCTGGTTTTCTATTCTTCTACTTCTTCTTGCTTGAATATTAAACATTAATGCCCCTTTCTTCTTCCGCACCTTCCCTGCGCAGTGACTTTAAGATGGTATCAAAGCTATAAGGCTCTGATTCGTCTCCCATCTCCCTCCTCTCCATTATTCCTCTTCAAGATTGGTATTTCTCTTTAGATTCCCTTTTTTTGTTCATCAATTCTTCTTTCTGAATCGCTGTAAAAGCATAATGGCAAACCATAGCGTCCTCTCTGGCCAGCTTAACAACCCTTTCTTTCTTCACTCGTCTTAGTTACTCCGCCAATGAACACCAAGAACTATCATTCATGGGCAAGAGCAATGAGGCTGGCATTAGAATCCAAAAATAAACTTAATTTCATCAATGGCAGTCTGCCACGACCTCCTCCTGAGGACCCTCTATATGGCCCTTGGGTTAGATGCAACATGATGGTGTTATCCTGGATTCAACATTGTGTAGATGAATCAATTGTGAAATCAATACTGTGGATAGACACTGCAGCTGAGGCATGGAAAGACCTACATGACAGATTCTCCCATGGAGACATCTTTAGAATCGTTGCTCTTCAAAAGGAGTTCTACCATTTAGATCAAGGTAATCTTGATATTTCAGATTACTTCACAAAGTTAAAAACACTATGGGATGAGATTGAGGATTTCAGGCCCTTTCCTAATTGCAAATGTCTTGCACCCTGCATTTGTGGAGCCATGGATTCTCTCAAGCCCTACAAAGAACAAGACTATGTGATTCGGTTCTTAGAAGGATTGAATGAGCAATTTGCTCATGTCAAATCCCAAATTATGCTCATGGACCCATTACCAAACATCACCAAAGCCTTTGCCCTGCTCATCCAGCAAGAAAGACAAACTCAATTACCTGTCCCTCCTAGCCTAGAGCCTGATAATAGAGTCATAAATGTTAGCTCTAAGCAAGACTCACAATATAGGAATAACTCCACCAACAATTCCTTCTGAGGCAGAGGGGTAATTCCCTTTAGGGGCAGAGGAAACAGGGGGGGCTGGGTTTGGAAGAGGGCAGAACAACAGATTCTGCACTTATTGTGAAAGAACCAACCACACCATTGAGACTTGTTACCTCAAACATGGCTACCCTCCTGGATAACAATCTACAAGGTCATCTAATATGGTTAACCATACAACTGGATACTCCTTTGATACAAGCACCAACAATGAGACTGCTCAGCAAACACAGAACAACAGTACTGGTTTCACTGAAGAACAAGTACAAGGCATCTTGGACTTACTACATCAATCCAAGAAGGACCAAGCACGTTCAGCCAACTCTGTGGTAAATTCTGTATCACTCACTCCTACACCAGGTATTCACCTTAATTCTAAGTGGCTCCTAGATACTGGAGCCACTGATCACATTACTCATCAAATTGCCAATTTCACCACATACACAACTATAACTCATATATCTATCACTTTACCTAATGGTGATAGAGTAACTACTTCTATTTCTGGATCTGTTAAATTGACTACTCATTTGACTTTATCTCATGTATTATTTGTACCACAATTCCATATCAATCTTATTTCTGTTACCAAACTAATGCAATCTTTAGCATGTCACTTGATTTTTTCTCAACATCAGTGTGTGATCTTGCAGAACAGCACCAACAGGATGATTGGTTCAGCTAGGTTACTACAAGGATTGTTCTTGCTGAACCTACCTCAAACAAGAACCAACTCTTCTCATTCTTTTGTTTTTAATACTAGCACTTCTCAAAATACTAAAGATTGTATATGGCATTTACGTTTTGGTCATGCACCTAAATCTATCATGTTAATTCTTGCTAAACAATATTGCTTTACTCATAATACAATTGACTCTATTCCATGTGATGCTTGCCACTCATCTAAACAAGAAAGCTCCCTTTTTCCCAACAATACATCACACACTACACACCCCTTTGAATTACTTCATGCAGATATTTGGGGCCCTTATGCCACTCCCTCAATGTATGGGCACAAATATTTTCTAACTTTGATTGATGATTATACTAGGTTCACTTGGGCAATACTCATGAAAACCAAAGTAGAAACCAGACCCAACATTATCAATTTTGTCTCTCTCATTCAGACTCAGTTTAATACTAAACTCAAAATCCTAAGAAGTGATAATGGAGTTGAATTTCTAATGCATGACTTTCTTCAATCTCAACGCATTATTCACCAAACAACTTGTGTTGAAACCCCTCAACAAAATGGTATAGTTGAGAGGAAACATCAACACATACTCAACATTGCAAGGGCTCTAATACATCAATCTCACCTACCAGCCAAGTTTTGGAATTTTGCAATTAAGCATGTTGTCTATCTAGTTAATAGACTACCAACTCCCATACTAAAGCACACTAGCCCTTACTACTGTCTGCATAACACACATCCACCCATTGATCAACTCAAAGTCTTTGGATGTCTTTGCTATGCTTCTACCATCACCTCTCACAGAGGCAAATTTGACCCAAGATCCATTAAGAGTGCCTTTCTTGGTTTTCAAGAAGGCACAAAAGGCTACATCCTATATAATTGCAATTCTAACTCTATTTTCATATCTAGAAATGTTATTTTTTATGAAACTCACTTTCCTTTTCAGTTTATGACAGATATCACTCCACCTCCTACCTACAAGACCTTACCATCACTTACACCAACTACTGATGCTGTTGATCTTACCTCACCCATCCCTGACCTTATCTCATCTCCTCTAATTCAAAATCCTCAAGACAGTTCAAACCATGATCCTCCTGCAATAAGGCAATCAACTAGAGTTCGTACCATTGTAATCTAATTACAACCTACTCTTCCTCACCTATTACAATGGGCCTTTGTTATTTTCTAACCCATTTAGTTAAGCTATATATAGGATTCAAATCCTAACCTCTTGCAACTACTTACAAAATATAGAAACAAGTTGTTAAATGCCATTAAGTTGGTTTTCTATTCTTCTTCTTCTTCTTGCTTGAATATTAAACATTGATGCACCTTTCTTCTTCCGCACCTTCCCTGTGCAGTGACTTTAAGAACATGCATCCTTTTCTCTTTACCTTAATTATTTAGTCAAATTTCTTTCACGGGTAGCAAGAAATGAGATTTTTTCATATGATAATGGTGTGTTGCATGCAGTTGTCACTGCTAAATTGAAGATAAAGTTAGTGAACTTGCAAAATAAGTCACCGTACAGAAGGATATATGACAAGTTTTGAAAGTGTAGATACATAAACCACCACCAAATTCATTTTTAGAGAGACCATGACAAAATTAATCCTATTTACAAGGAAATGGAACTATTTTTATAAATTTATATGGTTTCGAATGTTATGACATGGCATAGCTAATTTGGCTTTTTGTCATCATGTTAATAGTTGATGTAGAATAAAAGATGAAATAACATGTGACAAATTTTCAAATATCTGAATACTAAAACTATACATAAAAGTACAAAAGCGTATTTATACCACTTACTTACACTTACAATTATCTATACGGAGTAATGATAAGAAAATGATAATCTTATAACACAAAATATATGAGTAGTGTTAGATAGTTGTTATAGTTTTAGTGTTTATGAGAATAAAATTGATTAATGGCTACTTTATTGGTATTGATCAATTGGTTTGTTATGTTTTCTTTGTTTAAACAATGTTATATATAAAGCCTCAGCTGATGAATAATATGTATGCAAGTTTTCTATTTTTCTACTATTTTTCATTTCCTGAGTTATAACAATTGGTATCAGAGCTCCGTAAGGGCTTGATATAGAGTGATAAGAGAGTGTGTGATAGGGAAGCATATTTGTTGTCTCACAGTTTGTGTCACTCTATGTGTCATGGGCTTGTGATTGGTTAGAAAAATATTTAATAATTAAATTTAATTTAAATATTTTTTTTGACCAATCACAAGATCATGACACATGGAGTGATACAAACTGTGGGACAACAGATGTGTACCCGTGCGATAAAGTGTATATAAAAAGTGTGAGCTAAACATAGAGAGGTAAGATATTAATCTCAGATAAGTTTGTGCAACCATCCATTCCGAGATTCGATGGCCATTATGATTATTGGTCAATGATGATGGAGAATTTCTCCAAGAGCAAGGAGATGTGGAGCCTGGTGGATGAAGGGATCCGTGATGCGACAATTGGGGCAGCACCAACAAGTGAAACGCAGAGGAGGGCCATGGAGGAGGCCAAACTCAAAGATCTGAAGGTCAATAACTTCTTATTCTAAGCAAGTGATAGAGAAATCCTGGAAACAATTCTTGCCAAAGGAACGTCGAAGGCGATTTGGAATTCAATGAAACAGAAGTATCAAGGATCCATGAAGATAAAAAGGGCACAACTTCAAGCCTTGAGAAGAGAGTTTGAGTTGCTGGTCATGAAAGAAGGAGAGAAGGTGGATAGGTTGTTGGGACGAACCTTGACTTTGGTGAACAAGATGAAGTCAAATGGTGAGATAATGAAGCAGAGTACAGTGGTTAGTAAAATACTTAGATCATTGACGGCTAAATTCAATTATATTGTTTGCTCAATAGATGAGTCAAATGATCTAAATACTTTCAGCATTGATGAGTTGCATGGTAATCTGTTGGTTCATGAACAAAAAATGCAGGGATACCAAGAAGAAGAACATGTATTAGAAGTGGCTCAAGAAGATAGATCAAATAGAGGAAGGGGTCGAAGTGTGTTTAGAGGAGGATGTGGTAGGGGCAGAGGGAGACAACCTCTAAACAGAGCAATTATTGAGTGTTTCAAATGTTATAGGTTAGGGCACTTTCAATATGAGTGTCCTAGCTGGAAAAAGAAGGCAAGTTATGTTGAGTTGGAAGAAGAAGAAGAAGAGATTTTGCTGATGTCTTATGAAGAACCTCAACAAACAAATAAAAAAAAGATATGCTATCTTGACTCAGACTGCAGTAATCATATGATAGGGAACAAAGAATGGTTTCTGAATTTGGAAGAAGACTTCAACATGACAATAAAACTTGGGAATGACATAAGAATGATAGTGACAACAAAATTAAGTATAAGGATACAATTAAATGACATAATTCAGGTAATATATGATGTCTACTATGTTCCTGAGCTTAAAAACAACTTATTAAGCGTAAGACAACTTGAAGAGAAAGGGTTAGCCATTTTAATTCAGAATGGGACTTGCAAAGTATTTCATCCTATGAGGGGTTAATTATGCAAACTAACATGAGTGGGAATAGAATGTTTCATGTGTCAGCCTCCAGGCCACCGAAAATTCCTTGTGTTTGCAAGCTGAAGATGAATCAGATAAAGAGGCTCACATGTGACATTATCGCTTTGGGCACTTGAATCACAAGGGACTGAGAACACTTACGTACAAGAAAATGGTGATTAGCTTACCCCCTCTAAAAACTGAAGGAAATATGCACCACATGCTTAAGCGGCAAGCAACATAGAAATCCTGTAGCAAGGAAGAGTTTGTGGATAGCATCAAAGCAACTTCAACTAGTGCACTCAGATATATGTGGTCCTATCAAGCCTGCTTCAAACGGTGACAAGCGGTACATCTTAAGTTTTATCGATGATTTTTCTCGAAAAACTTGGGTCTATTTTTTACATGAGAAGTCAGAAGCCTTTGTAACATTCAAAAAAATATAAGGCTTGTGTTGAAAAGGAGATAAGTACATACATAATTAGTTTGAGGACAGATAGGGGTGGTGAGTTCACCTCAAATGAGTTTTGAGAATTTTGTCAATCACAGGGCATTAGTAGGCAACTGACGGCAACTTATACTCCTCATCAAAATGGAGTTGTCGAAAGGAAAAAACAAGACGATTATGAATGTTTTTCGCTCTATGTTAACCGAAAAGCATGTTCCTAAAGCGTTCTGGCCTGAGGCTGTGAGATGGAGTGTACACATTCAAAATCGATGTCCAACAGTTGCGGTTGAAAACAAAACACCAACAGAGGCATGGAGTGGTGAGAAACCACTGATAGAGTATTTTCGAATTTTTGGATGTGCAACACATGTTCATATACCAAATCAAAGGAGGAGTAAGTTGGATGATAAGATTAGAAAGTGTATCTTCCTAGGAATGAGTGATGAGTCTAAGACTTGGAGGTTATATGATCCAGTTTCAAAGAAGATCTTTGTCACTAAAGATGTTACCTTTGAAGAAGAGAAATGATGGGACTGGGGCAAAACAGAAGAAGAAATCAAGGAAGATTTATTAGAATGGGAAGATGAGGATGAAAATGATGGAGAGGATGACCCGGATGAAAAGGAAAATGGTAAAACAAATTCAAAAAATTTGAATAACAGTCTGACGGAGGCACCTGCACCTTCAAATGAGCCAAATACATATGGAGAATTGGCTGAAGGGAGGGGCGAACGAGGAAGCAGACCACCAGGTTGAATTATAGATTATGAAACAAGAGAATGATTATCTGAAGAAGAAATTATGAATGTAATGATGACGATGATGACTGAGGATGACCCAGTTTCATTTAAAGAAGCAATGAAGAACAAAAATTGGAGAGAAGCAATGCCAACAGAAATTGAAGCCATACAGAGGAATCAGACTTGGGAACTTATTGTACTTCCTAAATGAGTCAATCCTATTGGAGTTAAATGGGTATTCAAAACTAAGCTTAACGAAGATGAGGATGTAGAGAAGCTCAAAGCAAGACTAGTGGCAAAAGGGTATGCACAACGCCATAGAGTAGATTACACTTAAGTGTTTGCTCCAATGGCAAGACTGGATACTCACAATTGCTGCACAATTCAGTTGGGAGATTTTTCAGCTTGATATGAAGATTTCTTTTCTTCAACGGGGAGCTCAAGGAGGAAGTGCTCGTGTAACAACCTGAGGGATTCATAAAGAAATGAGAAGAAAAGAAGGTTTATAGGCTGAGAAATGCGTTGTATGGCCTTAAACAGGCGCCTCGAGCTTGGTACAGTAGAATTGAAGCTTACTTTGTGTGATAAGATTTTGAGAAGTGTCTTAGTGAACACACATTGTTCACAAAGTCATAAGGAGGTAAGATACTAATAGTAAGTATTTATGTTGATGATTTGATCTTTACATTGAATGATAGAGTCATGGGTGATGAATTTAAAAATTCAATGATGCTGGAATTTGATATGTTTGACTTGGGAAGGATGAAACATTTTCTTGGAATAGAAAGTGAAGCATGGATCGGATGGAATTTTCATCTGCCAAAGAAGGTATGGACGAGAAGTATTGCCAATGTTTGACATGAGAGATTGCAATGTAGTAAAGAATCCGATAGTCCTAGGTATGAGGCTGTCCAAGAATGTAGGTGGAGTTAGAGTTGATGAAACTCTATTTCAGTAGGTAGTTGGAAGTCTTATGTACTTAACTATCACTAGGTCTGACTTGATGTATTGTGTTAGTCTAATAAGCATATTTATGTCCAATCCAACTATGTCACATTGGCTTGCAGCAAAAATAATTTTAAGGTACCTAAAAGTTACAACTAATCTTGAGATTCTTTATAAGAAAGGAGAAAACTGAAGGTTAATATGCATGTTCATAACATACACTGCAGAAAATTATGGATCTATTTGTGTTAAAATATGCATACACTATAATAGTTTAGACAAAACGGTTTGTAAAATTACCTCAGGAGACTGCGATGGCTTTCGAAAATTATCCTTCAAAAGTATGAAGGTCCTACACGCGTATCCACACCGAGACCAATCTTTGTTGGATCAACACTTGATTCGTGGAAAAAAAAAATCAACTCAAAACTACTATATTTCAAAACAACCCAAAAATTAAGATACAAACTTTTTTCTTTGTGTGTGTTTTTTGAATCACATGTGAGGTTTGGTTTATATAAAACCAAAATCTCCCTCAAACAATTTAGTGTCAATTAATCACACATTAATTTAGCATAAAATCAAAACTTCATGAATCCATTTAATGTCAATTAATCACTCATCAATTCAGCATAATTTTTTGGTTTTTGGTTTTCAAAACTGACTATCAGTTTTAAACATTTGAAATATTACAATTAAGTCACACTTAATTATATTAAAGATGATTGAATAATATTATTTGTATTTTCGGTGCTAGCAAAAAATACAATAATATTCCACTTAAAAGTAATATACAAAATTAAACTATTTAATTTAATCAATAATATTTTTTTGTCCAACAAAAATCAGAGCACCCATTAGTGTGTGACCCCGTAGGTTTATTACTAAACCGGTAGTAAATTAACTAATTAATTTACTAATCAAGGTTGGCATCTAGCAACACTCCTTAACGACCAGATAGAAATGAAGTAATATTTTTTACTTTAAAACCATGAGAAGACTAATATAATATTTTCTTCCATCTTTGCAATTATATGTTAACTCTAGAATATGGTATAATTGTCAAATTCTAATAAGTTAACTCGTAGTGAATGACTTAAGAAACTCATTTCTTCATTCATTCAATATAAAATATGATAATCTCAACATGAATTGCACCCAATAATCATTCAACTAATATCATAAGGCATTAGGTGTCCGATATCAAAATATAATAAATAACTTGTTAATTACTATGATAATCTCAAGTCTAAGGAAAATATATATTTCTTCACAAGAATATCCTATTGACAATTCAAAGGTAATATATTAATCATTAGGAATTCTCATTTGAGTCAGTTCAATGATCATATCTCTATATGCACCATTTATATGTGTTATTTAATAAATGAGATATATTAATCATTATCTAATAAAGACCATTACACATATATTGATCTATCCGGATTAATAGTATCCTAAGCTCAATAATCCTATGATCAAGAACGATTTGGATTAAAATTATAAAAGATTTATTTCTCATTATTATAATCTCTATTATAATAATAAATCTCTAATTTTAATCAAGGATCTTTCATATTAATTATTTTGATAAATAATGAATATGATATTAAGATGATAATACATATAACTTTATTATTATAAACATGACAAATTGGTTCCTGGGCATACATTATATCCCAACAATCTCCCACTTGCACTAGAGCCAATCAGTCATGTACCTCATTCCCATCTCCCACTTGTGCTTATCAAACTAAAACAACTTGAGATTCACAGCCTTTACAGACAGTGACTATGCCGATGACTTAGATGATCGGAAAAGTACTTCTGGATTTGTGTTTATGATGGGGTCTGTTGTTGTTTCTTGGTCTTCAAAGAAACAATCAGTGGTTGCTCTTTCCACCATGGAAGTAGAGTATATAGCAACATCATTGTGTGCACGTTAGTGCGTCTAGCTTAGAAGGGTGTTGAAGAAACTTGGAGTTGTGTGCATGTTAGTGCGTCTAGCTTAGAAGGGTGAAAAGACAGGAACTACAATCATGTGTGATTATAGCTCTGATATACAATATCAAAAAATTCAGTGTTTCATGGGAAAAGCAAGCATATTATTTAAGGTTCTATTCTTGAGAGACTTTGTGAATGATGGACTTGTTGAGCTGAGCTACTGCAGCTCTCAGGATCAAATTGCAAATATCATGACAAAACCAATAAAGTTGGAGCACTTTGAGAAACTTCGTGGCATGCTTGGAATGGTTCGAGCGACAATTCACAGATGTAGAAGTCAAACTCTCTGTGTGACTCTCGCTTGAGCGAGAGAGGGTCGCTCAAGCGACAATTTGCAGTTCTGGGAGCCAAATCTTTGTGTGTGTCTCGCTTACGCGAGGCACACAACCATCCTCCTCACTCAAGCGAGACTAAAACGTAGATGTATTAGTTTAAGAGAAGGATTGTTAGATAGTTGTTATAGTTTTAGTGTTTATGGAGAATAAAATTGATTAATAACCACTTTATTGGCATTGATCAATTGGTCGGTTATGTTTCCTTTGTTTGAATAAGATTATATATAAAGCCTCAACTGATGGATAATATGTATGCAAGTTTTCTATTTTTTTACTATTCTTCATTTTCTGAGTTATAACAAGTAGAAGATAATTTATAGACTAGTTTTATAGAAAATTTATGTTTTTTCATGTAGTATAGATTAGGTTAGAGATATGTGTTTTTTGATACTATCAATTGTATTCCTTTATCCTAAGGATTAATAACTTTTAAGGTGCATGATTATTTTTTCTCAAAAAAATATTATTTTCAGAAATTAAACTATTGACTATTTGATCTTTTTAAAAAGTCTAACTAAGCCTACTTCATTATTATGTCATATGACTTATTTGTTGAGACATGTGTTTTTAAGCAAAATGAAAATTTTATGTTTGAATATAAATATTTTATATCCATATTATGTCATTAAAACTCCAATAACTTATTTTTTAACAAGTGAATTTTTTTATTATTGATTAGTATCATAATAAAATAATAAATATGGAAGATTTGCATTATATATGTGACATGCTTTTTCCATTTAAAAGAAGATGATGTGGACTAGAGGGAGGTAGAAAGAATTAGAATGTTTGATGATGAAAGAGGGAGAAGCCTCTTACCTTATTTCTCTCAAATGTCCTATTTTAAGCAATATATGTTGTTTTCTGACATCTCTGTTGGAAGCTCCGAACCTCATGGAACGTTTTCCTATCCCTGTCTCTCTCTCTTTCTCTCTCAAACAACCTTTTTTGATTTCATTCAATCCTATTCCAAAACCTTGCATTCCCAACACAACAACAAACCCATATTTCATCCTCACATTGGGTTTATGAACAAACTAACAGGTACCTGTTTTAGAATGTTATTGGTTTTATGTGTAGCTTAAGAGTTTAAGGCCAAAAGTTCCCATTTTGATTTAATTATATGACACCCTTTGGTTTAATTGTGTTGTTATTTTGATAAATGGGTTTCCTTTTGTTTCTCTTGGTTCACTTTACATGTTGATCACGTGCGTGTTCTTGCAGAGTTGAAACTTTTAAGCAGCTTTATGGAATCAAGGTTCAAGTTCATTTGCATGATGATTTATGCAAGGAAGAACATGTGATCATGGTGATATTATTGGCTGCTATGAACCTTCATCTTATGATTGTTGATGGAAGTTTTCTGTATTTTTAATGTTGAGAAAACATTATTATCCAAGTTTCTCTGCTGATTCTATATTTGCTTGTTGGAGGGATTTAATAATTATGTCACATTCAGAATGTGGTTGTTAAGAAAGGGGTACATGACATATGAGAACTTGTACCAAGTTTTAAGCTCTGAGATTTCGTTGGCTAAGATAAGTGTGACAGGATAAAGGATTTACCAATTACCTGTATGAATTTGTGACTCGAACCGCCGAACAGTAAATTACATTTAGAGAAAACATAAGCACCAGTTACATGTTAGTGGACATGCTATAGTACAAAAGGTGGTTTAGCAGAGTTCATTATATGATCTTCCACCATGAATAATGAGAATGAGGCTCCTGGCGTTTCAGGCGACCAGTATAATGATACATTGAGTTTTGGTTCGGGTGACAGAATCTCTTCTGATAATGATGTAGACAATATATGTCTACAGACAGGTGAAGAATTTTCTGCCGAATTCCTACGCGATCGGGTTGGCTCAAGAAGATTTCCTGTCACACCTGATGCAGACCAGCGCCTGCCAAATAGATTAGATTTTAATACTAATAATAACAACTATCAATTAGTTTATGAGGATCTAAATCATGTTCTTGGGTTAAGGCGAATGGATTCTGATGGTAACTCGGATTTGTCAGAGTTTGGTTTAGCCAGATATGTTGCTGAAGTTGACAATGGGGCTTATCATAACAATTTGAGTGGGTACCAGTGTGAAAATGTTGGTATTAGACAAGTATCAGGTACATTTTCAAGGCAAGTGTCGGGTAAATTTTCTGAAGGAATTTGTTGTGATCGAGTTACTTCAGGACTCACTGCTCCGCCTATTTATGTCTTTGATTCTCCTCAGTCATGCTATCCTTATGGATCACAATTTTCAGAAGGTTCTTTCTATAAAAAGATAAAATTTCTCTGTAGTTTCGGAGGAAGAATACTACCGAGGCCAAATGATGGGAAGCTCAGATATGTGGGCGGAGAAACGCGGATTATATCCATCAGAAAGAACATCACATGGGAGGAATTTATGAGGAAAACTTCTGCAGTTTGCAATCAAGCTCACATTATCAAATACCAGCTTCCTGGCGAGGATCTCGATGCTCTTATTTCAGTTTGTTCTGATGAGGATCTTCATCATATGATTGAGGAGTATGAAGAGCTTGAAAGAGCAGGAGGCACTCAACGACTTCGGATTTTTCTCATACCTTCAAATGAACCTGAGAGTCCAAATTCGAATGAAGCAAGAGTCAATCAGCCAAGTGATGCTGATTATCATTATGTTGTTGCTGTTAATGGTATGTTGGATCCAAGTCCACGAAAGAACAGTGGACAGAGTTTGGCAAGCCATTCAAGCCAATTTGGAAATAGTCCTGATTACAGTCCAAGTTTCCGTAGGGATTCACCTACATCTGCATTTGCTTTAGAGATGAAGGATTGTAATCCAACCTCCGCAAATTTAGTAAGCATACTCTCAAAACCCGGTCATCATGTTTTGAGTGCACTACAGATACCAGGCAAGTCATTTAATCAAACACCTCATTTATCTCCCATTCATAAAGATCCTAAAATCTCTAATATAAGGCTTTATCATCAACCATATAATGCTGTTAATGAAAGCATCGCTCCGTTCGCTATGGAAAAAGTTCCAAGTGACAACTCTTTGTATGTAGACAATGCCAATTATGTTGATCCAATTGCTTATTATAACAATATTGGTCAAGGGTCTCCATGTGTGAATTACCATCCTAGTAACCAATATTTCGTGGAAGCTGACCAGTTCAAGAAGCCCGATGGTGATTTTCGTATTCATATACGAAACCACAGTAAAGATTTGGTTTCTTCTGCAACACGTGGTCAAAATAATATGATGTTTGAGAGACCTTTAGTTACTAACGAAGGTTCATATCAATTTGAGAAGGTTGTCTCTCATCCGCATGAGTCAAGTAGTCTATTCCCAGTTTCTAATGATAGAGACGGATCTCAGTACAGAAGGTTGCGTTCACCGTCTGGCTCACCGCTTCAGGAGATTGTTGAGAAATCTCAAGTTCACTTGCAGTTCCCCCACAGAGTAGAGAGAGACAAATTGTTGGAAACTTCAAATTCTTCGGAACAATGTCCGATACTGCCCGGAGAGACAATTGATTGGAAAGAGCAAGTGGGTATGTATCAAATTTTTCCCACTTTTGGAATGGCAGATAGTTGCAAGGGGGCATCAAATAATGGTAAAGAGAAATTGCAAAACAAAGATAAAAGCAATGATTGGTTTGACGAAAATGTCGAGTCTTTGTCACGAAAATGTGCCATAGATATAAAACATTCACAGTGCATGAACTACCAACATGGTGTTTCCTTATCTTCACCAGATTTACAAAGCAGTGAATGTGATGTATCTGCCGCACCATTTAGCTCTTTAGAGTCCGCGAGAAACCCGAGGGAGCAACCACATGGTCTGCCATTAGAAATAACTGGTTCTGAGTTTTCCATGAGGAGCCAAATGTCATCAATGCATGACCAATATGCTATGCCTGAAACAAAAGATGGCCAACCATTTCCCCTTGGCTCTTACGAATTACAACATATTGAGTCCCAAACTAAGAATGAGTCCATTTTGCCCATCTCTGTATGTCTATCTCTTTTAAATTTATCGAATCTACTCTGAGCTTGCATATAATAAATAAGTGATTTCATATTCTAATTCAGTATATGGGTGTTTCTTCCACGGGAGATGTTATTATCCCTGATGAGGGTCATGCATGTTATCTGCATCACAAGAAGGAAAACACGGTCGATAAGCAACAATCTTCTACGAACATCGATGAATTTTATGTCAATAAGCCAGAAACAGGAGCTGTTCTGAAGGGATCAAATGATTGCACTTCTTCAGGTATCCAGTCATGCTCACAAGTTGCCTCAAATGTACGTGAAGAGATTGAAGTTGGACCTACATCTCCGGGAAAGGAAGAGACGGAGAGTGTTAGTCCAGAGTCTGAAAACGAGGTGAGAAATCTGTACATGACATTTATGCTTATGGTTCATCATAACTGATTGTATAATTGACGTAAGGTTCGTGTCTGCAATGATAGCATGCAAAAGCTGGTAGTGGAAACTTTAATAAGCCTGATGATGATACATCAACAGCTGAAACAGAAGCTGAGATTTTTGGGTTACAGGTATGAGTTACTGCAATTTGGTATGTTGATGCATATTTTTATTGGTCTTAAATATTGTCATGAATGCTCTAATTCCATATATTACTTGGTTTGTAATAAAGAAAATATATATCCTTTTTTCCTCTAGTTTTGATGAAATGGTATGCTGAGTTTGCTAACTAATTTTTTAACTTGAGATTGATGATATATGATGATTAATTCCACCTATAATCTAACATTTCATTTTATCTTTTTATCATTTTTTTACTTTACCCTTATTAAGTTGTTTTAGACTTTTAATAATAAGTGGATCGAATGCAACTTGTGTCTATGTTTAACCTAATGCTTGAAAAAATGCAGATTATTGAGAATGCTGATGTTGAAGAACTGCAAGAGTTAGGATCTGGAACCTTTGGAACAGTTTATCACGGAAAATGGAGGGGAACAGATGTTGCAATTAAGAGAATAAAAAGTAGTTGCTTCTCTGGTAGATTATCAGAGCAAGAGCGATTGGTGAGTCGAGTTTGTCATTATCCTTTATTTACACTTTTCCTCTCACACACTTGTAAGAAAAGTCATGTATAGAAAAGTGATTCCATAAGATGAGAGGAATTAAACTTAGTTGACTTAGAAAATGTCATTTTTACTGGCCATTAGTATAGATTCTCGTAAAAACCTTTGTTTGACTATGTTTACTAGTTATATGCTCAGTGCATCTGTTTCTGCAGACTAAAGATTTTTGGAGAGAAGCAAAGATTCTGTCAGCTCTTCACCATCCAAATGTGGTGGCATTTTACGGTGTAGTTCCGAATGGCCCTGGTGGAACATTGGCTACTGTAACGGAATACATGGTGCATGGATCTCTAAGGAATGTTCTCATGAAGAAGGAGAAGTAAGCTATCTCACATATCTAACTTGCAAACTACTAACTAGATTTAGAATTTACAACTCTTACTAAATTATACTTCTTGTAGAGTGCTTGACCGTCGCAAAAGACTCATGATCGCAATGGATGCAGCCTTTGGCATGGAATATTTACATTTGAAAAATATTGTTCATTTCGATTTGAAGTGTGATAATTTCCTTGTCAATCTCGGAGATCCTGAACGACCTGTATGTAAGGTATTAAAGACACGAGAATTTATTTGTGTTTTATAGATATACTTTCTTCTTTTTCCACGTAGGAACATTTTTGTTCAAAGAAAACTACTGGACTGACCTCCTTGGTGGATATCTGATCTATATAGGTTGGAGATTTTGGCCTATCGAGAATTAAACGCAACACACTTGTTTCCGGTGGTGTTCGCGGAACCCTTCCATGGATGGCGCCAGAATTACTATATGGTAACAGTAGTCGGGTATCTGAGAAGGTTAGGAACTTCATCTATGTATCTCTATTTTGTTTTCTTTAATTTCGATCATGCACTTGCCTATGGATTGAGCGGCGCTCTGGTAGATAATGTGATACCGAAAATGTAACTGTGTAAGTCTATTCTTGTCTCCTGTAGGTTGATATTTTCTCATTTGGCATTGCAATGTGGGAAATCTTGACTGGGGAAGAACCATATGCTAACATGCACTGTGGTGCTATCATAGGTAAGGTTTGGTTATGTATAACTTTTAAAGCCACGACTTTCATCCGAGTTTCTGTCACCAGATACCTCTGCGGACCTGTCTTTTCTGTCATAAATGCGAAAATCACTTCAGAGCATCTAATTTATCCTCACAATTGATTCTGACTCCAATTTATTAGAGACTTCCATAGTGTATTTTGCACACTGGCCTTAGTATATATAGTGCTTGTTTGATTTGCTTCCCACACCTTTGTGCAGGAAAACTCTGAAAAATCACTTTTACATGCTAAACATATATGTGAAGTTGAACATTTTCTACAATTCGATCAAAAAAATTTGATGGTTGGAAGTATCGGTTTAGCCGACTTCCCAAAATTATTATAATATACTTCGTATAACTCTTATTGATGTGCATTTCACTTAAGGCTGTTTGCAAGTTAGTTTTTGGAGGGAAAATGAAGAGAGGGGAAGGCTTGGAAGACATGAAATATACTTGTAAAATGACTTTCAAGCCTACCTTATCCATTAATTCTCCTCCAAAAATCAACTCGCAAACAAAGTGCATATTCCCTCAACCTATGGGTGAGAAACTAATCTCTTTCAGGAAATATGATTGTTTTGCATGTGCAAATAAGTCACCCTCGTAGTAACACCATAAGTCTCAACTTATCAATGACCATACTGCTTCATCATTAAACCTTTCTATTCTTATAACTAAGCATTGTTTGAATTATAATGATGTGCTTGTTTACAACAAATTGTGTAATGAAGGAGGTATTGTAAATAACACACTGAGGCCTCCAATTCCAAAAAGATGTGATTCAGAGTGGAAAAAGTTGATGGAAGAGTGTTGGAGTCCTGACCCTGAAGCCAGGCCTTCATTCACAGAAATTAAAGATAGACTTTGCAACATGTCAGCTGCATTGCAGAAAAAGAGACATCATCTTGGGCATAGATGAAACAACAACAACAACAACATTTTCTTGTAAATTCATGCAAATACAAATGTTTATATTGTTTACCATTGTTTTTTGTATAGAAAACTTAGTTTAGAGGTATGAGCTAAAAATGAAACACATGGATTTGAATCTCAACAAACTATACAATTTCCTCTTCTGTGTCAAAAAAGTTTGCATAAAAAACATATTTAACTCCTTGAAAACATAGTTAAATCAAATCATTCATGAGCACATAATTGCAATCACAAACCCTCATGTTTTCTATCTTTTAGTCTACATGACAAAATTATGGACATAGAGGATTTCATTTGTTCCCTTTCCACTTTCTATTTACATATATTTCGTATGTCCCATTTTAATTGTTGTTTTAAGTTAATATAAATCTATTAAGATAATAGTTAAATATGTTAACTATGATATAAAATATATTTTTATTAGAGAAGTCGGTTAACATCATCATCAAATTACACTACTTACATCCATTGTCAACCATTGATTTTGAATAAAAGTTTAATATATAGGACTATTTGGTTAGTAATTTTATTCCACTCTAAGTTTTGTAGACCCATCTCCAAAGAATATCAAATCACTTAAGGATTTGGAAATAAAACTCTATCAATTTATTTTTGCTTATAGTTACAATATGTATAAAAAATGAAATAAATGTTTAGGTGACTATTGTTATTGTGAGAGAAGATGATATTTGGATTTGGTTAGGGTACTTGGACAACAATTTGATGTTGCCATATGTTCATTGTTAAATTACACAGCAAACCCTCCCATTATCTTCAGGGGTTGTAGTAAAACCAATGAATCAGTGAATAGGGAATCTTCTTTTGTAAGGGTTCAAGTTTAAGAGTGACGGTAGATACAATGGTTGAGAGGAGTTAGTATCTTCTCCATTAACAAAGATGCAAAATGTATCAAAAAACAAAGAACACATTTACCCTTATAATTATAATGAAATGATACTATCATCATTAAAAACAAAGGAAAATGAATATATTTGCCTCTTCATTAATGAAAAATATCCTTGTTCGGTTGTTCACTTGAGAGAGGGTTATTGTTGGAAGAGACAACAAAGTACAAAGAGGAGAAAATGGTAATATGAATATAATGGTTTATTTAGAAATTTACTTTTGGAGGAGTGACTATTCATTTTTCTTCTTTCATTCTCTTCAAAAAAACAACATGATACTCCAATGCATAAAGCATTAGGATTTATGAGTTGTTATTATAGCCAAACCTTCCATTTTCTAAAAATTCTTTATTGTTCATCAATTATTCTCTAAAAACTAAATGTTAGTCTGAAACTTTTTTTGATTAAAACACCTGAATAACATATCTTGTATTTATGAATAATATTTCCACCCTTAAAGAAATAATTTAAGTAATTAGGCTATATAATATAAGGCAAAAGTGCAAACCAAAAGACAAGAGTGAAAAAAACAAAAAAAACTAGATTAATACATAAATAGAAAGAGAGCATTTTGTTTATTTTGGCGCGGGCGCGAAGTATAAAATAATTTGAATCTTTCAAAACGAAACCTATTGCGTTTCTTTTCCCTGAGAAAAGAAGAGAAAATATTGAAATTAAGAGTGCAATCGCGAATGAAGTCAAAGTCAAAAAATGGCACATCGCCGATTAGGGTTTTTGGACAACGATCCATTGCTTCAACCTTCCGCTCTCTCCAACCTAATCCGTAAGTTTTATCCTTTTTCTTTCATTCCTTAACCTTACACTTAAAACTTAATTGTTTTAATTTAAATTTTATTTTTGATAAAATGTTTTTGTAGCTCTAATAATCATGAATCTCAAGAAAATGTGAGGAATCAAGATTCTCAGAGCAAGAACTTGTCGCTTTCCGACTTCCTCAACCGCAAGCTGAATAAATCTTCCCCAGTTCCTCACACTGTTCCTGTAATTTTCCATTTTTTTCTGATATAATTTTAATTTTATATGTAGCAGATGAATAAACATGATTTTTGAACAAGTGATATCGTACACTCATATAGACACTTTAGATTGACGTGAATATCTCTCATACCTGTGTGCCAATTTTAGACCAGATTTTCCTAATTTAGTTGCAGAAATAATTTAGTTATATTATTTAAAACAAAAGAAAATGGGAAAAAGGTAACTTCTTTTTAAATATTTAGGGGATTTTATGCATGTGAGGTTTGAATCCGGATCCTCCAGTCAATTTTTGGCTGCAGTCCGGAAACGAGGGTCATGTTCATATCCTGGAAACGCTCTATTTGCTTGTGAGTGTAAGACTCCATACATATACTCCTCTAGATTTCACTATGCAGGAACCTTGTAAGTTGATGCCCTTTTATGGGTCAGGATCCTCTCCGGGAGAGGGAACTGCATAAATAAAACAAAGGAAAAAATGATATAATATGACACTTTTATCCTTTAAATAGAATGTGATGATATTTTTACCTTTAAATATAGAAGCAAAACTAATAACTTGTCAGTACTTATTCTTTTCCACTTTTTGTGGTTATAATTGCATGTAGTCACACTGTGTGTCTGCAGCATATCCACATCCGTGAGGTTTTGGGTTGATAGGCCATGCATTTGCTTGCTTTCTTTATTTTTTTGTCAAATATATATATGACATGATAAATGGTAAACAAACCAAGACCTTAATAATGTGTGTTTTTCAAAATACTTTGTCATTTTCATAAGAAAGAAAATGGGGAAAATGTGTGCATTCAATTCAAAACCATGACTGCCTTTGTTTTTCTAATGAAATTTTCTGATTTCATTTTTTTCATTTTTGATAGGGAAAGTCAACGCCTTTTCAGTCACCTTTGGGTTTAAGCACACCCACAGGCACAGGTGAGCAGACTGAAACTGTCAAACAAGTTGAAGATGGTAGAAAAAATGGCAGTGATAAATTGATTTTTGAAACGTTTAAGAAAAGTGATGAAGAAAAAGGAGACTTTGGTGATCCACTTGTTGTAGATGAATTAGAAAATGCAGTGGCAGGTGATACTCAAGAATCAAGGAAAAGGAGAAATCCATTTGCAGGTTGGTTTCCCTTTCTGCAGTGGTCCTCATTTATAATTAACTATTTAATATTTACTTTAATAATCTTGACTGAAAATTTAAAACCATTATTAAGGCAAATAGTCTAATTACAATATTGTTGCCAAAAACTTTTGACTAATCCTTGCACATTAGCTTTTTGTATAAAGTATTGAATATGTCATGCCAAAATTTGTGGTAAAGTCTCTTTTGCTTGAAATTCTTGTCAAAAACACTTTGTATTGACAACCTCTGTAAACCCATTTTTTCTGGAGAACAAGTAACATAGCATCTCCGATTTCATTATTTTACCCCATGTCTGGGGTTCCCTTGGGACCATTAGTATATTGCATGCCTTAAGTTATTAAAGGCGAGGGTTTAAGGAATAGAGTGATAAGGAGGTTGAAGGTTTGAGTCTCACCCACTACAAAAACTAACATACTAACATTTGCCTATAAAAAAAAGTTGTATCTTATTGTTTGATATTGTATGGTATGTATTTTTATAGTTGGCAGCCTCTTTTGACTGAATGTTCATGAAGTATACAGTTTTTCAGAGGAAAAGAGTTGCCTCTAATGACTTTTGATTACAGGGACAGCTGTATGACTAAAACCCCTTTTAATCTGTGGCTAGCTTAGAGTCGTGAGGGAACTATTCAGTAGAGTTTAAAGTAACCTATAAAGCTAGATACCAAAACCTATAGCTTAAAGCCTTAGTCAGAAGATATGTGACTCTAGTTTCCCATCATAAACTTTGCCTAAAAATTAAAGTTGAGCATGACTATCACATCTGAATTAAACAATGAACTGGACGAATTCATGGTAATTTTCACTCAGATGAATTCACTATTATTGGATAATGTGAATGTGATAGCAATTAGCATGCCTGAAAAGATGTATCCATGAAACCATTTTATACTGAGGTTTGAGATTGAATGGACTGGAATAAAAAAGATAAAAAGAAGCAGATACCACCTTTCTCTGTTTGCAGTTCCTTGAATGACTGCCAAGAAGCAAAAATATGACATCTAAGGAAACTTTCTATACCCGACGATCATTGTTCAACAACTATGACTTTTAAGGAACCTTTCTAGTTGAACAATACATGTTATAAAAACATTTGTTAATTATTAAAGTCTCACATTGGTTGAGGGATGGACATTGATAACATCTTGGGTAATCCTCCCATATGTGATAACTTTAGGATGAGTTATGCCCAATCACATTCGTAAAATGGTATTAGAGATACGTCGTGATAACTTATTGGGTCACCTATAAAACAATGTGTAAACTTCACGAACTAGATGACATGGCATGGGCATGATAGCGGTGTATTTAGAGTGATAACAAAGTTTTGGCATCGCTCACTGTTTAAGCTGCTTTTGCTTTTGAGGTCGAGTTAGGCCAAATTATTCTAATTGTGATCCTTGTTTAAAGGTGTTTTCTTTTTCTTTCACCCATTTAACGACATTTTTGTTTCCTCTCTGGATCTTCTTTGGTCCCTATGTGTTAATAGGTGGAAATGAGAACCAAACTGTTCGAAAGCATGTGGTAGTTCTTGGAGGTGAATCAAAGTTGAAGCAAAAAGGACACACTGAGAAAAACTCCAACAAAAAGCCAAAACCTCTTTATAATCATTGTATGATTTACACATATACATACATGTTGTGTAATACTTTGTGTTTGAAATCTATCATGGATATTACTGTTTGCATTTTTTGATGAACAGATGCAAATGGTCGCGGCTGGTGGAATGATGACATGGAAGGTGTTGACAATGAGGAATTGGGCTTCAATGAAGTATGGGAAGGGGTGGGATCCACCACACTAGGAGGAATAGCAGATTGGCATTGATTTTGCAACTCTACTATTCCCACAACATTATTAATGGTAATTTGTATGTTAACCAAAGTTTATATGTCAACCAATGCAGACTGGTGTATATTTGGTGCTTAAGAATCATTTTCTATGACTATGACATTTTGAAAGTATGTAATTAATTGTGTGGCTTAACTTAGCTTTGACATCACTGCATTCATAAACCCATCCCATGTTATGTAGACGAGAAAGTTACTCAAAATGTGTGGATTCTGAGTTCACTCCAAGTTATATATATGTTCCAAATGTTGACATTTTGCATTGTCTTGTGTAATTTAATAGTATAAATGGAGCCATGTTGTTGCTATTCTTAGTTATTCGAATGACTACTAGCATATTTGAACTGTGCATTCTAACTTGTGAACTGGTATTTAGTACACTTCAAAGTGTTGGATTAAAAGGTTTGGATATTGTTAACTATTTGGCTAAATTAGGAAATCGTGTTGTTCGTGTACTACTTTTATATATAAGTTTTGTTAAACACAAAAGTTGTGGGATAGAGAGAAGACTTCTCATTGTTGAAGATTTCATGCCTAGAAGTTGCGAGTGGACTCATGACTTTTCAATGTTGATGAATATATCAGTTTTTTAAATTTCATTTAAGTCTCTCTGGGTTTATGACTTTTCTAAGTTTTTAAAAACATCTCATAGAAGTCTCTTTCTGGGTTTATGACTTTTAAGTGTTTAAAAAACACTTCAGAAGTCTCTATGAGTTCACGACTTCTGATTACTCTGCATGCATACATTGAAGTCTCCATTTACTTTTTCACGACTTCTTAATGTTAAAAAAACACCACATAGAAGTCAGATTGAAGTATCACGACTTCTGAATACTTTGCTTGTAAAAGAATGCACATATGTCGGTAATAGCCAACCCAATTTCTATATATTTTCTATATTTCACACAGAAGTCTTAAACTATATTCATGACTTCTACAAAAGCTATCATTTCCCAAGAGAATCGGTAACCGATAACAAAACGTATGGATGAAATAAATGTGTATTAATTGGGAGGACTAACAATACACTTCTATTTCATACGAACTAATTTGCAGTTTGCATGCACCTATTTGAATGCCACTCCAAATTGAATATTCCCTTCTCGTATAAATCAAAGTTACAAAAAAATTTGGCTGTTTCATCTGATATGGTAGAGATGATAATTAGTTTTCTTGTAATGAGATGCTATATATCTAGATTGTCTTCTAATAAATCTTATTGCTTGTCATATTTATTAGATAGTTAAATATTGATCACTTTTTCACAATAATTTTGCTTTTATTTTTATGGCTTGTTGATTTAATTGATATCGTTGCGGATTTCTAACACATTTTAACCTTTTATACAAGTTGAGGAGGATCACCCATATATAATTTTGCAATACAGTACTACATATGTATGGTTATCTCTTGAGCTATTATGTAGTTAGAATAATCTTAGATGTGTTTACTAAGTACATTCAAAATGTTATGAGATCAAAATAACTTTGATTTAGATCAAAATAAGATGAAATATATGTGTTGTAAGTTTAGTTAGATGGGCATAAATCCTACTATATAGGAGAAATTTTAATAGCATACCATACCAGAAGACACACTTTAAGTATAGAGGATTAATGATACAAAATATTGAAAAAATAGAGGAAAATATAAATCATAGGATGTAAATATAGGAGTATCTTAGCTGAAATGAAGGAGTGTTTTTAGTTTATACGTGACACGAAGGTGATGCCGAATTACAGACTTTCAGTTATAAGATTTTGAATATTTGTAGTAAAAATGTTTATAATAATCAAAATGTTAGGAGGAATAGAGTTCAGTGTAAAAATTGAATCTTCTTTATTAAGCAAAGCTTCAATCCCTTGGACACCTTAGTTTATGCTCATGGAAAATGTTGTCGCAGAAGGAGAATGTTTATAAAAAGTAGATGAAGTAATATTTTAGTTATCAAATTAATTATAGAAATAGTGTAAAAGGAAAAATGAAGTGTATTCTAAGTCTACTATGGCGACAAGACCGTGAGTCGGTGAGCACCTATATCTATTTAATATTGAAGAGAATGAAAGAGACCGACACTAACTAATTTACATTTCATCACACCAAAGTTTATTATAAAGCTATTGTTGGGATATTTATTACTAAAAAGTCATATTTGGGAGATTAAGGTTATAGACTTTTTTATGATAATTAGGACAAAATCATCGCCATGAGTTCCATATTTCAACTATAAAAACAGTAGTCAATATCAGAAAATATGACTACTAAAGAAGAAGAAAAATCAACCGAATTATAGATGTTAAAATCATACAAACAAAGGAATATGTACACAAGAGAACTCCCATCTTTCAAAAAATGCGTTGTTATTGATAAATATAATGTCTTAAAAATGTTATAAATTATAATTACTAGTGTGTCGATTGGTACTTCATGCTGATCAACCCGCATTCTTATTTTTTCTGATATAGAATGTATCATCTTTATATTATATTATTTAAGAAAACTATTATGAGATATATGCTGGAAGTTAAAAATGAAAGTAAACTGTTATGACTAAGTAATTTATCCACATTCCATATTTTATGTCATAATCAATATAATTCACTTATACATTGAAAAAACTACATCAGTTTGAAAATGAGAGATTCAACAATTGATATGAGAGTTAAAAAGGAAACATTAATTGATATTAAGAGAGATATAATATTTGGAAACATGACATTAGAACTATAAATGGTAAAATAAGAAAGATAAATTACTCCATGAAAATTATTTTATGTTTTCCCTTTACTTATTAGTATAGAAGTATATATAATATGTTAGATTAAAATTTTGGGGTGATTACCAGTGTTATTAATACTGTACCAGTCATTAAACTGATTATGGTACTAGTATAATAGTTTAGTGGTTCAATCAGTGGTTCACTAATTAAACCGCATACTAGCGAAATTAGAATACATATATAATATATTAATGTTGAAAAATCAATAAAATATCAACATTTTTATTATTTTCATTACAAAATTAATTATAAATGAAAACTGACTAGTATGATCACTACGATTCAATTGAAAACCGATCGGTATGACCGTTTTGATCGGTTTTTACCAGTTTTGACTGGTATGAGTGCTTGACCAGTATAACTATTCTATCATATCGATATTAAAACTAATTCACCGGTTTACCGGTTCAACTGACCAATATGAAACAATTTTAATAACATCTTAAAAAGATTAAAACTCACTTCATCTTCCCTCACAAGGACTTTTTATTTCTATGAAAATATAGTCACTTTTATTATAATCATTAAGTGTATAAATCATAATAGCTCTCTCCTAATTAAGGATAGAAATAGATTAAAAACTGTATCATATCGGCCAGTTTGATCGGATAACTGGCGAAATAGATCCCTAACTGGTATGATACAGATGTTGAATCAACCAAATATAAAAACTGGTCAAAAATCAGTCAAAAACCGGTCAAAACTGGTGAACCGGCCGATATTTGACTAAACTGGCCGGTTTATACACATATTTTTTTTTAAAAAAAAAACTTAAAAACTCATTACAAGGTGATTCATCTTTCCAACCATTTTTTCAACACTTCAAGGCACATGCTTCCAAGGCATACTTAGATTACACATTTTGATTCCTAATATTTGTGTGTAATCTTAGTGACATTTGTGTAATCTGGGAGTACTGTCTAAAGATAGGATTTGGTGCAAAAATATAATCTCGATCAAACAACTTTGACTCATTGATGTTAAATGTTAAAACTCCAAATTTATTTGTTTTGTAGAGTGAGTTGTGAACTTGTGTCATTTATTTATATTTTGCGGTTGTTAAATGATATTTTTGAATTGATATATGTTTTGTAATTTAGACTTTGAATTTGTTAAAGACTTAAAGTTGTTTGTTTATGTGAATTTTAAATAGATTATGAATATGAATTATAAATTTGAGTATCTACCTATTTGATTTTTGTTTTGTTATAGGTTTATATATATAAAAAACATAAGCAAGTATGTCCGGTTTAACCGGCATGCGGTTTAATTACTAAATCATCAGTTGAACCATTGTACCACTATATCAGTACATGACCGATTTGATAAACGATACGATTTTAACAACACTAGTCTCAAGTGGTATTTGGATTCAATCAATCTGATCTAACCTGAAACTATAATTGAATTGGCTAGCAACTATTTTTATAACTATGACTTTAAGAATAATTAAATTTGGCGTATATTAATTATTATAAACTTTTAAATATATCTGATACATAGTAGTTGATATATCGACAAAATGAAATATTTTTATAGTATTTGTAAACGCGAGTAAATTTAATATACATGACAAAACTCATACATGGATCACTTAGTTAATTTTAGATTATTATACTATTTTTAAGTTTTTTATTTCAAATAAGTCCATTAAATTTCAAACGTTCAACAAAGAATTATTTTCCAACAAAGTGTCATAAGACGTTTAACCACATGCAGACATGATTATATTCATAAAAGAACATTTAAATATATAACAAAATTGGCAAGTAGTGGAAGATGAAAACTATATCTAGAAAGTTTACTCATTTGTATATGGCTTGGTCGTTGATGACAATTCTAACAAACAAGCTATAGACAAATGAGCCGTTATGTTTACTAGTTTTAGTGAATTTTATAGATTTTTTTAACCCTATTTTTAACGTGTTATGATATCATTGACAAAAATAATTCGTTATTCAAAACAAAAAATAAAGGATTGGATACTAACCTAAAAATAACTAAATTAAAGAGACCATAATTGTGGGGTTTTGCCTATATAGTATTGAGTAAATTCAAGAATCTAAGTTGTTCAAGTTTATCTCACTCGTTTAACAAGTTTAATTTTCAAATCAAGCTTTACTTTCTAAATTAAATTTATCTAATTACTTAATGAATTGATTCTCAAGCTAATTTTAAATTGGTTTGATTTATTAAATAATGTCATATGCACCACTAAGGGTGCTTTTGGTAGAGTTGAAAGGAAGGAAAAAAGAATGCAAGGAGAGAGTTAAGGAAAAAGAACATTTTTTCTTCATATGGAAGAAGAGAGTGAGGAGAGAAAGAAATTAAAAATGGTGGGACCATCAACTTTTTGTTTCTTCTCTAAAGTGAGAAGAAAGGTTAGATCGAAAAGATTTGTTTTGAAATTACCATAATATCTTTATCTTAATCGTATATTATTTGATAAATACATAGTTTGCTCTCTTCTAATTCTTTCATGTTTCTATTATATCAAATAACTCTTACAATTAACTCATTTTCTTATTTCTTTCTCTTCACTCATGCTCTTTATTTTTATCTTCTTTCATCTTATTTTCTCTCCTAAACCAAACAAAGCATAAATGAATAATATCATATGCTTCACTAAAACGTTAACTTATCTAATTAAATACTTTTGAGCTTGTACTATTCTCGTATTCATATACTAATTTCATATTTTTTATAAGAAAAATTGCATTAAAATGAGCACAAGGGGTGCACACCTAATACAAGAGAAAAATCAAAGAGAGATCTTTTTACTAGCTAAATTGATACAAATTTTTGGGTCAATGTACTAATTAGCAAACAAAATTGAAGAAGAGTTTACATATTCAAAGAAAAGAAGAATTGAAAGAGAAACTTCTTCTTGTATGAAGATGAACTAAGAGAAAGATGAAGATGAAGAAGAAATAAGAACTTTAGCACTTCTTTTATTAATTGATTGAATGAATTTACAAATTTGATTCTTCTTAATTATTTATAGGAAGAAGAATCTATTAACAACTTGAAATAACAGAACAACTAACTAAACTAACTTAATTATCACATGCTAAATATGACAAAATACATGAATAACACAATAACTTGGATCACAAGTAATGGGCCTATTGAGCTTATGCCCAGATTTCTGATCAACTGATCTTTGGCATGCCTAACTGATGCTTGGCCTGGGTCGTGGCCTGAGTGAGCCACCTGGGCCAAGGCTTGGTTGGCTTGGTTCTTAGGGACAAAGGGCCCTGGATGTGCAATGTTGTCCTGACTCTGCCCTGGTGCGTGTAGGAGCCTTGAATGGCGTAAGCCCTGTGCATGATGGCTCTTGCCTGATGCATGTATGAGTCAGTCATTGGCGTGGACAAGGCCATTGGCATGGGCAGAGCTGAGACTGGTGCAGGTGTGGGCAGGGCCACTAGCATGGGCAGAGCTAAGACTGATGCTGGCGTGGGCAGGGCCACTGGCATGGGCTTAATCAGCTTATCATAACATTAGTTCTAGGCAAGAAACTCAAATCATTACTAACAATGGTATTAACAATATTCAAGTTATTATCATTATCATTGGCATTTAATTTTGATACATATAATGAAAACCAAACCCACGATCTATTCTGGATCAAATCCATAATATGAACATAGCTTGTGTCCTTTCCTGAGAAAACTGCTTCATTCCTCATCAACCAAATTGACCACACCACCGCAAACCACAACATTCTCCAAAGGTTTAATCTTTTACTAGACACAAAAGAATCATGAAGAATGAACAATTCTACTATTGATGCAGGAACATTAACCAGAGTTTGAAGCCAAGAGTAGAAGCCATGTCAAACACTTATAGTGAAGTCACAAGAGATAAATAAATGATCTATAGATTCTACTTGATTCTTGCATAAAACATAAAGCATGTCATCAATCCCACAAATGATGTTCCTTTTGAACAACTTATCCTTGGTTGGAATCCCTTGTCTAACAAGTTTCCAAGCAAAACAACAAATAGAAGAAGACACACAACTAATCCAACACTTTTTTTAACACATTATCTAAAGTAGAGTTGTTATGAATCACCTGAGCCAAGTATGTGGTTTTAACCACATAGGATCCTGATGTGTCTAACCCCCATCTCCAAGAATCTAGGACCTTCTTCCTATACGCATGATGATGAATCAAGTCAAGCAGGTTTCTAGCCAAGGACTCTTGTCTGCCAAATAAATTCCTTCTCCACTGAATCTCCCAAGACCAAATCTCATTCGACCAGAAACCATTCTGAGCCACCAATGCCCTTTTATCCACAGCAAGAGAAAATAGTCTAGGAAAAACTTCGTTGAGACTCTGTTGACCCACCCAAGTATCAAGCCAAAACAATGTTTGGTTACCATCACCGATTTCCTTCCACACATTCTCAGTAAACCAGCCACCATTAACCCCGTTAAGTGAGTCCACTTTTCCCAGATCCTTCCACCATCTGGACACGGAATTAGGAGTACAACAAAACAAATCAGTACCATACTTGGAATTAATTATCTTCACCGAAAACGCCTCATTGCCAATTGTAAGTACCTCATTTTGACCAAGGCTTTTTTAAAAAAAAAATGTAAAAATGAGATTTTGAAGGGTTGTGGTAAATGAGTTTTTTTTCCCCTAACCCAACCAAGTTAGGGTAACTTAACCCTAATTTTCACTACCCTTATAAACTAAAAAATAGTAAAACACACACACAAAAAAAGGGAGAGAACCAGAAAAAGAAAGAAGAAGAGAGAAGAGGCAAGTAGAAGTAGAAGAAAAAGAAGAAGGAAGCAATGAGAAGCAACTTGAGCCATCATCTTCTTCACCCACACATAAAGTTGACAAAAAAAAAGGTTTGTGCTCTACTTTTATGTGTTTATTTTTGCTGCCATTTATATCATTGAAGTGTAAGAACTTGTTTCTTGTGGTTTAAAAAGGGTGGTGGTGGTGTGCCACCACCCACGGTGGTTGTTTGGCCATGGGAGCCACCCATACCACCTCACTTTTGTGCCAATCTTCTTATAGTATTGGTGGCTGCCCCCTTATGGAGCCTCCATGTGCTCAGCCACGTCCAGAGGGGACAGTGGCGCCGCTGCCGCCACCACTGCCGCCGCTGCCGCCGCCACTACCGCCGCTGCCGCCGCCATAGTTCCAGCCAGAAAAGGGGTTACCATGGTGGTCACCCCTAAACCCCTAAATTGGTCACCCCTAAACCCCTAAATTGATTTTAACCTAAACCCCCAAATTGATTTTAACCCTAAACCCCCAAATTGATTTTATCCCTAAACTCCTCATTTAATTCTTTTACCTTGTTCCTGTTTATGTGATTCTTTATATGTATGTTTTGCTATTTTATTAATTATTTGTTTCATAACTATTTGTTTATTCAATAGTAAATACATATACATATATATGAAATACAAAGGAAATCTAAATTAAATCAATAAGAGATAGTGCACTATGGGACTAGTTCCCTGTCGCATTATCTTGAATTGACATTTTCTAAATTAAATCAATAAGGGGTGGTGCACTGTGGGACTGGTTCCCTGTCGCATTATCTTGAATTGACATTTTCTAAATTAAATCAATAAGGGGTGGTGCACTGTGGGACTGGTTCCCTGTCGCATTATCTTGAATTGACATTTTCTAAATTAAATCAATAAGAGATATTGCACTATGAGACTAGTTCCCTATCGCATTATCTTGAATTGACGTTTTCTAGATTAAATCAATAAGGGGTGGTGCACTATAGGACTAATTCTCTGTCGCATTATCTTGAATTGACATTTTTAAAATAAAATATAATTTAATCAAATCAAACTTATTTTATAAAGAACTATGTAGCCTTGATTTCTCTATTGCAACTAGAGATACGTAGGAGCAGTTATTTCTCTATCAGACACAAAAAATAAAAAAGAAATATTTTCTCTCTCTTTAT
>NC_032019.1:18634204-18634710 GCF_001865875.1 Lupinus angustifolius | reverse complement strand
TGCCTAACACCTTCCTCATCCGTAACCGACTTCCGAACTAAATTTCTATTTTGAGTGAACCAACTATATTTTCAAAAATCGGTTTTTCATGTTTTCCCTCTAAAAAAAAACATCGATGGCGACTCCATTGCATTTAATTGCATGTTTCTCATCGCATCCATAAAAAATAGGTAGCGACAGCATGACGACTCCACTGGGAAAATGCTGAGAGTCAGGCCTTATAAGATTAATTATGTGGATATTTAGATCATTATTTTAATTTTATCGTTCCATTTTCTTATTATTATTTACTGATTTTTTATTTTTTATTATTATTTGAAAATAATTCTTGTACATAGAATTTGTGTTTTGCTGCTGTTGTACAGGTTCTGGGATTATTATTTATTTTGGTGCATTCGAGTTATCAAGGTTTGTACACTCCCTCACACACTTCACTATCATGCATGGTTACTTTCGGCCGTCTACCGGGCCTATTTACCTATTGTTAGGGGTACATTGGCTTGTCG
>NC_032019.1:18633839-18634104 GCF_001865875.1 Lupinus angustifolius | reverse complement strand
CCTTTTAGACCGAACAAACCTTGTAGGATCAAACACCTTTGTGTAAGACACGGGAGTATGCAAATTTTTATTCGTTATTTTATTATTCGGCATAAAGTTGGGAAAACCTCTATCCCGCACTCATAAAGTGACTCACCATCACACGAGCCTAAGTGAATTAATGTACCATTGCACTTCGGTATTCTTGTACCACAATGGAAGGCTTACAAAAAAAATCATTTCATAACAAACATGCGCATGCATATCATGCAATCATGCATTTGGT
>NC_032019.1:18632414-18633739 GCF_001865875.1 Lupinus angustifolius | reverse complement strand
CATTGATTACACGTATGAAAAAAAACTGACATTGTCATATACTTTTTTAGGATTTATTACCAACGATGTCTTGTTTCGTACAACCAGAGGCCACAGATTCTCAGTCGAGCGCTAGTAATGCTAATGTCAAGAAGGGTATAAAGGCAGATTTCAAGATTGCCAGACTGGGTAGCCTTAGAGTAATTGCTGGGAAGATTCCCTCCGAGGTTCAGAATGAGCTTTTAGTAGAGTATGGAAGGTTGTATGACTTATTGTTTGTTGATGTCAACACCACGGCCTTGAATGCGTTGACACAGTTTTGGAACAGTGACCTTGGTATTTTCGAGTTGCCTCAATTAGACACAGTCCCAGTAATAGAAGAATACCAACAATTGCTTGTGGTCCGTAGAGGTCAAGGGATTTATATTCCTGGAGGTGAAGCTCCCATCAACGTGATGAAGAAGATCATTGGGCTAACTCCCATGGACCGTATAGAGAGGAAAGATAATAAGGGTTGGGTGCAAAATGCCTTAGAGCGACACCTACAGAAAATGATGGATCAAGAAAATTGGGCAGCAGTCAAACCTACATTGGCCTTGGATTGCTCATATTCCCATCGGCTCCTGATACAGTAGGACTCGAAGCTATGGGGGTTTTCTATAAAGTATACAAGTGGAAGGTTGACCCCGTGCCTACAATCCTCGGAGGTACTTTCATTGCCCTCTCCAACTGTCACAGAAAAGGGTTCCATAAGATCCGTTGTTATGCTCATTTATTGTATGTATGGATGGCCACACATGTGCATGCCATTAAGTACCAAGCACTTACTCATCGTGTCATGATGAATTTCAATAGTATCACGCTGGAAGAAAAGATTGTGATTCAATGGAAGTCCACTCTCGAGAGTCTTACTCCGAGTGAGTATAGGTTGATGTGTTATTGGTGTCCACAAAAGAGCATGATAATTCGGTGTGGTTCATACGGTAATGTTCCTCTATTGAGCACCAATGGATGTTTCTTTTACACACCGGAGCTGGTACTGCGACAACTTGGACGGATGCAGATTAAGCCGAGTGATGAACCCAAGAGTATCATCTGCCTCTATGAAGATGATGATGAGTTGGTAAAAAAGGTTAAAGAAGCTTGGGATAATCTGGTCATCAGAGAGGATCAACAACGAGGAGCAGCGAGAGTTCGCAGTACACCTGAATATAACAATTGGAGAGCATCAAGGGTCGGAGAAGTGGTCATCTCGCCACCCTTGCCAAGAGAGGAAAATTTATCTTCGAGGGAGAAAGATCTTCAAGGCATGATTGAAACTCTTCGTGAACAAGTGCATATCATTG
>NC_032019.1:18627552-18632314 GCF_001865875.1 Lupinus angustifolius | reverse complement strand
GGCCACGGAAATAGACGCGCAAAAAAGGACTAAGTTGAAAGAAGAGTTGAAGAGTTTCAAGAAAGTCGTCCACCTTAGAGATGTGAGGATTGCAGAGCTAGAAAAAGATCTTGGATTAAGTCGACAACAGGTCATCATGGGACAAGATCTAGTTTCTCATTTAACAGAGCAAGTCTCACATTTGCAGGCAGTGCAACAAAGAATGGACGAGTACCGAGGGGCTTTGGCCAAGGCCAAAGGAAAGACAAAATAGTACAAACGGAGAGCACATGAATTGCAGTCTGTATGCAACAACATGAAACTTGAGCTCGACTGGAAAGAGGAGGATAAACAGAAAGAGCTGGAAGCTGCCAGGAGAATCACATATGAAGTTGAAGAATGCAAGGAGATGTGGAAGCACAGGTCTGTATCTTTGTTGGGGCATTTGGAGACACTTAGCTATGATTGGCTCAAAGATTTTGAGTCTGGGTACCAAGAAAGCACGAGCGTTGGGGCTAGTCTTCCGACAAAGATCAGAATGTACTTCAATGACTATAACAACACAGCTCAGGGGGTCAGGAACTGGAGGGAATCTATGGGATGGATGAATCCCGAGCCAAAGAATGAGCCAGAATTCATGGAGGAGGACTCAGAGGGAGATGATCCGGAAGAAGATGTTATTATAATAGATGATGATTAGGGTGAACTATCGATTTTTTTGTAAACAAGGGATAAGGAAAAGAAAAAAAGTTGTTGTAATTCCTCCCTCTTCAAAAAATGATGAAAGAAAGAAAGAAAAGTATTAAACGTTCTTCTTTATCTTTTTTGCATCTTCAGTACTCTATAGACTTCTTCATCATGTCCATATTTTCTTAAATGCAAAACTCTGGCGCCCAAGTAGGCAGAACATGAAGCTCAAGATAGCATTACTAGCACAAGGCTGAGAAAATGCAACCATACTATGGAGCCGTTGTGCTCTTTCTATGATTGTCATTAACCACAATACGAACTAATGGGGTTATAACCTTAGGAAACAGTTGCGGGATGGTCATCAAGCGTTGTCCTGATAATTCATCGTTGGGTAAAAAAATGGGATCAAACTCTTATTAAGTAAACCTTGAAGAATGATTATTTAATGAATGTTTTAATAAAAAAATACAGGACTAAAGTCAGAAACCATTGCGCGATCCCGGAGGTTCAACTCCAATCTGAGCCATTCTTACAACACAAGGTCACGTGCTAGGATGGATGCTGAAAGGAATTTTGGGGAGGAGATTGATGAGGTGAAGGGAAAGATGGATGAAATGGTACAAGCACAGAATATGATGAAAGACTCATTGGAGGACATCAAGAATGTCCTCGCCCTTTTAGCTGCTAATCACGGAGGGCAGCAGGAGGACGCTGGAGGCCAACAAGAGGATGTACCCCCAATTGGGGGCGGATACCGCCCCATTGGAAATGCTGATTATGAAGGAGAGGGCTCCAATGGACCTCGTTTTGAACAGCCTCAGAGGCCTGTATTCGGTCAGACAGATAGGGGAAAGAACAAGACGTATGAAGAATGGATGGAAAAGATAGAAGAACAACTGAAGACCATGCGGGGAGCTGATGCTCATGGGTCCCTCAAAATTGAGGAGTTATGTCATGCCACCAATGTCGTGATTCCTAAGGACTTTAAGGTACCAGATTTTTCAAAGTATGATGGGAGTGGTAATCCACGTTTCCACCTAGTGAGCTACGCCATGAAAATGGCCATGTGGTCCAAGGAAGACGGGTTTCTCATATGCTTTTTCCATGAGAGTCTCACAGGACCAGCATTGGAGTGGTACCTTGAACTGGATTTGGGTCGCATTTCAAAATGGACCGAACTTGCTGATCTATTTATGGATCAATACAAGTTCAACGTGGAATTGGCCCCGACTCGTGAGCAGCTTGGGGCAATGCAAAAGAAGAAGACCGAGCCATTCAGGGAGTACGCGATAAGGTAAGTCCAGGTTCAGCCCAAGATGACTATCCCAGAGATGTGCTCCTACTTTATGGGGACCCTAGGGACCCCTTATATTGGAATAATGGCAGGGGTTGCATACAGAGATTTTCGGGAGCTGATGGACGCCGGTGATAGAATTGAAATGTTGACAAAGGCGGGAAAGTTGTCAGTATGCGAGGTGGATGGAAACGGTACTAAAAAGAACATACCACAAAAGAAAAAGGAGAATGAGGTGAATCAAGTGCATTGACAACAATGGAGGTCCCAACAAACATCTTATGATCAAACACCAACCTACCAAGTGAACAATGTCCCTCAAGCCTATAATTACACTCGCCCACAATACACCAACCAATCCCGGCCTTATGTACCCAACCATACCAACCCTCCATACCAGCCAAACCAACATGCACCCACCAACACACGAGGCCAAACAAATCGCCGGAAAAACACTTTTTTCCCTGACCTACCCCATTTTCCAAAGCTTGCTATATCGAATGTTGAACTCTTTCGCCAGCTGGCAGACCGTCACTTATTAGCACCATACCCTGTCCGACCTTTTGAGGGCAAATTGCCTCCATGGTACAATCCGAACCACACATGCAACTATCATATGGATGTAGCGGGACACTCCATTGAGGACTGTGAGCAGTTTAAATTGGCAGTGAGAAAACTCATGGCTTGTGGGAAGCTTGAGTTTGAGGATGATGCTCAACCCGACATCAGTAAGAATCCGATCCCAAACCATAATCATGGATTAAGCGTTATCGATGTTGAGAAATCACTAGTAAGGAGGGTGTTTGACTTGGGAATGTCAATGCAATATCTCTTTGATGTTTTGAGAAGGAATGGATATAACATAGTAGCACCAACCGCAAATGTATGTGATGAGAAGGGCTTGGATCTAGAATCTCGCTGCGATTATCATCATGGTCAGGCAGGACACTCCATAGAGGACTGTTGGGGGTATAAGGCGAGAGTGCAAGTCTTGCTAAACCTTGGAGTCATTCAGGCAAAAAAGGCTAAATGTGATGGTGAAGAAATCGATATGGTTGAGAAAGTCACACTCAGGGTCCCACTCCTTAGAGATTCAAACCCCGAAAGGGTGACTCTCAAGATCAGAAAACCTCAGCCCTTCGCTTATGAGAGCACGCATAATGTCCCATGGAGTTATGAGGTTAAGGTTGATGCAGCGGGGGAGGCCTCTAAAGTTCCAGTGTCAAAGGCAGTCATGACCGGTGAAATCACAAGGAGCGGGAGGTGTTATGGTCCTCCAGAGGGTGATACTCGGAAGGTGGGAAAAGGTGCAGAAGAAAAGAGTGGTTTAGTTGATGAGATCACTGAAAAGGACGACGAAGAATTTCTTAAGATCATGAGGCAGATTGAATACGATATGGTGGAGTAGTTGGGGAAAACTCCTTCAAGGATATCTCTGTTGGGTTTGGTATTATCCTCGGATTTGCATAGAAAGGCATTATTAAGGGTGCTTAACGAGGCTTACGTTAACCCTGATGTCATGTCTAGCAAGATGATTAACATGGTGGATCCTGTGAAACATGTTAACATAATAACATTCTTCGATGAAGAAATGGTGAGGAGGTCGGAGAAAATACCCCGTGCACTACTCATTACTGCAAAGTGTCGAGGTCATATTGTTGGCAAAATACTAATTGATGGGGGGTCAGCTTTGAATGTCCTACCATTATCTACCTTGGTGTCTATGGGAGTTGAGAATGATGAAATTGTTCCGAGGCAGATGATTGTACACGCCTTTGACGGGAATCAGAGGAGCATAGTGGGTGAGATCACATTACCGTTGGAGATTGGGCCTAGCATCTTTCAGGTGCTGTTTGTAGTCATGGATATCGACTCCTCATATACAATGTTGTTAGGGAGGCCTTGGATCCATGAGGCAGGAGCTGTACCGTCCACTTTGCATCAGGCGGTAAAATTTGTCAGGGATGGTATGGTAATCACTGTGCATGGAGAAGAAGAAGTATTGGTTTCGAAGCCGGTATCAGTGCCCTATGTAGAGAGTACTGGTGATGGTGATGATTCCTTGCATTGTTTTGAGGTAATCGAGGACCAGGAGCGTGAAGGGAAGGATCATGTACATGATGTGAATGAGGTGGTGACCCGAATCATGACTACAAAAGGGTACGAAATAGGGAAAGGTTTGGGTACGCATCTGCAGGGCCTTCCATCATTCATCTCAGTCTCAGAGAAATTTGATAAGTTTGGGCTGGGATATGAAGCTTCACAGAAGGATGAGGGCAGGAGCATGAGTTGGAGAAAGGAGCATGGAGGAATGTTGGAGAAGCCCATTCCTCATATCAACGAAACATTTCCAAGTCCCGCTTCAGGTGACTTTAATGAACGAAACATCCATCTTTCCATCAACTTTCTAGAGGAATACGACACACCTAGGACCAGCTATATCCGCATCGATGAGGATAAGACACCATTGAAGAATTGGCATTCTGAACTATTGGATGAAATAGTATCATTAAAGTAATTATTTTCGATTGGGTTGTAATTTTTGTTCTCGGATTTGATTGAACTTATGTTTATGTGACTTGGGATACTATCTTTGTTAATTTGCAGTATGGTGATTGATTGTTTCGCATCATTAATTTGCCTCTCACCATTACCATTCCCGATTTCTCCCTTTCTTCTATATGAATTTGCTTGTTTTGCTTTCCTGTCTATCTCCCAATACTTCATGAATAAATACAGGTACTTAAATCTTGTGGAAAATTTTCCCAGTGATACAGTAATTGAAAATCCATCAATTAA
>NC_032019.1:18622962-18627452 GCF_001865875.1 Lupinus angustifolius | reverse complement strand
GGAGCATTTCGAGATGATAAATTTGTTCCATGAATATATGGATGTGTTTGCTTGGTCTTATAAGGACATGCCAGGGCTGGATCCGAACATTGCCTCACATAAGATTCCATTATATTCGGGTGTCGAGCCTAAGAAACAAAAACTGAGAAGGATGCGTCCGAACTTGTCGTTAAAGGTGAAAGAAGAAGTGACAAAACAGCTGGAATCCGGCTTCATAGAAGTATCTAGACATACAGAATGGGTGGCTAATGTAGTGATGGTACCCAAGAAAGGAGGGAAATTGAGGATGTGTGTTGACTATAGAAATCTTAACAAGGCTAGTTTGAAAGATGATTTTCCCATCCCTCACATTGATACTCTAGTCGATAGTGCGGCCCGAAGTCATCAATTCTCGTTCATGGACGGGTATACGGGATATCATCAAATTCTGATGGATACTGGTGACAAGGCGAAAACCACTTTTATCACTCCGTGGGGGACCTATTGCTATAGGGTTATGTCTTTTGGATTAAAGAATGCAGGGGCGACATACCAACGTGCTATGGTGGCCTTATTTCATGATATGATGCACAAGGAAGTAGAGGTGTATGTTGATGATATAATCGCCAAATCTAAAGAAGGGGACAGTCATGTCGCAGTCTTACGAAGGTTATTCGAAAGGCTGAGAAAATATCAGATGAAGTTAAACCCCGAGAAATGCACATTTGGAGCGTCTTCAGAAAATCTAAAGAAGGGGACAATCATGTCGCGGTCTTACGAAGGTTATTCAAAAGGCTGAGAAAATATCAGATGAAGTTAAACCCCGAGAAATGCACATTTGGAGCGTCTTCAGGGAATATGTTGGGATTTGTCGTTAGTAGGGAAGGCATAAGGGTGGACCCCAAAAAGGTGGAAGCAATACAAGAGATGCCGACTCCAAAGACTGAGAAAGAAGTGAGAGGTTTTCTGGGCAGGTTGAATTACATTGCAAGGTTTATTGCCAACCTGACTAGCACTTGTGAGCCCATGTTTAAGTTGTTAAAGAAGCATCAGCCAAGCGAGTGGGACACGGATTGCCAGGAGGCTTTCGATAAAATAAAGGCTTACTTGGTAAATCCGCCTGTCCTGGCACCACCAACACCAGGACGACCTTTAATCTTATACGTGACGGTGTTGCAAACTTCGATGGGCGCAATGTTGGGACAGTATGGAGAAACGGGTAAGAAGGAGCAAGCAATCTACTACTTGAGCAAGAAGTTTAATGAATGTGAATCTCGATACTCGACGATAGAAAGGACTTGTTGTGCTTTAGTATGGGCATCCAAAAGGCTCCGGCAATACATGTTTGGGAGATGTACTTTGACGGGGCAGTTAATATGCATGGGAGCGGGATTGGGGCGGTAATCACCTCGCCAATCGGTAAGCAGTACCCGGTAGCAGTCAAGCTAGACTTCGAATGCACAAACAACACAGCCGAATATGAAGCGTGCATCAATGGACTTCTCTTTGCATACGAGCTGGACGTCAAAAAGTTGAGGGTATTCGGGGACTCCGCGCTTATCATCTACCAGGTCAATGGTGAATGGCAAACCAAGGATACGAAGCTCATTCCGTATCAGAAATACTTATCTTCATTAGCCGAGAAGTTTGAAGAAATTTGCTTCTCCCATGTGACTCGAGACAAGAACCAATTTGCGGATGCTCTAGCAACTTTAGCTGTGATGACTAAACTAGAAGTACAGGCTAGCGTCCGCCCGATTCAAGTAACCGCTCGAGATGAACCCTCTTATTGTTGCGCTAACCTCCTCGCCAATCGGTAAGCAGTACCCGATAGCGGTCAAACTAGACTTCGAATGCACAAACAACATAGCCGAATATGAAGCGTGCATCAATTGACTTTTCTTTGCATACGAGCTGGACGTAAAAAAGTTGAGGGTATTCGGGGACTCCGCGCTTATCATCTACCAGGTCAATAGGTGAATGGCAAACCAAGGATACGAAGCTCATTCCGTATCAGAAATACTTATCTTCATTAGCCGAGAAGTTTGAAGAAATTTGCTTCTCCCATGTGACTCGAGACAAGAACCAATTTGCGGATGCTCTAGCAACTTTAGCTGTGATGACTAAACTAGAAGTACAGGCTAGCGTCCGCCCGATTCAAGTAACCGCTCGAGATGAACCCTCTTATTGTTGCGCTAACCTAGAGGCTGATGGTGAACCTTGGTATCATGATATAAAAAGGTATATCCAACACAGAAAGTATCCAGAGGGTGCAAGTGATGTGAACAAAAAGACAATTCGTCGTTTGGCGATGACGTTTTTCTTGAATGGTGAAGTGTTGTACAAAAGGAGTCATGATGGTACACTCCTCAGATGCGTCGATACAAGGGAAATTCAGTTGATCATGACTGAAATACATGAAGGGATCTGCGGAACTCATGCAAATGGTCACATGATGGCAAGGAAAATTCTGAGGTGTGGCTACTATTGGACTACTATGGAAGCGGATTGTATGGGTTATGTTAGAAAGTGCCAGAAGTGTCAAGTGTACGCAGATAGAATCAATGCGCCACCGTTTCCTTTGCAGTGTATGGTCGCTCCATGGCCCTTTTCCATGTGGGGAATTGATGTGATTGGACCTATAAATCCGAAGGCTTCCAACGGTCATCGTTTCATTCTAGTGGCAATTGACTGCTTCACCAAGTGGGTAGAAGCTGTATCATTTAGTAGTATCACTCGCAAGGTATTCGTCAGGTTCCTCCGAAAAGAGATCATTTGCAGATACGGGATCCCTGAAAGGATAATCACAGATAATGGTACCAATCTCAACGGTGGTGAAGTGAAAGGATTGTGCGAGAAATTCAAGATCAAACATCATAATTCGACTCCGTACAGACCAAAAATGAAAGGCGCAGTTGAAGCGGCCAATAAGAATGTCAAAAAGATAGTTGCAAAAATGGTAGAAAACTACAAAGATTGGCATGAAAAGTTACCCTATGCTTTGCACGCATATCGCACCAACGTTCGGTCAAGTACTGGGGCAACCCCGTCCTCACTGGTATATGGGATGGAAGCTGTCTCACCCATCGAAGTAGAAATTCCTTCACTGAGAGTCTTGATGGAAGCAGAGCTAGAAGAGTCTGAATGGGTCAAAGCAAGGTATGAGCAGTTGAATATGATCGAAGAGAAAAGGTTAGCAGCCATCTGCCATGGCCAATTGTACCAGGGAAGGGTGGCAAGAGCTTTTGACAAGAAGGTGAGGCCTAGAGAGTTTGAGGTGGGAGACTTGGTACTTAAGAAGATCCTCCCAAATCAGGAAGATGCTCGCGGAAAGTGGGCTCCAAACTATGAAGGTCCTTATATTGTCAAGAATGCATTCTCAAGAGGGGCTTTGATTTTGCAAGACATGGATGGTAATGTCCTGCCCAGACCTGTGAACACAGATGCGGTAAAGAGATATTATGCCTAAAAAAAGGGGGGGGGAACCCGAAAGGGCGGCCTAAGCAAAAATTAGGCTAAGAATAAAAGCCTGTTAGGTTGAAAAGCCGAAAGGGCGGCCTAAGCAAAAATTAAGGCAAGTAAATAAATAAATAAATAAAAATGGCATTTCTCTCACAAGTTTACCACATCAGGATCAAATCAAAATCCTTCATGTTTTTGTGCACCTAGTAGAGGTTGAAAAAGTTGCGAGCAACATGGAGCGGGAATGGGAGTTCCATGTAGAATCATGTCAGCTTGGTGTTACGGGCTAGTTACTCGGATGTAGTGGAAGATTGATGGATGGATTTGCAATTACTTTATACTGGGGCAAAAAAATTTGCAAAAATTTTGTAACTTGTATTGTCATGTATAACATATATACCCTCAAATCTTCCATGTATAACTCTTTGAATATCAATAGAAGAAAGTTCATTCATCTCTCCACAATACCTATGTGCATGCATGTTTACTTAGATAAATCTCAAGTTATATAGATATAATGTTCAAACTTCGTGATCAAACAACTTTTATGACAATATACCTCACTAGTGATTCAGGCCAATGAAATTCATCAAATACTAAACCCGATGTGAATATCGACAAGGAAGCAAATGTTATGTCTTCTACTGATGAAGAAAGGGGATACCTCAAATGTATCTTGTGGTTCAAAAAAAAAGGGTGAAGGAATAAAAATGTGACCGATGAGAGTTGGATTGGTTGTTGTCTGCCAAGAAAGTACAATGGTTTCGTGATCAGCCAACTTCATAATGCTAATTAAGTCATTCACGTACGTGTAGTCCATTTTTCATGCATCATCACAAACATCTTCAAATTATGCATGCATCATTTGCATTCGCACCATCATATGCATTCAGCCGAAGTCTCATCTCGAGATATCCATCTAAGTTTTGATCCAGGGGCCCTTGTTGTCTGTGTTTTCCCGTGTTTTTCCTTTTGCACCCCGACCCCTCAGCGGTCGCGTGATTGTGCTGACCCCTCAGTGGTCTATTGTTCCTTTTGCACCCCGACCC
>NC_032019.1:18536480-18622862 GCF_001865875.1 Lupinus angustifolius | reverse complement strand
TGCACCCCGACTCCTCAACGGTCGCATGATTGTGCTGACCCCTCAGTGGTCTATTGTTCCTTTTGCACCCCGACCCCTCAGCGGTCGCGTGTTCGTGCTAAACCCTCAATGGTCTTTCGTTCCTTTTGCACCCCGACCCCTCAGCGGTCGCGTGATCGTGCTTTGACCCATCAGTGGTCTCTTTTGGATAATGTTTGGATTCGTGAACTCTTTACCCAATAACCCCTAAATTGGTCACCCCTAAACCCCTAAATTGATTTTAACCTAAACCCCCAAATTGATTTTAACCTAAACCCCCAAATTGATTTTAACCTCAATAAGAGATAGTGCACTATGGGACTAGTTCTCTGTCGCATTATCTTGAATTGACGTTTTCTAAATTAAATCAATAAGAGATAGTGCACTGTGGGGCTGGTTCCCTGTCGCATTATCTTGAATTGACATTTTCTAAATTAAATCAATAAGAGATAGTGCACTATGAGACTAGTTCTCTGTCGCATTATCTTGAATTGACAATTTTCTAAATTAAATCAATAAGAGATAGTGCACTATGGGACTAGTTCCCTGTCGCATTATCTTGAATTGACATTTTCTAAATTAAATCAATAAGAGATAGTGCACTATGGGACTAGTTCCCTGTCGCATTATCTTGAATTGACATTTTCTAAATTAAATCAATAAGAGATAGTGCACTATGGGACTAGTTCCCTATCGCATTATCTTGAATTGACGTTTTCTAAATTAAATCAATAAGAGATAGTGCACTATGGGACTAGTTCCCTATCGCATTATCTTGAATTGACGTTTTCTAAATTAAATCAATAAGGGGTGGTGTATGGGACTAGTTCCCTGTCGCATTTTCTTGAATTGACATTTTTAAAATAAAATATAATTTAGTCAAATCAAACTTATTTTAGAAAGAACTACGTAGCCTTGATTTCTCTATTGCAGCTAGGGATACGTAGGAGCAGTTATTTCTCTGTCAGGCACAAAAAAATAAAAAAATAAATATTTTCTCTCTCTTTATTTTGTTTAATAATGTGAGGGTAAGATTATTTTACAACGGGCGGTATGAGGTGCCTAATACCTCCCTCATCCGTAACCGACTCCCGAACTCAACTTTTATTTTTGAGTGAACCAACTATATTTTCAAAAATCGGTTTTTCATGTTTTCCCTCTAAAAAAAAACATCGATGGCGACTCCATTGCATTTAATTGCATGTTTCTCATCGCATCTATAAAAAAGGGGTAGCGACACCAATAATTCTCCGCCATTTTCATTTCCCCAACAATGAATCATTAAACACCGAGAGATTTCGCACACCTAAACCTCCTAACTCTTTAGGCTTACAAACATCATCCCAAGGAACCCAAGCAATACCTCTATTACCATCCTTGTTACCCCAAAGGAAATTTCTCTGCAAAGAAACAATTTTTGCCAAGACCTTCTTAGGAGCTTTGTAGAGTGACAATATGTATGTAGGAATGTTTGACAACACCAAATTGATGAGAATAAGCCTTCCTCCAAAGGAAATAAGCTTGCACTTCCATGAGGCAAGCCTCTTTGACACCACCTCAATTAAAAACTGCCAAGTAGAAAGCCTCATTGGATTAGCCCCAACTAGAATTCCCAAGTAAAGAAATGGAAAGGACCCAAGGTTACACAATAGGAAATTAGTTGCACCAGTAAGAAAAGAATCCGAAATCGAAATGCCAAACAAAGAACTCTTGTGGGAGTTCACTTTTAATCCAGAAATTAGTTCAAAGCACCTGAGAATGGTTTTGATACACCAAAGATTTTTGACATTAGGCTTACAAACAAGAATAGTGTCATTAGCAAACTGAAGATCACACACCTCCACTTCACAACTTCCAATTTTGTAACCCTCAAATAACCAAGCACTTCTAGCATTGCGCATCAAACCTGCAAAACCTTCTGCCACCATAAGGAATAAGAAGGGTGCCATAGGATCCCCTTGATGAATGCCTCTCAAAACAGAGAAAACCCCCGTTGGGCTCCCATTTACCAACACAGATATTGAGGTTGAAGAGAGACAACCTTTTATCCACTTCCTCCACTTATAAGAGAAACCAAACCTAGAAAGCATATAATCTAGGAAACTCCAATCAACAGAATCATAAGCCTTCTCAAAATCAATCTTGAACAACAAACATCCATCCTTATCCTTCTTAGCCGAATGAATGATTTCGTTAATCACAACCGTAGCATCCAGGATACTCCTATCATGGATAAAAGCTGACTGAGTAGGGAAGATTAGAGAACTGATAACTCCATTAAGCCTTCCTGCTAAGATATTTGCAAAAATCTTATACAAAGACCCCACAAGAGATATCGATCTAAAATCTTGGATCTTATTAGGTTTTTATTCTTCGGAATCAAAGTGATGAATGAAGAATTTTTTACCCTATCAGTATACATTTTTTCTCAAATTTCTTAATTAAAAATTCATATAAATTGCTCGCAAAACTCACCAAATTAGGGTAGGCCACAGCTGAGAACGTGAGATATAAACCAAATCATTAGTCCTTACCGACCTAATTGACATTAATAATAAATATTTGAAGTCTATAAACAATAAACTATTTAGTATTTATAGCCCACCAATATAAAAGTTAAAGTTTATTAACTTCCCATCCATTTATATATTAACTATCATTAATATTCATATATTCATGTCAATCAAATATTAATATTTTTTGTACTACCAAAAATACTATCTCATCTTAAATAATTAACTTATTTCAAGTTATGTGATAATCATTTCCAACAAATGTAACCTACATTAATTAAACTTTTGACTTTTCAATTATTTTAAAATCTAACAAGACACTTAAACAAGACACCTAACTAACATCTTATTAGTATAAACATTAATAATGTAATAATGACAATATAAAATACCACACATGTTAAACTCAATCGTAATAATAAGAATAACAATAAAGAAGTCTGGTCCCAGAGCGAGCTCGTCCTCTCGTATTTCATTATTATTAATATTATTATTTGATGAGAGTTATTCTGAGCGATCCGAGTTATTAACTGAATTGAAGAGAGCGAGTGATTGACTCAGTGGATACAGAGACAGACGCCAAATTCTGAAACCGCCACGAGTCATAATCTCCGATCTTCTCTTCTCCCAATCGAATCGAATCTCCAATTTTCATATAACAGAATCACTTTTTCATAACCGCGTTGCTTCAAACTCACTCACTCAAACACACTTTTCTCTCTCTTTCGCTTTTGGACTTTGCTTGTAATTGTAATAATCATAAACATCATATTTGAGTTCTTCTTCCAATTCAATTCAATTGAATAAAAAACCGATTATCTCTTATTCGAAGAAGTTTCTGTGTTTGAGATTTTGGATATATTATTTAGGAAGCAGAAGAATGGTTACCGGGAACCTTTTTCATAATAGAAAGAATTCATGGCCTGCTCAGGAGTATATCAGTAAATCCACTTTACACCTCGTAAGTGTTATTTTATTTCATTGTTTTGTTTTCTTCCTCGGCGACACAGTGCACGAGCCTTTCACTTACGCAGATACATGTTCCATGTTTCCGGTATTTGAACCCGTGATCTCCGGGTTCCGGACTTTAAATAGAAATTATTGGAATTTGTTTTGTTTTTATAATTTAACTTGCTTGGAAATTCATTTATTTTGCATTTTCTAAGACTCAAATTTTGCAGCTTGCATCTTTTGATCCTAACAATTTATGCTTTTTGATGATACGTTGGGTATTGATTGAAAAATTGATGTGGAACTCTGATTGTTGAGTTTTTCAATACATGAGTTAATACCACTAATTACCATTAAATGTGAATATTTTATTTTAAGCAATAACTGGTGCTACTACACTTGAAGTGATTTGTGTACTTTGTGCAGCTTGATTTTGATGATGCAGCTCCACCTGAACAAGCTTGGAGAAGGAAATTAAACAGCCATGCCAATCTTCTTAAAGAATTTAGTGTCACTTTTATGGAAGCTATCAAGATGGTAAGTGTTTTCTCTCTCTAATTTTACTATCCTGGACTAACTGGTTTCATATTTGGAATCATTTGCATTATTTTGTTTCCAACATATTAATGTTTCTCCTATGTCTTCTGTGATATGAACTTCAAAATTCCAGGTTAAATTAGGTGTACGCATGTGGTCATATGTTAGAGAAGAGGCTTCTCATGGAAGGGTAAATTTCAAATAAATCCTTCATCCTGTGGTCATTCATTGCTCTCTTTCTCTCTATATCTATATCTATCTATATATATATATATATGTGTGTGTGTGTGTATATATAAGGTGGGGGCCTACTCACCCTTTTGAATAATTTTGTCAATCGAACCTTTGAATTGATGTTCTCGTGAGGTGACCAACTTCATATAATTTTGTTCAATTTTAAATCTAGTTGATACTTCATCATATTAGTATTACTTTATTTTAACATATAATCTGTTTTTTTAAATATAAGTGAATCACTACTATTAGATTTTGTTGAATGAATTTTTAATTTATCTAAAATTTGTTATGCATGATCTTCAAGAGAATATCACATTGATTCAATGGTTGGATTGGTTATCTTTGCATTCTATAAAAACTTATTCAACGGTTTAAGTGTCAAAAACATACTCCTAGAGCAAGTGGACCCCTTCCCGTAAAAAACACACTTTATATTAGAATGTAGAAATTTAAATCCCATACTTAAGTTCTTTTGTCTGGTTTTTGCAGAAAGCACCTATAGATCCTTTCACTCGAGAAAGTTGCAAGCCATCTGCAACTCAAGGAGTTCCACTTGGAGGAATGGGGTATGATGTGGTCCAATTGAAAGGAACACATTAATCACTTGGATGGTTAATCCTGTATGTTCTTTTACAATAAGATTAACCATTCAATTGTTTAATGGGCCATTCTTCTTAAATTTTTTAGTAGTAATTCCCCAGAATAAATAAGCCTTTTTCAACTTGTATTGATTTGAACATGTCTTCACCTACGCAGAAGTGGCAGCATATCTAGGGGATTTAGAGGTGAGTTCCGGCAATGGCAAATCATTCCTGGTGTATGTGAACCTTCACCTGTCATGGCCAACCAGTTCTCTGTAAGCTCTCTTCTCCCACCCACTACTCCTGACCTCTGTCATATTCTGTAATTGTATACTGTTACAATGTGTGGATTTATTTTACTGGTTATCTTGCTACAATTTCATGACATATTAGAGTACAACTTCAGAACTGAATTGTATCAAATTACGATGTTAGTTTTGCACGCGTACACACACACATGCATGGTATCAATTATGTACAAGGATCTCGCTGTAGCACTTTCCCTGTTTGTCAGTTGAAGGAATCTTAGTACCTCAGTAGATAGCAGGTCTGTAAACTACCTGAAGAAGTTAGGGAAAAGTTAAAGTAACAATAAAATGCTTTCATGTTTATTTAATTTAATTTTTGGGACATGGTTTACTTGTTGGGATGAGATGTGAATCAGAAAATGCTGAGCTCATATTGTAATTGCTTTCTTTTCTTCTGAATGTTTGTGTCATGTCCAAGAATGTTGCAATTAAACAAGTGGAATCTTTTTAGTTGTAATGACAAGAATCACAAATTAATCGGGCAAAAAAAGTAAAGAATTTACATCTTAATTTGGAATAAATCTGGAAAGTAAACAGGCAACGTGAGGAGCCAGAGGGTTGCTGTGCAAAAAGAAATAGAAGTTAGTCCAAAGTAACTCTATGTATTTTGAGCATCTTAACTATATCGTTTTTATAATGGCTTTATACTTGGTGATATCCTTGAGCTATTGTCCAGAGAAAAAGAAGAAAAAAAACCCTTATATTCTTACCACTTTTCCTTCTACACCCTCATCCACACCTTATCTTCATTTCTATCTCTTTGTCACTTTTATCTCTTATCTTCCTATCTCTCTCTCATCCCTGCACCTCAAAAAGAGAACGGAAGTACTGAGCTAAGTTTCTAGTTTGATAGTTGTTACATTTTCTACATCATAAATAGTGGTTGTACATATGTTTAAGATAAATTTCTCTGGGTGTATTTTCCTCCCGTGTTCAATATTTTGTTGGTCTGAGTGTCTTGTTTAAGAGGAACCTGTGGCCTTTTCCTCCCCCTGTTAAAGGGGAATGATGTTTAATATTTATGTCCATTTGAACTGTGATTTACATTCAAATGCTCTGTTTCAAAATCTATTTTATAAATTCATTTACCTCTCTTGTTGCAGATTTTTGTAAGTAGAGATGGAGGAAACAAAAGTTTTGCATCAGTTTTGGCTCCTGGCCAGCATGAAGGTTTAGGGTAAGTAAGAATTTATAAGAAGTTGGAAAACAATGTTTCATGGATGTTACGTTTTCGTGGAGTGACAAAAGTATCTAAGTGTCCAAGTCATCATGACATTACTATGTTTCTGGCAATAAGTATACTCTGAAGTCTAGATTCTGCTTAACAAGACTATTTGGTGTTGTTGGATGCTTTATATATATAGAACATTATCCATGTACTCATTTTTAATGTTAATTTTATTCAGATCTCGCAAGAGATCCGATGACCAGGGTATATCATCATGGGGATGGAATCTAAATGGCCAGCACTCAACTTACCATGCTTTGTTTCCAAGAGCCTGGACAATTTATGATGGTATCTTCATTTTTTTCTTGCTTTTCTAAATGTGTATGATCTTTCTGAATTATTGTTTAATAGTTTTCTTATTTGTAGGTGAGCCAGATCCAGAACTAAAAGTGTCATGCCGGCAGATATCCCCATTCATACCACATGATTATAGAGAAAGCAGTCTACCTGCTGCTGTTTTTGTTTATACGGTGTGTAATTTACACTGGATTTATCTGTCAAAAAAGGAATGGTTGACTTCCTTAATATTGTTTGATGTTTTTTCCACAGTTATATTGATATGTTCTGTTATAGAAATTACAGACTAGTGTTGCTGCAGTTTAGCTTTCTTAGTTGAAAAGAGTAATTAGATGTTCCTCTCATTAAGAACTGAGTTGCATGCATTGTATTCAGCTGATATTCACAAATTAGTTACATCAGTTTGACTCGTTCGCGGTGTTTTTTCTGAATAAAGCCACTCTCCATCTAGGTGAAAACCACTATCCCTCACACTCCCAATGTAGTGTAAAGCCACCATTAGAATAATTGGGCCTAGCTCAACACCAAAAGCTAGCTCATTGGAGCAGGGATTATCCAAGTTACTATAATGGCTCTTCATTCATGTTGTTAGATGATTATCCAAGTTACACACCCTCTCAAGCCCATGAATGATCTGTATGGAGTGTGGAATTTCTGTTACCAGGATTTGAACTTGTGACCTCCGGGTCACAATGAAAGCAACCTTACCATTCCACTATGACAAATTTTTCTGAAGGGAAAAAAATACACTGATAAGAGGAGAAGGAAAATGCTATTGATGGGTGACTAGTGACTGCTTTCTAAATGAAGGATAGATTGTAATAGTATTTTTGTACTACCTCTTCGGTTCCTGTTTTCCTCATTTTGGCTGGGGTGAATATGAGGGTTGAGGAGGGGAAAGGAATGGAGGAAAGATTTCATTTTGTTTCTTTCCTGATTTCTTTTCTGCACAACCTATTTTTCTAAGTTAAGGTTGCTTCCTTTTTCTTGCATTTTGTTGAATTTTACAATTCATTTTCTATTTGAAGTGTGTAAAGAATTTAATATTCTGCATTGCATTTTTTCATATTCTTTGACACTTTTTTTATATGAAGCAACATATATTATTGAAGAGTTTTACTTGTTTTTTCTGCAGTTGGTAAATACAGGTAAGGAAAGAGCTAAAGTCAGCCTTCTATTTACTTGGGCGGTAAGATATTATTTATTTGTAAATTGTTCTATCAACTTGTCACAAAAGACACACGATGCTCATTTGTAAATTAAATCATGCAATAACTGGGCCATGGATAAATAATCGTCTACATTAATTTTCTGCAGAATTCCATCGGTGGAAACTCACATTTGACAGGAGACCATGTGAATGAACCGTTCATGTAAGTCCCTTCCTCCTAATTTGATATATGTATGCTTATCTATGGCATAAGCTCTAAACAGTATTTTTACTCACTTTTTTCTTTTTTCATTCATAGAGCTGAAGACGGAGTCTCTGGTGTACTTCTACATCACAAGCAAGTTATCAAACCTTATAGCTATATATGATGGTTGGTTTGCATTTTTATCAGTAGTTGCTTTGCCTTCATGAAAGTAGGTATGGACTTACTATCGTGAGAAGGAATAAAATGTTGTAGGGAGCCTGCTATGATATATATTTAACTAGAGGGGTTTAGGCATGGAATAGGAAAGGGGAGAACAGAAACTTAAAATAATGTGAGACTGATATTCAGTTGATGTGATTATTATTTGTTATGTAAGACAGACTCAATAATCTTATTTATACTAATGCTAAACTTCCCTAATCCTAATTAATTAAGGAGATCCATAACTTACTCGAGATAAGATAGAATCCCTAAGCATAAATGAGACTTTTAAAAAGATAAGATTCCTAAAAATAAGATTCCAACAGTTATCCCTAAAATAAAATAAGATACTATGAGATATTTCAAATATTCTGACACCCCTCAAGGTAAAGATTATGAAGCTTTATGTTTGTTACAAATTATAACTTTGAAAATGAAAATAACAAAAATAGAACACTGAGCTGCACAAAAACACCAGTTTCGAAGGCAACTCAAAAATGCTAGACACTTGAGAAAATTGCTGGAAAGATAACTCAACAAGATAGCTAGGATGATCAAGCGTAGCAAGGTCAGAACTTATCAAAATCACATTTGGAGGCATCAAAAAACAACATAAGAAACCCAAGAACTTTGAAATTGAACTTAAGGTCTACATCCACTTTTGTGTCGGAGGCAAAGCAAATGCATCTGGGACAAATATGTTTTATGAGTCATAACTATTAGAATAATTGGGCCTAACTCCACACAGCAATGTGGGGAACACTTAACACACCCCGGTCACGCCCCGGACTAGACATTTGAAGCATGAAGTTTGTAGGATTAGACATCTGCCAGTGGCCCAACATCGTGACAAATTAGAGAGTAGGAAATAGTTTATAACTTTCAATAGTTGGTTAGTTAGGATGAGCTGAAAGTTAAGAGCTGGCAACTGTGTTGGCAGTTGTTATCTAGAAGCTAGTATAAATATCTAGATCCTTTTGTAATCATTTAACAATTAAGAAAACAGAAATACAGTTACAAAAACTTCTCTCTCCCTCTCTAGTTTTTTTCTTTCTGTTTATAGCTTTTACATGACAAGGCTTTGATACCATATTAAAATAATTGGGCCTACCTCGACTCCAAAAGCTTGGGAGAGAGGTGCCCGCTTATGATAAACGGTTCACCCTTCATATAATAATCCACATAAATCACCATATGAATGATCATTGATTAGAATAGAAGTCACCACTAATATGATTCATCAATCATTTGGGAGTGACCACTTATTAAGGAATTTCAATTTCTTTAATGCTGTTTTTCATTTTCCCCCATGCAATATGTTTTTTTAAACTGTTCGTATCTAGTTGCTGTGCAGAAAATTCCCACTATTCAGGCTTGTCACTTTTGTATGCTTGTATATATAAATTGTACATACATATATATGTATTTTTAGTTGGGGTCTCCTGTCTCCAAAATGTATATAAATGATGATTGTAAGGGAAATACTCTTAACTCTTAAGGTTATTCCAATATTGCAGGACTGCGAAAGGCAACCCTCCTGTTACTTTTGCAATAGCTGCATGTGAAACACAGAATGTTAGTGTTTCTGTTTTGCCATGTTTTGGGCTGTCCGATGCAAGTAACATTACAGCGAAAGACATGTGGCGTAAGATGGTGCAGGTACTGACCACTTGTGTTTTGGGGTTTCTAAATAATATTTATAGTTCACCATTACCTTCTTCCAACTATTTTTGTTCTGAAAAGTATACGAGGTTGGTTCTAATTGAAATGATTGTATATTAAGGACGGACAATTTGACCGGGAGAATTTCTCTTCTGGACCTAGCATGCCATCATCACCTGGAGAGACACTATGTGCTGCTGTTTCAGCTTCAGCATGGGTGGAACCCCATGGAAAATGCACTGTTGCATTTAGTCTTGCATGGTCATCTCCGAAAGTGAAGTTCTCCAAAGGCAGCACATACCACAGGTAATCAATGAATGTTTCGTTAACAGTATTTTATCCTAGTGAATAATTTTTTCTCCCCATACCCCATTAAGTGGGAGCCTCATGCACACAGCCGCCCTTTTTTAAGGACATTTGGCAAAAATGAGCAATATGTCCCTTGATATTAAGGTCTTCTTGCCCTCCTGCTCTTGGTTCAGTATATCAGATTATATTGCTTTGTTGTTATGCACTACATGATCTTTGTAAAACAACATTTTCCTAAATAAAGGTCCACGAAATCTTCAAATTATTAGCATCACTCTTGCTTGATTTTGGAACAACTTAAATTTTTAATACCCTTCAAATGTTTTTGAAGAAGGAAGAGTTGTGCCTTCTTCATATATGGAATCTTTGTAGGAAATAATAAAACAATAATATTTCCTTTATATAAGATTGTAAGAAATGCAGCATGCCTACAACCTATGTTTCTTTCGTATGATTTTGTGTTGATTAGTTCAGTTCTTTTACTGTAGGAGATACACAAAATTTTATGGGGCTTCTGAGGGAGCAGCAGTGGACTTGGCCCATGATGCATTAACACGTATGTTGTCTGTTTTGTTTGAAACTTGGTTTAGGCCTGTGGTTTACTTGTTTTCCTATTAAATTTAATCACATCAAAAGAGGAAGGACATGAACATTTCTTAAGTGATTTGAGATTTTCTTCTGTGGCATCTAAAGACCTTGTTGTGTTTTGAATTCTAAACAGATTACAAACGATGGGAAGAAGAGATTGAGAAATGGCAAAATCCTGTTCTTAAGGACGAGAAACTACCAGAATGGTAATTCTCCATTTAACTATTTTTGGGTGAGCTGCTCTCCTGGGATAACATTAGGGAAATCAGGAGGGCATTTGGCTTCTACTTAATGCAAAGCCCATGGTCTTATTACAAGGGTTTCTATTACAAAATGTTGAGAGATTGGGTAGCTTTGGTTCATTGTTGTTTCTTTGTTCTATGTTTGTTCATTTTTTTATCTTGTTAGGATAATCTCTTTTCCTTCTAATTTTTTGTAATATTCTTTTTGTTAATGAGTTTCTTCTTTTGAGGGTAAGCCTCAGCGCAAGAGCAAGGTTGCTTGCCTTGTGAATTGGAAGTTATGAGTTCAAATCCTGAAAACAACCTCTTTATTTTTGAGGATACGGTTGCGTATATCTATCCTCCCCAAACCCTATTAAGTTGGAGTCTCGTACACTGAGCCACCTAATATAAAAAATTAAAATAAATCCTCAGTTCAAGTATTAAATATCACCAAGTGTGTTGTTTGTGTTATGGATGACTCCTGGGTAATTTACTATTTTACAATCAAATAATCTAAAAGCTTCAAGGTAGAGGTGTATTGTAGAAGTCATAAAGCAAAACTTTTCGTAGCTAACGTCGAGCTCTTTTGTCTACAAAGAATAACATTTCAAATTTGTTGACAAACTTCAGTAGGTCCATGGTGTCCATTACTTATATTATGTATTTCATGGTATTAGTCTCCTCTATTCAGGGTTAGGTTTGTAGGATCCATAAGTCAGAAGGAATCACAAAACATCAGATCCAACCAGGCACCGGCTGCCCCTTGTATTATTTACCAAAATATGCTGTGATTTTATGTTTTGAATTGAGCATGGCATATGTGCTCTTGTCTATTTTATCCTCTGTATGAGTAGATAATGCATTTAATTTTTCTTTAACAGGTACAAGTTTACATTATTTAATGAACTCTACTTTCTCGTTGCTGGAGGAACAATTTGGATTGGTATGTATGCATATAAGTGTGTTGCATTGCAGTTGAGTAATCTTCGATGAAAGTCTGGCATGTCATTGCTGGTGTCTATTGTCAGTTTAGTCATAGTGAAACCATTAAGAATTCTTTGATTTTTGTGCCAGATTCTCCTCTGCTAGCTTCGAATATGGTTAACGACCAGGGTCAGTCGAAAGAGTTGGAATGTTCAACTGTCAAAGTAACTGAAGTTAGAGTAGACTGCAGACAAGGTGCAGATGTTGAGAGTACGGAAGATAACTCCTATGATTCTACCTCTATTAATGGACCAAATCTGGACGAACAAGATGTTGGAGATGTTTCTGATGAAAATGAGTCAGTGATTACTTTTAGAAAAGGGAACTCCACAAGTGCTCTGCACTCCTTAACAATGACAGACCAAGAATATGAAAATGATGTTGGAAGGTTCTTGTACTTGGAAGGTGTAGAGTATGTCATGTGGTGCACATATGATGTACACTTCTATGCTTCATTTGCCCTTCTTGAGCTCTTTCCCAGGATTGAATTAAATATACAGCGTGATTTTGCTAAAGCTGTCTTGTGCGAAGATGGAAGAAAAGTAAAGTTTTTGGCAGAGGGAAACTGGGGAATTCGAAAGGTTAGAGGGGCTGTGCCTCATGATTTGGGGACGCATGATCCATGGCATGAAATGAATGCTTATAATATTCATGATACTAGCAAGTGGAAGGACTTGAATCCAAAATTTGTACTTCAGGTGTATCGAGATTTTGCTGCAACGGGTGATATGTCATTTGGAGTTGATGTTTGGCCTGCTGTTCGTACTGCAATGGAGTACATGGACCAATTTGATAGAGATAACGACGGTCTTATTGAGAATGATGGGTTCCCTGATCAAACATATGATACATGGACAGTCCATGGTGTGAGTGCTTATTGTGGTTGTCTTTGGCTTGCTGCTCTTCAAGCTGCAGCTGCAATGGCCCTTCAACTAGGTGACAGGGATTTTGCAGAAACATGCAAAAGGAAGTATTTGAAGGCTAAACCGGCATTTGAAGAAAAACTCTGGAACGGATCTTATTTTAACTATGACAGTGGATCAAGTGGTAATAGTAAATCCATTCAAGCAGATCAATTAGCTGGGCAGTGGTATACAGCATCCTCAGGTCTTCCCTCCCTTTTCGATGATTTCAAGATCAAAAGTGCTCTCCGGAAGGTTTACGATTTCAATGTCATGAAAGTTAAAGGAGGCAGGATGGGTGCTGTAAATGGCATGCATCCCAACGGTAAGGTGGACGAGACATGCATGCAATCTCGAGAAATATGGACCGGTGTGACCTATGGTGTTGCTGCTACAATGATCCTTGCTGGAATGGAAGAAGAGGCCTTCACAACAGCTGAGGGCATATTTCTAGCAGGCTGGACAGAAGAAGGATATGGGTAACTTCTTATGTCCACTGCTATCCATAATTGTGTGTAGTTTACCTGCATTTTTGCTTTTTCTTTGTGTGCATATTTCTTGATATCATAAAGTTAACACACAACACTCTTCAGCCTTCACACACAAGATTTTTCAATCGTTAGCTATAGTACTTATGATTCAATATGATAATTATTTTAGGAAAAAAAACCCAAATTGGTCCCTGGGAGATGAAAAATCCAACTTTTATCCTCAAAAAGTCTATTAGGATGAATTTCCGGGACCAATTAGACTTTTCATTTTTAGGAACTAATTGTGTCTCCGTGCATCTTTCCAGGGACCAATTTGGGACTTCATTCTTATTTTAATTCAATGATGGAACTGTTGAAAATTAAATTCCATAAGTTACTAGGCGGTATAAATGTGTCAAATTTTAAATTCCTTCTCTATTGTGAAACTAATTAATTCATCCCTCTGCTCCATAACAGATACTGGTTTCAGACTCCAGAGGGGTGGACAATGGATGGGCACTACCGTTCACTCATATATATGAGGCCACTCTCAATTTGGGGCATGCAATATGCATTAACTATGCCTAAGGCAATGCTTGAGGCCCCAAGAGTTAACATCATGGACAGAATCCACTTATCTCCTGTTAATGGAGGATTATCTCATAATGAAACAGGTGTGAGAAAGATTGCAACAAAATCAGGATGTTTTAGCAATACCATGTTTCACTGTGCCTGCTGATTATTAACTTGTAACCTTCAAATTTTTGTATAGGTAAATATAGTCACATTGTTCCTTAACCCTCTTTGAGAAGTCAAAGATTGGGTGTAGTTTTTTCATTTTGGAACTAAGCAATGTTCGGTTGTAATTTATAGTCTGTTAATGTAAACAATGTAGGGCACATTTTACTATTACTGAACATTATTATTTAAGTTCTTAAGATGTGATATATATTTGGCACTTACCAATTTCTCAGTCATCATTTTTTGTTTACAGCAGGATAAATAAATATGGAATGCTGGATGGATGTGATGACTTTTTGACAATTATCTTTGAATAATTAGGCTTTCCCGTGCAATGTTGTGATGTTCGTACTATTCCTCGCGGTTCTGCTGGTCCGATTGCTGACCGGATTTGAAAACAATTATAGTTTGCAATCTTAATCAAATGATAGATTGAATTTGCTTTGAATTGGAGGAAATTATGTCCTGACCATATTAAACTTAATTAAACCGGAATAACTTGGAGAATGAGCCAAGTGGTTCATTTAAGATTTAGAGAAAAAAATCAAACAATACTATAATTTTTTGTTTTACTCGAGTCCAAAAAAATGAGATACGTTACTTTAGTATGATTATACATGATTATTATATAAAATTTTGCATTTATATGTAATTGTATATTTATAGATAATTATTAATTATATGTATGAAATAATCAAGTCAAAAGTGAAGGTTTAAACAGGACAACTTCCAGTTATATGTTTGGCTCAAATTTCATGTTGATGTGTCTCAAACTTATGGACATCTATAACTGAATAATGCATATCTTTAAATATTACAATACTAATTGTGTGATAAAAGTTCTCAGTGATAATCAATAATGTATTGGTTTAGTGGTATAAGGCTATAGATTCTAGAATGATTCTGGGAGTGACACTTGTTAGGAGAGGTAGTCACAAATCCTGAAAAAGTGACTAGTTTCCATCATAAGGTGAGGAGATAACATTGTTATTACCAAAAATAATAAAAATAGGACAAACTTATATGCAGTTCTATAGGTACTGATTATACTGGTTTCCAATTAAAACTTGTCACGTAGATAAATTGTTTTACACCAAAAACAGGTGATTACCATCTTTCTTCTTTCCATTTTTCATTCATAATATTTCTTCCTTAGGTGATGATGTTCACCAATAATATAACAAAAAACAAGGATAATACAGGTAAATTTTCAAAGATTCCTTTGTTGCATTTTCATTCGTCATCAAATTCTTCCTTTGTGTATGCATTTTTCATTCGTAATATTTTCGCAGATTGGGGAAAGTTTTTGTTACAAATAGAAAATGAAATTTGAAAATTTGGGATTGCATAAAATAATACACATAAATTTTCAAAGATTCCTTTGTTTTTTATCACACCAGTTCTGTTTAGTATCAATTACAATAATATTGGACTTTAAAGTTTTTATCAAATCAGTTCTGTTTTGTTAATAATGGTTCGATAAACTAAATATTGCACAAAATTAATCACACTGATACCTTTCATAAATGAAAGAAAAAATCACATGATTTGCAAGAGAAAAATGGAGTTATTGGATATGTTATAACTTGGGAGGAAGAAGTACTAAGAATGAACAATAGAAAAGAAGAAAGATAATAATCACGTGTTTCGGTTGTAAATTCTTTTATCTGCGTGGCAAATTTTAATTGAAAGCTAGTATGACTAGTACCTGTTGAACTGCACATAAGTTTTGTCCAAAAAATATTGCAAGAGCACCCACAAATTTGTTACAAAAATTTACAGTTTTTTTAGTAAGTTTTGTTGTCTTAATCAATATTGTTTGAACCGAACTAGATAGTCTGTCTGATTGATCCAATTATAGACCAGAATATGGAATAATTATGTATATCCAGAAACCTATTCAATTAGTCAATCTATTCTAAACTGGTGAAAATATAACTGAATCTGTTTGTTTTGTAGAAATAGAGAAGATGAAGAAAGTGTGAATCGTGAGTGATAGTGAGGAGAAGAAGAAAGTATGGATTAGAAGAGAGAGAGAAAGAAAAAAGAGAGAGGGAGAGAGAGAAATATGTAATCTAACTTTTGATTTCTTTATGATTTAATACAAACAAAGAGAGCATTTGCTCTTTACTTATAGAAATTTGGGAACATAACCAGCAATGTATATGGACATAAAGGGGGCTAAATACATTATGAATATAAAAGTAAAACAGTTACACTGACTGAACTACACTAGTATTCTCCCTTAAATTTGGAGCTACCATGATCACGTTGAGCAGTGTGAAGATCAGTGATGTGAAGTTTGTCTCGAAGAAGAGTAAAACGGGAAGTAGAGAGAGGCTTGGTGAGAATATCTGTAACTTGATGCTCAGAGGAAACATGCTCAACAAGTAACTGCTTGCTGATTACTCTTTCTCTGACCCAAAAGAGATCAAGTTCAATATGTTTGGTCCTAGAGTGTAAGATTGGATTTCTGGAGAGTAAAAAATGCTCATATTATCACAGTATACAATTGGAACATAACTTTTAAACTGTAATTCTTGAAGAAGACTTTGAATCCAGATCATCTCACTGGTAGCAATAGTTAAGCTGTGATATTCTGCTTCGGCTGTAGATCGAGCAACCTATTCTTGCTTCTTTGACCACCAAGGGACCAGATTAGGACCTAGATAAACACAGGCCTTAGAAGTAGATTTTCTATCATAAGGATCAGAAGCCCAATCTGCATCATAGCAAGTATAGAGAGGAAGAGGATGATGAGGAGATGTCGATCTTAAAAGTAAACCATGAGTAATAGTCCCTTGAAGATATCACAATTTTTTTAGAGCTTTCCAATGTTCTTCTTGAGGTTGAGAGAAAAACTGACAAATCTTACTGATACTATAAGAAATATCTGGTTTGGTAATCGTGATATACTGTAAGGCCCCAACAAGAGATCGATACACTTTTTCATCCTCCAAGAAATTGCTTCCATGCTTAGTAAGTTTGCAACCCCCAACCATAGGTGTAGGTAGGCTCTTCATATCATCCATATGAATTTTTTGTAGTAAATCCTTAATGTACTTCGACTGAGTAACAAGAAGAGACCCATTTGATAATTTTTTAATTTCAATGCCCAAAAGATAATCCAAAGCACCAAGATCTTTTAGAGCAAAAGCAAAATTCATCTTTTCAATAAGTTGCTTGATCAAAGTGGGAGAGGTACCCGTAATTATAATATCATCAACACAGCATAACACAAAAAGTTTGTATGTAGAAGTAGTCAATAGAAAAAAAGAGTGATCACAGCCACACTTTCGGAAACCAAAGGTCAAAAGTGTTCCAACCAATTTGTCAAACCAGGCCGATGAGCTTGCTTAAGACCATAAATGACTTTATTCAACTTGCAAACTAAAGTGCTATAAGAAGTCTTAAACCCTTCTGGTTTTTGCATGTATACTACCTCCTCAAGAACTCCATTCAGGAAAGTATTATTAACATCAATTTGTTGAACATCCCATCCATAGGTTAAAGCTAAGGTTAACACAACTCTCACAGAAACATGTCTTACAACAGGAGAGAATGTCTCATTATAGTCAAACCCAGGTTTTTGATGAAACCCTTTAGCAACCAACAGAGCTTTGTATTTATTAATGGTACCGTCAAGATTTTCTTTTACCTTGAACACCCATTTGCACCCAATAGCCTCTCCATCCTCAGCTAAAGGAAGCAAACTCCAAGTGTCATTATTTATTAAGGCATCAAACTCTGCTTCCATAGCACTCCGCCACTCAGGAAGAGACAAAGCAACCTTGGCAGATTTTGGCTCAACATAGGCAGTAAGAGCACTAGGAGTAGACAAACTCCTAGACCGAATAGTTTTTGACCGAGTAAGCATAGGGTGAGAGTTAAGAGGAAAACCTTGACTAGGACCAGGATCCAAGGGAGGCTGACTAAAAGATTGAGAATGAGTAGTAGAGAATGAAGTAGGGTTGGAAGTAGTAGCTGAGGTAGCGGAATGTGGGAGAGTACTCGAAGAAGGAGACTGAGACACCACCGTAAGAGGTATACACACACTACTACTAGATTGTTGATTGAGTGTAGAGATGGGAGAGATAGTGAAAGGAAACTTGGTCTCATTGAAGACAACATCACAAGAAATGTACATTCTACCCATAGAGGAGAGACACTTATACCCTTTGTGATGTGAGGAATACCCTAAAAAGGTGCACTCGGTTGACCTATATTGCATTTTGTGTTTGGTATAAGGTCTTAAACACGGAAAACACGAGCAACCAAAGACTTTCAAAAAGGTGTAGCCGGGAGAGGATTTGTATAGACGCGTATAAGGCACATTACCCTTAATAGATTGACTGGGTAGTCTATTAATGAGATAAACAGTAGTGTCAAAAGCATATTCCCAATATTTTAAAGGAAGAGAAGCTTGGGCAAGCAACGTTAACCCAATCTCTACAATATGTCGATGTTTCCTTTCAATCACCTCATTTTGATGATGAGTATGGGGACATATAATTCTGTGATGAATACCGAGAAAGCTTAATAAGGAAGCAAAAGGACGAAACTCCCTACCACAATTGGTTTGGACAGACTTCAAAACTCCCTTAAATTGAACTCCAACCATATTGTGAAACTGTCTAAAAATATTAAGAGCTTCTGATTTTTGCTTAAGAAGAAAAACCCAAGTATATATAGTACAAGAATCAACAATAGACATATAATATTTGAACCCTGAAACCGAGAAAACCAGAGCAGGTCCCTAAAGGTCAATAAACATCAACTTAAAGGGAGTGGAATAAACCGTGTGAGAGGGTTGTGAAGGTAAACGATGAGATTTACCTATAGCACAAGCATTACAAAAATAAGTGTTGTTTTTATTAATGAGAGGAAGTTTTCAGCGTTTCAAAATATGTTGTACAACTCCTTTATGTGGGTGCCTAGAAGAGAATGCCATAACAAATACAAGTTTTCATTTCTATAGTATGTATGTGTGGCAGAAACAAAAAAAATTACAACTTGAAGCTACATTCGAACAAGTGGAAACCGAAACAGAAGCAAGAGACAATGAGGCTAGAATTTGGAGATTGGTGAAGACATACAACCCTTCAGGACCGAGAGTTCCCTCTAGAAGTAAGGTACCATTAACCTGAGATTTCACACAACAATAGTGAGAATGAAACTCAAAATAAACAGCATTGTCCTTGGCAAATTGACTAACACTAATAAGGTTTTTGGTTATAGAAGGAACCAAAAGTAAAATTTTAAGAGTGAGGACGCGAGATGGATCATAAGGAGAATTAAACTCAGAATCACCAATACCTGTAATAGGAGCACCGAAACCATTACCCATAAAAATATTGTCAGATCCAGGAAGACTAGTAGAGTGCATCAAATTGAAGGAGTCTGGGGTAATGTGATGTGTGGCTCCCGAATCAGGATACCAAAGTTGAGAGTTATAGGCATGTGGCTCCATAGCAATGGGATGATGCTGAGGACTAGGTTGCCCTTGTGCGATGGAACGAATCAATATAGGACTGTGCAGGAGACATAAGCGTTGGTCCCAATACAAAAGGTTGATGACATCCAAGATGCGACATATGAGGGGTGCTGTTGCTATAAGGCCCCGAATATGGGCACTGAAACTGAGAAGGAGCATAAGCATGCATAATCTGAGCATAAGCAGGCTGAACAAACCAAGTAGTGGAAGGAGGCATCTATGACTTTTGAACAAAATGAGCAGAGGAACAAGGCAGCTTTGATTGTATTACTAAATCAAACCGGTACCAGCATTGCAAGGCCTCATGTCCACGCTTGTAGTAGAGTTGACACTGGACAGAACCTCGACCACGTCCAAACCGGTTACCCCTGCCTCGACCAAAATAATTGCCACGACCTCGAGCATAAGAGGGAGCACCAGACTGGTACAGCGCTGCTGTTTCTACAGAATCTTGCTCCACGTGAGAAGGAAAAACAGAATCAGTATTGTAGGCAGAAAACTAGTTCTTGCGCTGCTGTTGATGCTGTCCAGCAGTGGAAAAATGGTTCTTAGGAGATGTCCGAGCAACATTCACAGAGAAAACCTCATGTGTTGGAGGATGAATCCTCTTAAGATAGATCTCATGAGCCATTAATAGGGATTCAAGTTGAACAAAGGAACATACCTCTGCTCTATTGTTGATCGAGGTGACGAAAGACTCATATTCGGAAGGGAGACCTTCAAGTATTAAACGAACCTGTTCCCGACCAGAGATGATCTCACCAACAGCAGCAAGGGAGTGAATCAGTGCCTTAACACGAGACACAAACTCACTAACAGTTTGAGTTCCTTTCTTGATAGTGCGAAGCTCAGAAAGAAGAAGTTGACTTCGAGCATGAATTAAAGAATCAAAAAACGTATGTATTTCATCCCAAATTTGCCACACGTGTCGGAGCCCTAGAACACGGGACTGAACCGACTCAGAGAGTGACTGAAGTAGCCATGAAACCACATGATGGTCTTGCTCCTCCCACTAAATAAATGTTGGATTCAACCGTCCAGATTCACAATCCTCTTCAGAAAGAAAGCGGAGAGGAACTTGAGGATTAACAACATACCTTTCAAGCCGATGTGAAGCAAGAATAGCTTCAACTTGCTGCTTCCAAATGAAGTAATTTTTCTCAGATAATTTGGCTGAAATGACTTGAGAGAAGGTCACTGTTGATGGCGGAACAACTGTGAAAGGTCGAGGAGACAGCGACGTCATTTCCGGCAGAAAATCCATGGTGATTTTCGATCTATAAGCTCATGATACCATGTTTGTTTTGTAGAAATAGAGAAGATGAAGAAAGTGTGCACCGTGAGTGATAGTGAAGAGAAGAAGAAAGTATCGAGTAGAAGAGAGAGAGATAGAGAAAGAAAAAAGAGAGAGAGGGAGAGAGAGAAATATGTAATCTGACTTTTTATTTCTTTATGGATAATAAAGTAAATCAGTTACACAGTCATACAATCAGTTACACTGAAACTGAACTACACTAATAAAATCGTTTTGAAATCTTTAAACTGAGTGGTTGGATGACCGTTTTGCTCCAATCAACTTAAAAATATCCAAAATTTGAATAGACGCACTAACGTTAAGTATGAAACCCTATTATGTCTCAATCCTTATCCATCATTAAATTGAAATATATATATATCTTTTATTTATATATAAGACGTTGTCAAATTTGACCAAACTGTTTAACTCAAATATCATAACATTGGTCTTAATGATTTTTGATCAAGTCTCCTTTATTTATTTATTTATTTATTTAAAGATGATAAACAAAAGTTAGAAGATACTATAACTAGCATAATACAACAAAATAAAGTTTGACATTGGAGACTTTTGTTTGATGAATTTTGAATAATAACAAAGTTTTATGGAAAAATCCATGTTACCACTTTGCATGACATTATTGAGAAATTGAAAGTCCAAATATGATAAGGTAACTAATTGATTGAAATGTGTTTATTGAATTTAAGTCTTTCTTTGATTGAAGAGTAGAAAATGAGAAAAGAGAAAGAATGGAGAAAGAGAGAGGTGAGAAAGAAAAATGTGAGAAACAAAGTAGATTTTTGTATTGTTTGATATGAGAAAAATAGAGAAAAAAGACGAGAAATTAAATATAAATTTTGGAATGGCAAAATTATCCGTAGAATAAAAATTGTGAAAGAGGTTAAAGAGAGTGGTTAAAGAGATTATTTTTGTCATTTCACTTTCCTTCCCACTTTCTCCTTACACCAAAGGGAAAAAATTTTGATCAGTCTCGTACACTTTTTCATTTCTCTTCTCCCTTACTATCTTCTCCACCAAATGAGAAAAAGATTTACCATCTCTACAACTTCTCTCCTCTCAACTCATTTCCTCTCTTTCTCTATACAACCAAATTAAGGCTAAAGGTATCTCTGATATCATAAGCTAGTTGAATCGAGGCAAACCAGAGTTCAGCTCAATTTAGTTCAATAAGGATTTGCTCAGCTCAAAATTCGAATCGAGTTCGATATGCGTTACTTTTTTAGCTCGAGTTTGACTCGTTTAAGTTCACGAATTGTTCGATTCGGTTTATTTAGACAACTCAAATAATTATTTCATTTAAAAATATATTGCACAAGGTTATATATAACAATAAACATAAGAAAATAGTTTATGTATATATCAACCCAGCTCATGAAACTAACAAGACGTACTGTATTCAGCTTAAGTTCGGTTCGTTTATTTAACGAGCTCAATTTTCAGCTCAAGTTCGACTCATTTGGTTTATAAATCAAGTTTATCAAACTAATTAATGAGTCATGTTTCGAACGAATACTGAGTTGGTTCGGTCCATTGCGAACATAACTTCGTGCCACATAAACTAGTTAGTTAACTAATAAGCTATTTAGGGATCTTGTCAACAACACTCATATCCATAAATTTTATAGGAAGTGTTGTTAGATTAATTCTAATTAGTGGTCCATGTTCTTGGAAGTTACTAGTTTGAATGAAAGTGCCTAATGTGACAATGGATGGCAATTGAAGGATCAAACTAGTGGGGGTGTTGTTAACTTCCTCCCCTCTTAGTTCATGGGTAGTTTCCGTGAAAGTGGAAGAATTACTTTTTCCAATAACCTCTCCTAAACCCTTATATAAATAGAAACACTCATGCATTGGAAAACATCTCATTCATCTCATTCTTTGCTATCTCATGAATAGAAATATAAAGAGAGAATTATAGAAGCACTAGTGTTTGAGTAAGGAAAGTGTAGTGCCATATAGAGAATGAAGAAAACTAAGTTCCTAATCATCAAGCAACGCATAAAGTGAAGGCGAAGATGTGAGAACAAAAGCAACCAGAAAGTGCATAAAGGGAAACACAAATGGAACCAGATATTCCTTAACCTATTCTTTTATCACATGTGAATGTCATAATGTTAAGGTCTTAGATTAAGGGGTTCTTATGAACCATTAAAGACTCATAAAAGTTTTAAAAGTTTAACAATTGGTATCAGAGCATCAGGTTAGGAACATTATGACATTCCTTGTATTTCTAGAATTGAATCATGAATACACTAAATTGGAACAATAAACTTATTGTTACAAAATGAAGTAATTGTGAATTGTTCTCTTTTGCTTCAATCTGGAGTTAATTATTTCAATAAAAATCGTAACATTTTTCTATTTTTCATAAAGTTACTATCTTTCTGAAAATGTGAAATAATTATACTTGTATGAGGATCACTCATGATGATAACTCGACCTAACTGACTGGAGATCCCAAGAAATAGGTTCAATGGGTAGCAACAAGTTGTGAAATGATATGAGAATGAACATGCTATAAAATTATGAGAAACATGATTCGTGTAGCATATGTATGGATGAATTAAACTCTTAATGAGATCTATACTCCAATTGGAGTGGAGTACCTGGGCTACAAGAGTACTCTTAATGACACAAGTAGTCATATTGTGACAGTTTCGAGAATTGACACTGGTAGCCATTGTGAGAATTTCGAAAATTGACACTAGTAGTCATATGATGAGGTGTAGTTGAGATCGGTTCTTATAGTGCATTAAGAATTTGATATCATAGATCTGAGCTATTTTATCTTAGGAACGACGTGGTTGATAGACTGCTTACATATTTTGCAGTACTACGGAACGTCTTAAAATGACCGGTATGATTGTATTATTTCGTGTCATTTAGAATTGTTGCAAGCTACGGTAATAATAATTTTTAATAGCTAATTATCTTAAAATATATTTTAAATATAAAATAAGATTATATTCAAGAAAATTAGAAACTAAAATAAGCTATTGGTACTAGAAGCTTTAGTATGAGCCAATGATAATATAGAATGAATAATAGACTTAATTGACTTCTAATTTGAAATGATAATGTGTCCAAATTCATTTGAAAAAAAGAAAGATATATGGACTTAAAATATTTTATATAGTTATTATATTATTTACTATTTATTTTTAATAATTATTGAATATCTTAATTAAAAGTACTTGAAATGAATGGCAGAGATAAATATATAAATATTTAACTACACTTTTATTCATTCCAAATCCATTTTGATATCATTACGTCATTTTCTTCGTTGACTTTGAAATGAAAATGTGTCCAAATCCATTTTGATATCATCATATCATGTTCTTCAATTCTCTCATTCTTCTAAACTGAACCTAACTAACTACTAAGACTCTCTCTCTCTCTCTCTCTCTCTCTCTCTCTCGCTGTCTATTTCCAACTAACAACACAGGTCAGTGATCATGTTTATGTAAACCGCATCTCGATTATATCACTGCTTTAAGTTGAAACCATCATCAACGAATTCATCGTTGATAATAATAATAATAATTGTGACGATACTTGTGATATAGATTTTGTACGTAGCGATGGCTAGGAATGGTGGTGAAACTGAATTGAAGAATCACAGTGAAGAAGGCACTGATTTCGACTTTGATTTGTTCGTCATTGGTGCTGGTAGTGGTGGAGTTCGTGCTTCTAGATTTTCAGCTACTTATGGAGCCAAGGTATCATAATTTCATATTCGTTGTTGATTATGTTATGAAGTGATGTAGTTTTTTTTTGGATATTAATATTGACTTATTTGTTTGATCTTTCTGATATTAATGTTGTGGAACCTGTGTTGTGTTTAAAGGTTGGGATGTGTGAGCTTCCATATCATCCGATTAGTTCAGAAACGATTGGAGGTGTTGGTGGAACGTAAGTTCAACCTAAACTTGTAATGAGTAGGATGGAGTCATAGTCCAATCATGAATTTTATGGTTAATGTAAAATAGATTCATAATATTTGAAAATACTGGTTCTATTGATGAATATATTTTCCTGTCTTTCTGTTTGTTTTGCTGCCGAATATTGTAGATTTAATTTTGATGAACTTGCATGATAATTTGTGGTCACAATGATGGAGTGACTTGCAGTTTGTGTGTGATTCAATACAGTTTTTGTCCTGTTTTCACTCATTCACCTTTTTGCTCATTAATACCCCTTCAATTCCTATGTAGTTCTGAAATAAGATTACAATTTTTTATTTCAAAGGTGTGTTATTCGTGGTTGCGTTCCCAAGAAGATTTTGGTCTATGGAGCGTCTTTTGGAAGTGACATTGAAGTAAGTATAGTGTTTTGTAAGGACTATTTATTGGATATATAGATCAATTGACATGATTTGCTCATTTGGTGTATCTTTTCTTGTTTTTGTATTTTGGTGTTTTCTCTATTGTGAATTGCTCGGTTAAAATGTTTTTTTCTCCCTATTTTAAGAGTATCACTTTTAGCGGGTAAGTTTGGCATGACAATAAGGTTGTTGCTTAGTGACCATGAGTTCACTGGTTTAAATCCTGAAAATGATATCTCCGCTTGCGGGGGTACAAGTGTAAGACTGTATACATCTACGTTTCTCAGGCCCCACTAAGTGGGAGCCTTGTGCATTGTATCAACCTTTTTTATTGGAAGAGTATCACTTTTAATTTGCCATTGAATTATGGATGACTAATTTGAGTTTTTGGAACTAAATGGAAAACAGTTCAGCTTGTAGCATAAAAGAATTGGCTTTTATTTCAAAGAACATAGGCCTCTCCCAAGCTTGGAGGAGTTAGTTTTACTAGTTTCATACATTAGATTATATCTGATGCAGTGCAATAGGAGTGGTTCAATATCTCATGAAGTATGTGATGCATTGCACTGCTAGTTGATCGATCTATTACTTCTCTCTCCCTACATATATGTCAATTGCTTAATTTTTATTTCAGTCTTTCTTGGATCATCTTTTTATTTCACTTTTTTCTGATTTAACAAATTTGACTGGTTTGGTAGGATGCGAGAAATTATGGATGGGAATTGAATGAGAAGGTTGATTTCAATTGGAAGAAGCTCTTGGAAAAGAAGGTATTTTAAGCTTCTTATGTTTTTATTAGAATTATTATTTTTCTGTCTATGCAATGTATAGTATTTCCACTTCTATCAAAATTTAAAAAGATATTAACTGTTGTCTGTGAAAATATTGTTTGTGAGCTGTGAGCCAATAAATATCAGAGTGAAACTGGACTAAGTGAAAATGCTACATAAAGGTTAAAGATTATGAGAAGAGCTAACAGCTAACTTTGGTATATCATTCAACCTATTATGTATTTGATTTGGCTACAAACATTATGCAAGTAAACTATTACATAAGGTGAAGTCTGTGTTATCTTTGCCTTTTCTAGATACTGCTTCATTTGTAAAGTCTACATGTTTTGCTTGTTCTCCCAGCTTATGGTTATTTATTAAATCTGAGAGCAACTTATTCGTACCAGAGAAGCATGAAATTTGTTTAACTGTATGTCATTCAGTAATCAAAGTTCTTTCACAAAAGTGCAGACTAACGAAATAAACCGATTAAATGGAATTTACAAGCGAATGTTAGCTAATGCTGGGGTTAAATTATTCGAAGGCGAGGGAAAGATAGTTGGTCCAAATGAAGTTGAGGTGACCCAGGTTGATGGCACCAAGTTGTCCTATTCAGCAAAGCACATTCTGATTGCTACCGGTGGTAGGGCTCAAGTCCCAAATATTCCAGGACAGGTGAATTTGCTTATATTGAAATACTGCTGCAAACTATTCTGGCCTATAGCTTTAATATTGTGATATGCATATTATGCGATATTATTTCATCTTGCATGTACTTTAATACATGGTGATTATGAATTTCTATGTTTAATGCATATCTTAGGTAATGTTTGGAATGAAAACTTGAGCAGTGAATGGAAGCATGTATGTATATTTATTTCACGGTTTAGGAAAACAAAGTTAGTGCATTACTTTTTTATTATTTTTCCAATGCTTGAGCTACAGGAATCGTCTATTCCTTTGGAATGTTTATTATGACCTTTCCACTTTTCATCTGTGCCATCATCACTTTCTTTTCAGAAATGTTGATCATATATTTTTTTGAAGTTCGTTTTAAATCTTCTATATACAAATTATTAATTTTTATCCTATGTGCAATGAGTTCCTAATTAGAAATCAATGTTTTATCAATGGACGTGATACATGATAGAGCATTATGGCATTGCTCGATCCATGCTATCGTCCCCACCTATTGGGACTAAGGCTTGGCTGTTGTTGTTGTTGTTATGCAACGAGTTCCTGATGTCATCTCTTGCCATTTGGGCGTTTTTACACAGGAGTTGGGTATAACATCTGACGAGGCTTTGAGTTTGGAGGAATTTCCTAAACGCGCTGTGATTCTTGGAGGAGGGTTTGTCTCTGTCTTATTCAGTCAGATGTGTGCTAGTTCAACTACTTGTTATCCCATGATTACTTATGTATAAAATTTTGCTTTCAGTTATATTGCTGTTGAGTTTGCATCTATATGGCAAGGGATGGGTTCTACAGTCAATCTAGTCTTCAGAAAGGAACTGCCGTTGAGGTTGGCTCTGATATGCATATTTCATTTCGATGTGGTATAATCTTAAAAAGGGAAAAAAAGAGCTAAAACCAAATAAGTGTACTTTGACTAAAGTAATAGTAAATTACAATAATTTTATAGCTTCTTGTGTATTTTGAACAATGATATTTTCATCTTCCAAATTTGGTTAATGATTCTGAATTTTATGATCAACAATATTTGTGTGCCTACAAAAGATAATATGGGTTTCTCTAGTGTGTATGAATTTGTTGGTTTTTGGTTTCTTGAAGCATGTGATGACATCCTAAACTTCTTTAGCTGGGATTTATTTAAGTAAACTTTCAGTTTTCAAAGCTGAGAGTACTGGTTTCTTTTGGTGTCATTTATACGTAGATTTTCTTCTTTTTTCTTGTGATATTATTTCTTCGCTCACTACACTACATTTTATTAATAGGATGCATTTTTCGTTCGTTTTTTGTTAGCATCACTGTCTTACTCTTTATGTCTGTGGAATACCCTCCCTTTATGAATAGAAGTTTGTTGTAGAGGGTTTGATGATGAAATGAGAGCAGTGGTAGCAAGAAATCTTGAAGGCAGGGGGATTAATTTACACCCAAGGACAAGTTTGACACAGGTATTTCCTTTTTGGAATTTGCAACTCAGGTTTATCGTAATGAATTAATTCTAAAATGTACAAATTCTTATTCATTTTTTCTCTTGGTGGTTAGCTGATGGCAACAAATTTTATTTTGTAGTTGATCAAAACAGAGGATGGAATTAAAGTTATCACGGATCATGGTGAGGAGCTGGTTGCTGATGTTGTACTATTTGCCACTGGTAAGGATACATATAACATGGACTTTTTAATGATTAGTTTTTCAGAGGCTAAAAATGTTACTATTTACAAGTTGCAACCATAAACTCCTTAGGTAATAACTTAGTTTTTCTGGCTTAAAAATTAAACACTCACTATTATTGATTTATTGTCTTTATTAACTTAAACATTTGATGGAATCTTTGCATATAATCGTGCAGTAGTTTTTTTGCCATTACTAAGGGTATCTCCTTACCTTTTGAGTAAGGAACTAATCTCTTTCGGGGTGCATGGTTACCCCTCCCAACAAGTGTCGCTCTCAGGAATCAAACCCTTGACCTTTTGGTCATCCTGAGGATCTAGTGGACATCCTGAGGATCTAGTGGAGCCTTACACCACTAGATCAATGTTTTGTTGGTGTGCAGTGGGGTTGTTTGTTGATAATCTTGTCGGTTAAAGATTAATGACCCTTTATATCCTAATTCCTAGCATAGAATTGGCCCATCAGTTTTTCTAGTCTCTTGCATAAAACTGATGAATAATGCTTTCTGCAACTTTATCTCATTGTATTTTTTGCTTGCCTTGTCAAAAAAACTACATATAAGTGTTTTTTTGTTGGCTACAGGCAGGGCTCCTAATACAAAGAGGTTAAATTTAGAAGCTGTAGGTGTGGAGCTTGACAACGCTGGAGCTATAAAGGTTTGCAGCTTCCTCTTTCCATCTTTTGCTTGTTATTTTGCATGCTCTATCATCTCTTTTTGATTTAACTAAGGATGGTTTATTCTCATTTAGCAATCTGTATGATATATGAGATGCTTTTGCCATTGGCTGGATGCTGGATTGACAATTGATGAACTAACGAATGATTATGACACTCATAATTTCTAAATTTTATGTATTCAATTTTTTAGGTTGATGAGTACTCACGCACAAACATACCCAGCATATGGGCTGTGGGTGATGTAACAAATCGATTCAATCTTACCCCAGTGGCCTTGCTGGAAGGAACATGCTTTGCGGTAAGTGTTCCTGCTGTGTTAATATCCCTTGTCTTACAATTATGTTGACTTGTCCATTTCTAGTATACTCATTTTCTTTCTATGTGCAGAAAACGGTATTTGGTAGCCAGCCAAGCAAGCCCGACTACAGTAATATCCCCTATGCAGTATTCAGGTATTGTTGGTTTTGCATGACAATTTGGCAGCTATGAACTATTTTGAATTTGACAGGTCATGAATTTGTGTACTTCCCTTCTTCTGATGTTACTATTTTTTGCTTTGTTGGCTGAATACAATCACACTTTTTTGTTCTGCAGCATTCCACCACTCTCTGTAGTTGGTCTCAGCGAAGAGAAGGCAATAGAGCAAGCAAATGGCGATTTGTTGGTTTTCACATCATCATTCAATCCTTTGAGAAATACCATCTCTGGGTATGTATAGTGATTTTGGAATTCACTTCGCATTTATTGTAAACCAATCTATTGCAGAATTCATGATGATGTGGACCTTTGGTCATTTAGTTCTACTGATGTGTTTTTCGGTCAATCCTTTAATGCTTCTATTTATCTATAAACCAGAAAGAATCCTTTTGGTAATTTAAAAATCAAAATTTTCACATTAGTCTAGCATTGTTTTTTTTCAAATAGGCGACAAGAAAAAACTGTTATGAAGCTTGTTGTTGATGCTGAGACAGATAGGGTTCTTGGAGCATCTATGTGTGGACCAGATGCTCCTGAAATTATGCAGGTACCTTAATGCCTTCACACTGGCTGCTATGTAGGAAATGCCAATTGAGCGTTTTCTTATGTTGTTCATTAAATTTTTAGTTGTTTTCTTTTTTCCTCAAGTAAATTGTTATTGTGCTTCTCTCACAAATTTGTTACCCAAGGGAGTATACTACAATGTAGATTGTGAATAGAGTAAGCTTCAGTCAGGGTGTTTCTTTCAACAAGGTCAAATTGCATTAATAAATAAAAGTGGGCAATTGTTGTGAGGGACTCCTAGTCACAAAAATGCTGAAAATATTGGTTTCACAGCATTTTTGTGGAAATAATCAAAGACAAAAAAAAATAAAGCTGATTCACCGAGTGGCTTGTTGGTCTAGAGTTTGTTCTCTAATTATCCTGTCCTAGGCTTAAATATGGCACAGAGAAAGACAAAAATAAAAGTGGTGAGCTATGAAGTAGTAGAATGAGTGCCTTTCTGTTTTTGAATTATTTAAAGTATTGGATTGAATCTGAAATGGTACTTTGCTGGCTCTTTCTTTTTGAGGTCAATAAGTATATGATGTAGGATGACAATGAAACTATAATATAAGGTCTAGTATTCTCATGAAAACAATAAATATTTATCTTTTATCTGTTTTGAAATAAGCTAAAGTGTTTAAGTGTCAAGAAAGTGTTCAACATTTGTTGTCCAGATCTTGCCTAGCGCATTATGCTTATGCAGCATTGTGGATGGTTTGATGGCTTCAAGCTATGCCATCTAAAGAAGTAAAATAAAAATATATTAAGTACTCATGCAAAGAGGCATAGAGAAAGCCGAAAACAAATGAATTACATCCATGATTCCAATTGCTTTAAACAAACAGAGAGATAGAGGAAGAAAGAACTAATGGAAATGTAAACAACAATTGTTAGAGGAAGAGTAGAGGTGAAAGTTCTCTTATCGATGATTCTTAAGCAGGCGAGAAACCCTTGTTGGCGGAATCTGCTCTTCAGTCTTTTACTAGCTTAGACTGTTTTCTTATAGACTTTTGTCATATCCAGTACTAGGAAGATAGTCTGTATTGGTCATATAATCTTGAGATTCATCTATTAGCTGTCTCAATTATATTTATTCAATCATTAATTGCTATTTACATTGCCCTATCCCCTCCCTTGAATAGCAATAATCTCAGTTTATATCTTTCTTTTTTGTGTGTTTTGTAAGCTATGCCATGTTCTGGTGTTCATGCACTATTGGTTTATTGTATGCTTCTAGCATTTACTGCTCTTTGGGTCTTCGCCGTATTTCATTTGCAAAGATGATTATATTTTCTAATTTGTCACATGGATGTTGGCGATCAATAGGGTATTGCTATTGCGCTGAAATTTGGAGCTACCAAGGCACAGTTTGACAGCACTGTAAGTTTCCAGCTTCTGGGACCTTCTTTGTTTTCTTTTTTTGTGGTAGGGATTGGATATTGTAACTGGCTCACTGCGATAGCAATTGAATAAAAGCAGTGCTATGAGAAACAGACTGGATGGGCCAGTCAGACTGGTTCAACCATGAAACATACCATCTGGCAAGTCCAGTCAAGTTAAACAAACTGCTTATTTGAAAACTGGGCGACAAACAACTGAACTGGTTGAAAACCTGTGAGCCGCACAAACTTTGCACAATTTAGTGGATGATCTTGACCAGGTTATTATCCATAAATTACCCATGTTACTTTGGAGTGCACTAAACTTGGGTGCTTTGTTTTTAATACTGGGGCCTCATTACTAAGCCACTTGCAGTTAGCAAATATAAGTACAGTTTTAGGGTGTTTGAACTCAGGTCCTGAATTTTAAATGGCACACAAGCATCCACCACTGGCCCATACAAGTTTATTAGACATTTATCACCCCATAGCACAAGTCATTAGATTTAAGTATCTTGAATAAATCATACAACACAATAGGGCATTGACTCTTTCAATTCTATACTGCTATTTTTATGCTAATATATATTCCTAATTGCATCACTTGACTCTTTCCTGTAGGTGGGAATACACCCATCTGCTGCAGAAGAATTCGTTACCATGAGATCAGTGACAAGGCGCGTTGCTGCGGCTACAAAACCTAGAACAAATTTGTAAACCTACAAGGGAGTAATAAGTGGTTAAGTGATCAGGGTGGAGGACTTAAAGGAATGGAGTGATAAAATTCAAATCTCATCCACCACAAAATACTATCAATTGCTTATAAAAAATAATTTATAAAACTACAAGTAAAAATGTGATCAGTTTGGTGATAGTGCAAGTTGAAACCTATAACTTTTGCTCACAATTATTTTTAGTAATATAGATATATTTACTATAACTCTCCAATATAAAGGTCATTTCGTTATTATTGTCAGTGAAACAGTTTTGGTATGTGTTAATGGTGTTATTTCAAATTAAAAAATTTGTTATGCAGATTGCAGTATTTACTATTTTGTACTCAAGTCCCTTCACAGCACAGTTTATCTTGGATAAATCATAGAGGCGATTTGCCATAACACTACAGCAAATAGTGGGGGCACAATCATCTATATGATCATAAACAAATCGTATTACCATTCTTGGTTAGCAAAGCATTCCATTTTGCACATATCTCCAACTATCACAAATGCATTTCCAAATCATTGATGCATTCACCTTGTAGGAACATCATTCAGACCACCTTCTCTATTTTTATATGAAGAGTAAGAGTAACTTTTCTTGTGAATAATAGATACTGTAGCCGTACATTGTTTTCTTCACAAGTTGATTATTAGTTTCCTTTTTTTAACGCAAAGGAACACTCTGATATTTTCCAAGTCAAAAACCTGACAACAAGCATAGCTCTTATGCTCTGTATTGTGTTTAACATCCAATTATTAAACTAAAGCAAATGTTTTATCCAAACTCAACTTTTGGCTCAAACCTCCACACAAACTTTTTTGGAAAATTCAAAATGGTGTACCTTTGTTGCATTGCATCTTCAACAAACTCTGTTTCTCACTTCTAAGTTCTAACTAAATGAGGTTGGTCAATCTCTTCATAAATAAAACAAATGTATATATATATATATATATATATATATAATATAAAGGATCCTTCTGCCTAATTGGTTATCCATGTTTTCTCCATTAAAAGGACTTGCATGGTGAATGAGGAAATATTAAAAAGCATAATCACAAAACTATATCATTAAAATCATATTATTCAAGGTGTCTCAAATAATGTCTAATCTACCTAAAGCATCTAGTGGATTGAGGCTTACTACATCGTGAAAAAACAAAATGGTAGCATTTGATTCCCGATAGTGATATTTATTGGTAGAGACGACTAGACCAACACATTGTTGGTTCCTTCTTTACTTCCAATATATATTTGACCTTTTGGTTATCCAAAAAATCTAACATATCTTATACTATTAGACCAATCTATTATTAGTTCTTTATGATGTACATTTATAATTATTGAAAAAGAGTTCCACTTAATTCTAAATTTCTTTTTCAAATTTAAAATTTCAAAAAACAATGTTTCACTAAGCCCCCACAAATTGTTGCAGCTGCTGCAACTATTTGTTCCTTATAAAATCTGGTGTAGTTCAATCCTCTAAACCCTTCTTCCCGAAATGGATCTCCTCCACCAATATCAAAACGACGACGTTCCTGACTCCCCTCTCCAAAACCCTAACTCACCGGACTCCTCCCCTCCCCGCCTTCTCCCTTCCCGCTCCGCCGCCCCCTCCGTCGACGACACCATGCTCTCCCTCGCCGTTAACCATAAATCCCTCTCTAACCCCATCGACCCCACTCAACACGCCGTCGCATTCAACCCTACCTACGACCAGCTCTGGTCCCCTATCGTCGGCCCCGCCCACCCTTACGCCAAGGACGGCATCGCTCAGGGCATGCGCAACCACAAGCTCGGTTTCGTCGAAGACGCCGCCATCGCACCCTTCCTATTCGACGAACAGTACAACACTTTCCAGAAATTCGGTTATGCTGCTGACCCCTCTGCTTCCGCTTTCAACAATTATGTCGGCGATTTCGATGCCTTACACAAAAACAACGCTGTCTCGGTTTACAATATACCAAAACACGAGCAGAAGAGGCGAAAAATCGAGGAGAAGTCGAAGCAGGAAAATGATGAGAATGAGGAGGAGGAGGGTGATGTTGGAGAAGAAATGGATAACCCGGCTTCAGAAGCGTGGTTATTGAAGAACAAGAAGAGTCCTTGGGCTGGGAAGAAAGAAGGATTGCAAGGTGAATTGAGTGAGGAACAGAAGAAATACGCCGAAGAATATGCGAAGAAGAAGGGAGAAGAGAAGAGTGGATTTGGAGGTGAAAAGGGTGAGGTTGTTAAGGATCAGAGTACTTTTCATGGGAAGGAAGAAAGGGATTATCAAGGTAGGTCTTGGATTGCGCCGCCGAAAGATGCAAAAGCGAGTAATGATCATTGTTATATACCTAAGAGATTGGTTCATACATGGAGTGGACATACTAAGGGTGTTTCCGCAATTCGATTTTTCCCTAAGTATGGGAATTTGATTCTGTCAGCAAGCATGGATACCAAAGTGAAGATTTGGGATGTTTTTAACTCGGGCAAGTGTATGAGGACTTACATGGGGCACTCAAAAGCAGTTAGGGACATTTGTTTTAGTAATGATGGGACTAAGTTCTTGAGTGCGAGTTATGATAAGAATATCAAGTATTGGGATACTGAAACTGGGCAAGTGATATCGACTTTCTCGACAGGGAAGATTCCTTATGTGGTGAAGCTTAATCCGGATGATGATAAGCAGAATGTGTTGCTGGCTGGTATGAGTGATAAAAAGATTGTTCAGTGGGATATGAATACGGGACAAATTACTCAGGAGTATGATCAACATTTAGGGGCTGTGAATACGATTACTTTTGTTGATAACAACAGAAGATTTGTTACTTCTAGTGATGATAAGTCTTTGAGGGTATGGGAATTCGGTATTCCTGTTGTTATAAAGTATATTAGTGAGCCACACATGCACTCTATGCCGGCCATTTCACTTCACCCCAACTCCAATTGGCTCGCTGCGCAGAGCTTAGATAACCAGATACTTATTTATAGTACCAGGGAGAAGTTCCAACTTAACAAGAAGAAGAGGTTTGCTGGACATATCGTGGCTGGTTATGCATGTCAAGTCAATTTCTCACCGGATGGACGCTTTGTTATGTCGGGAGATGGTGAGGGCAAGTGTTGGTTTTGGGATTGGAAGAGTTGCAAAGTGTTCAGAACTCTGAAGTGTCATGAAGGTGTTTGCATTGGTTCCCAGTGGCATCCTCTAGAGCAGAGTAAGGTAGCAACATGTGGCTGGGATGGGTTGATAAAGTACTGGTAAGTTATCTCTCATGCTATGCCATATTTAATTACAGAATCTTGTATGGTTTTCTTTTAGATATACTATGCTATCATAGTTGCTTCATTTATGCCAGTTTCTCTATTGTCTACTTTAGAATTTCATTCTTCTGTTTTTTCTAGCTAATTATATACTCTTTCTCAAGTTTAGACTTTATTTTCCTTATGATATCTCTTTTTGATTTATTAGTACTGAATGATAATAGGGCCAGAATGGTCGTTATCAGCTTGTTGGTCAAATAGTCTGTAGGAGACTTGGGAAGGTCTTTGAATAGAGATATTTAATATTTTACTGGGTGAGGTCACAGAAGAAAAATCTCTCCTTGTTCAACTTGTGTGGTCCTCCTGTCATACTCAAACTGTTCCTCCTTCTCATGTTAGGTTATAGTTGTTAATGACACACTGTTGGACATGCAATAGTGCTTGCCACAGGGCAGCAAAAACCTCATGTTGTGCAGGGTTCATGTTGCCTCTGTTTAGCGCATGCAACATGTGCCATTGTAATATTGTATGTTGTGTGGCAACATGAAAAATGACATCAATGTTAAAGAAATCTGTTAAAACCTATAGTAAGTAAATTTAATCACCTGGCTAGTAGTAGTAGCTCATTAGACCACCTTCACATTGGCAACACTTAGCCATTAGGAGCACAACCCCTAACCCATTCTACACTTATGTAGGTATTTGTGTAATCTGTCTCATCTTCTATTCTTCTTTTTTATTCATTTCTTCTTTGTTGTCTCTTCTCTATGAATGTGAAAGCAGGTGTGCTTTATGGCTGATGTAGATGGTTTTTCTAAGGGCTTAAAACTATGTACCCATATTGTAGAAAATAAGGCTATGTTTCTATTGTGTCTTTTGACTGGTATGATGATGAGTGTAATGACTATTGAACTCTTATGATGGGTGTATAAATGTATATGTAGGTTCTTAATACTTGAACTCTTGCAACTTTGACATTTCTATGTTTTACGTTTAATACATCTGAATTTTTGTTGATTGTTAAAATATATTTAATATACTGTGTGCTTGCACACCTGCACTTCAATGTTGCCACTTGCTTCACAGTGTGCAACAGCGCTGTGACCGCTGTCAGCTCTTGTTGCACCAGCATATTGTGTGCCATAAATAACTTAGGTTTGAGCTCACTGCTTCTGATTTATTTGTCTTTTAATTAATAGACCACAAGTAGCGTGTATCATCATCGGCTGTATTTATTTTACCATTGGCTGATTGACATACCCTTTAGTTTACATTTCAGAATGTTACTTTTAAAATTTAAAATCCCGGCTGAGAATCATATAGTCCTATATGCTATAGTACTAATTAATCTTGATATTTAATACATAGCAAAACACAATGTGATATAAAATAGGAGTAGTGATACTTGTCATTATAGAAGTTTGTTTGCAGTGAGTAGGCACATGTTTTGATTTGTCTAATACTCCATGATACTGAAAAATCATGATACACAATAAGATAGATGATTTGACATATTGATCCCTGCTTAGGGTGTTCCTCCAACAGCTTTGTTACCACTTTCTGACATCTAGTAGTCATATATCTCCACACATACACGCCTTTTGCTTTTATTCTTTATAAATCTATACCAACTGACTGTCTTGATTTAACTTTCTAGTTTCCGAATATGAGTGTTTACTAAGGCCTGTGTCTTTATGTTGGTTTGCAGGGATTAGTTTCTCCTGTCCAATGATGCCCATTGCTGGGATGAGTTGGGAGAAGCAGGAGTATATACACACTGCTCGGCCGCAAAAGGAGTACCAACTTACTGAATTTTCTTGTCGATGTGGTTTCCATTGGTTGACATTTCAATGTCTTGATTGAATATTATCCTGATATTTCACTTTTATGGTTCATCAAGATACTGTCACCAAACATTACGTGCTAACTGGAGCGTTGTAGTACCAGGCCAGAGAACCATTTTGCCATGCTTTTTAGACACTTTTGTACAATAGTCATTGAAGTTAAATATTCATCTTGTGAAAATCTGTCACATGTTACAGTTTTACGTTTTATGCTAGGGGTCTTGGAAATTTCCATTTAATGATCTAAAACAGTTCGGATCCAATGTGGTAATGGCAGTCATGAAGATTGTTGAATACACATACATGTCTAACAACTCAATATCATGTTGCTTAGCTGGTTTCTTGTATGGTGGCCTTATATGAGATTAGATTTTTCTGAGTTACTTTGTTTACCATGTTAGATTTTTCTGAGTTAGATTAGGTTTACTGCTTTTCTTCTTGATAATATTATCCTAATCTACTTCCACCTTCCTCTGAAATTTCCATAATCGTGTTCATTTCCATGTCATGTATGATGTTCAGTTCAGGATCTCCTCAAAGGTAGCAAGCACATCCACAATTTCTGGTTGCAACCCCAATATTATTTCCTTGCTCTATCCTATGATAATTATTGAGAATTTCTGACTAGAAATTTTCCATTCAGTTGTTGCTCAGATGTTGAGGCAACAACATCAAACTCTGAAAAAAAAACTATGATTAAATGAACAAGGACCAGAGAAGATTGCAGACGTAGTTAGATGCTTTTTTTTGCAAGGAATGATGAAATTCATTCATTCAAACAGAACTTAAATCTCCATAAATTACATCAACTCATGCAAAGTTAAACCTTCATAACTAAGCTTTGCCTATTTTGCAATAGTATTACACTATTACTATTAGCAGCATTATTACCTTTTCTAGGCACAAAACAGAACCTGCATTCATCAAACATGGTCTTCACCAGACTAATATCATCATAATCCCTCTAGTTCAGACATATCTGACACATCTTTGCCAAATCCTCTATTCCTCTTTCACAATCACCTTCTGCAATGATCTTTTTCCAATTGTGATGAGAACCAAAACATAGTCCTTCTACAACAAGAGCTTCAATTACAGTTGGGGAATAACAGGTCCACAGGGCAAAGAATTCACAGCTAAGTAAACAGCCATGTTCATCTCTAGCAATTAGTCCAATTCTTTTAAAAAGAATAAGCTGCCATTAAAATTTCAGATGGGTGCTTTCCTTCCCCTTTAACAATCATTTGGTTTCTCATGTCAATTAAACCAACAAATATCAAGAAACCAATCATTTAACGTCAGAAATATAATTCAATACATAGTCAAACCAGGAATAACAATCATTATTACTTAGATTCTAGCCAAAATATTAAAAAATCTTCATAAGAATTCCATGTTAAAACATATTTGCTCAACCTAATGTCCAGTCTCATTGTGCAGCACTATGAACCTCATAAACTGCAAGCATCTAAGTAAAGTGAGAGAGACAATGGGAACAGTGGGGTTATAGGTCTAAAGGGGTTAAAGCAAGAAAGTACAAACTGTAACCTTTGTTGTGAATTGCAGTTGGATTGAATTGCTTTTAGGTTCAATTAGAATACTTTCATGATGAGGTAGTAATCAGTAATTTTTGGTGTATCAATTAAGGGTGTAAATAAGCTAAACTATTTGTGAGTTATTTGAGTTTGATTCGCTAAATATTGGATCAAATTAACAAGTTTGAACTATGTTTGATCTTTATAGGCTAGACGTTAAGGATTCGTGAATAACTCATATATGTATTATTAAATTATATGCATATATATTATATCAATTATTATTTTATTTTGAGTAAATTAAAAGGACTTTGTTGAGTGTAAAAGTTATCTTAATTTTCTTTATTTTTTTTAATGCCAGGAAGTGTCACATTGTTGTTAATTGTTTATGTATTGTATTATAATTATCAATATCAAATTATATATCATTTCTAATTTTATGTGGTCTTCTAGTATAATGTTTGTTAATATTAAGTATTATGCTATAGATAAGTTAAATATGAGCTTAAAGTATTCAACTGGGTTTTATTCATTTACACTTTAGCACGTATGATATTTCTCAACCAACGACTTTAATGCTTTTTTATTTTTATGAATATAATAAGTCATCAAATAAGTCTTCTAATTTAACATTCTTTTTTCCATTTTTCAATGGAGAAATAGTATACTAAATGGGATATAATTACTTAAAAGTTGTCATCTTGGGGTGAAAAGCATGTTCTATGTTTATGAAATAGAGTTCGATATTATTTAAATTGGATATCTACTTATATGTATAATACAAATTATATATAGAGAGACTTTGTATTATAGTTATCTTAGTTACCTTCCAAAAATCTTCATTGATGGAGGCAGGGGATATGAGATTCATAAAGATATTTGTTATATATAACCATAATTGATTCTCTTAATCTATATTTATTTATACTTATACTATTAATAAAAATCAATAATGGATGATATGCTGACAGTGTAAGTACGTAGATTTTAAACTCTTGTTTCTATTGGTATGATTTTTTATATTAATAATTTAATATATCATTAATCTTCCACACATTCTATCTTTCTCAAGCTAAGAAGAACACACAATAACATAAAAAAACATCTAACAACTATGTAATGATTATTAAAGGCACAAAATGAGAAATCTGGATAAGTTTTATATATATCATATCAACTATCACAAGTTATCTTCTTAAATCTCCACTCTCTATTGAGTTTTTATATTACATTTCTTATATTTAACTTGTTTTTCTTAAATAATATAATATGAAGATGATACATTCTATAGCAGAAAAAATAAGAATGCCGGTGAGTCACTAACGATATGATAAACCATCTACTTACCCTAATTTAAATAAATTAATAAAAAGTAGTTTGTGAAAATATTATATAACAAACAAATAAATGCAGCACGTGGAAAGATTATATGATTTAATTCTCAAATAAATTGCTTGTCACCATAATAAAGCTACATGGCATGCACCCCACACATTTCTTTCCCTTCAAGTAGTTAAATTTGATATATGTAAATCAACCACAAAATTCTAAGACTCATGACTTCTACCCTAAGTAAGAACCTAAATTTTAAAACATCAAACTATTATTTCCGTCCATGCCAGGTGTAAAAACCTTTATGTAGATCACTAGAACCATTTATTCATGGCTTTGCATTGAAGGAATAGCCATATGTGAATTCACCTTCATACCCCAATAGACAAAGTCACAAAGATGTTCTTTCACTAAATCTGAAAGCAAAAGAAAACATAGGTAGCTCATTCAGTTGAACAACATATGACCATTACACTAAAAACCATGCTGATCAACAAAACAAAGACATCAGCATATTTATGATCTTAAAAAGAGGGATCCAACAATAAAACATGCAGAAACAGCAATGTTAACTGTTAAGTCATGTGATTTTACTCATTATGAAATATAATTCAGCTCATGCAAGAAAGCTATCATTTTTGGTGAAGGACAAACATAAACACAAAGAAAATGTTTAGGTTGTTGGCAGGACATGGTCCAATGTTGGGCAGCATCAAAAAACTGAAATCATTTATGCCTTATTAATGGTGGAAGGATAGCTATGTTTCACCTCTCGGTTTGAACATGACAAAATTATAGAAACAAACCATCTTCTAACCTTACATTGTCACACAGACTCCAATTAGCTCTCATGCATTTTACGTCTAGAATGTGAATTTAGCAAGATGCATATCAACTCTAGCTTATAGGTAAAGATTGGATACCATAACACATGTTAACAATTTAGGTATTTTGGGTTTATCATACAAAGTTATAGAGAAATAAGGCAAAATTCAAAACCAAAGGACTCAAGCTTGAAGGATAAGCCATGCAATGCTTATGGTAATGAACGTTGAGCATTAAAGAGCTAAGGAGGGCAGAAGCTCAGTGTTGCAGAGATGAGGAAGTTGCAAAGAATAAATGGACATAGAAGACAAAATGAGGAATCAATGCATTTCAAAGAAAATAAGGATAGTAATGCTTAGGGTCTGTTTGCGAGTTGGTTTTAGGAGGGTGATGGAGAGAAAGGAAAGGCTTGAAAGAAATTGTGTTATATATTACATATAAACCACTAAAACATATTTCTACTACTAATCTAGGTCAAGTACTACTGTAGAACAACTACTACAAGCTCAGTCCAATAAAACCAACAAAACATTACACTCCTGATATTATAACACTATACTTGGCTGTTTTTTTATTATGAACATGTCTTCATTTCATTTCATTTCTTGAATCTCCATGAATGACAATGCATGTGTCCTGAAGATAAAATAAATTGAAAATGCATGCACTCACGAGAGACAATGAGAGAGTAGTACCTGGTTATTCATATAGCTCAGTGAACCCTGATGAACAAGCTGTAATAATATACAAGATCGAGAGAAATCATACTAATTAATGAACTAAACCTTATTTGAAAATCACCAGAATACAAATTTTTAAGCCCAAAAAAGATTCCATGAAGGTTATGCTATCACACCTGAGAATTTTGACCTGCAAGGCCAGCTTGATCTCGTCTAGCAGATCCATCACCACTTCTCACAGATCCTTTAGTATCACCCTATCAAAATTCATGGTTTATCAACACTGCCATTTATATTGGATAAATAAACACAATTAAGCAAAGGGGAGGATTAACTAACCTCAATCTGTGATAATCGCACACATGTCAAAATCACCAACCGGATAAAAAGGAAAAGGAAACAGTCACATAAAAATAAAGCCATAAGAAACACTATCAGAACTTCAACATTACAATGAGAGAATAAAAAAAGAAAGCTTGATGAATCCTTTCATTGAAAATTCCCCCATTAACCACCTCAATATTGAAAAGGAAAAAAAAAACCATAGAAAATATTTTCATATTAATTTATGCAGTATCTATATAATGAAAGGTTATATATAAGAAATTACCTCCCTGTACCTATGCAGGTACACCTTAAGTGGCTCAATGTAGTCTTCAAATCCTAAAGTGGCCATAGCCCATAGCAAATCATCTCCATTTATAGTCTTTCTCTTCTCTCTCTGGCATTTCTCACTCGCCCTGCAAACCAATTAACATAAACAAACATCATATCATGCCACTAACACACAATTATAGCAACATCGAGTAAGAAAGATTCCGGGACGGACTCGCTAGTAATGAAACTAATGAATTCAGAAACACATTCTTGCATAGTGTCCTTAGCATCTTTAGCAATCTTTCCATTGGCAGGAAGGCCTTTCTTGATAATGCGGCTGATGTTGGCAATTGGCAGGAACCGGTCTTGCTCCCTTGCGGCGGAGGAACAACCGTGAGGACTCTGATCACCTCCGCTTTCGTGATCATCGTGTGGTGGACTAGTCGCTTCCGCCATAACACAAACCCTAAAATCAATTCAAATTAGAAATCATGAATATGAAGATAAAGAAATGATTTTTATAGTAAATTGATGCATGAAATTAAAGATGGAAATTAAAATATGGTGATACCTGAAATGAAAATTGATGGGTGAAATTGAATGGTGAAGGTGGTGGTGGGTTTGTATTTGGCGCGTTGAGAATGAGAGAGGTGATTGGTGGATCTGGGTTATCAAGAGGGTTTTGATTTTTCCCTATTTTGGCGTATCTCTTCAATCACAACCGTTCAATCTCTTTTTCCTTATTTATAGGTTTTACTTTTAGGGTTCAAAAACCTTTTTCCATTATCCTCCTTCGGAATGTACTATTTACTAAAATATTTTTGAGAACTCCACATCATCATATCATAGAGAGGATTCATATAAGTTATCTTAGTTTAACTAGTTACTATTTTTTGGTTGGTGAGCATAATTTGACCCTAATATTTTAACTAGTCGGATTTGAATATAGTTAGTTTCATTGGTTCTAGAGTCAAGTACAAAGATCCAATCAATATTTGGGATCAGACTTTTAAAAAATATCTCGATAAATATTTAGGACTGAATAAGGAACAAACATTATCTGACTCAACCACACTCATGTTCACCCCTAAGATTCTAAGTAAATAATGAATGAGAGTTGAGACGAGCGATTGATTTTAATATATCTGTTCTTTTTGACTTTTTTATATGAGCAAAATTGTTGAACCAACTAGCTGGTTTTGAAGCAGTTCAACTGAGTTTTTAATAGTTTAAGTAAATCGACTAGCAGGACAATATTTTGGACTTTACAAAGTCCTTTCCCTATTTGGTCCCGATTGGAATAGTTGAACTATCCAATTTAGTCTAAGTAATATTATTTACAAATTACTAGAAAATAATAGTAATCCATAGTGATGGAACATTTAGGATTTATTATTCATATCCATATTCACATCAATTTGTGTGTATCATGTAGTGTACGCATACCCCAATAAACTAAAGATAATTATATACTTGTATACTTGGTAATATTCAATTATATAAAAATAATCATTACATAATAATAAAATTTGTATACAGTAAATTTGACAATTCATTCACTACGTTTAGCTTTAATTTTTTATTTAAAATGGCATTTTGACATTTTTATTAATTGTAAATTCTCGTGTAATGGTACCTTTCATTTCCAGAATTCTATTATGCAAGGTTGTAAAATCCGAGCCGGATGTAAAACCGGCAGATGTCTCATATTAGGTTTAAACAGTTAAATCGTTTAGTTTGACTAGGTAATTCCATACATAATTAATAATTTTTATCTATAAATATATAGTCATATATAAATGTAAAACTTTATATAGTTAATAATTATGTATAAAAGAAATATTATAATAATGTTCCTTTTTATTTTTATTTTTAAGTGAATGTCCGGTTAACTTCTCGGGTTAATTCGGTTTAACATGGTCGGACCAGAATTTCCCCAGTTCAAAGCGGTCAAACTCTTATTCAGTTAAGTCTGCAATACAAAGCCGTTTTCAAGTCTAGTCAGCAGTCAGACTGGTCGGACCGTCCGGTCCAGTCCCGTTCTCACAACACTCTACTATAAACACCAACTGAAGTGACGTCATGTCATTAACAACGGCTGCAGATATGGTCTAATAAGAAAACTGTGATGTGGATATGACATGGTCAACACGTGGTTATCTCTTATTTATTTGTTACAACAGTCTGGTCAATTACCGGAATAATAGAACTATAATAAATAATTAATTATTCAATAAATCAATTACCGGAATAATAGAACTATAATAAATAATTAATTATTCAATAAATCAATTCCTAAATGATTTGTAAAATGATAAGTGACAATAACAAAATATAGGTTTCTGAAAAACTTTTTTCCATATTTTAATTATATGAAAATATAAAATTAGTAACTATCCTTTATTGTTAATTTATTGGCTATTTTACCAGTGTTGTAAGAAATGGACCGTATTGGACAATCCGATAGTTTGACCGCTGACCAGACTTGAAAACGACTTGGTTTATCGTCTTAATCGAGTGAAAGTTGAACCACTTTGAACCGGAGAAATTTCGGTTCAATCGTGTTAAACCCAATTAAACCATATTAACACTGGAAGTAAACCGGACGGTTCACTTAAAAATTAAAAAATTGAACTCTACTCTAATATTTTATTTCACTTCAGTCCAAAAAAAGAAGAGACATTACTTCAATTATTATACATGATTATTAATTATATAAAATTTTACATTTATATATAATTATATATCTATAGATAAAAAGTATTAATTATGTGTAAAATCATTCGGTCAGATCAAACGGTTTAACCGGTTAAACCTAATACGAGAAGTCTTTATTTGAGTTTTACATTGTATTTTACTCTCTGGAAAATGTAATTTACCTAAGGAAAGAGTATAAAATTTGTGTACTAACAGTGAAAAGATTTATACACAGTCAGTGCATTATCCATCATTCATTTGCAATACTTTTATTTAAAAGTCAATGATGACTAAAAATCAATGTGGATGATGTAGTGACAGTATAAAAATCTTTTACACTGTCAATGTATATATCTTTTCCCTAAAGAAAGAGTGTAAAATGTGTGCACCGATAGTGTTGTAGATGAATCTGGATTTACTTACCTTTTAAGATGGTGATACATGTTAAGAAAAAAAATCATTGATTATGATTTTATAGTAAAAATAAATTCAAATTTTAATAAAAAAAAATAAAAAATTCCTAAATATCTTTCTCTTTTCCTTATCTTCAACAATGAAAGTGAACTTCATGAAAAATCCTTTGCAACTATAGGTACTGAGGAAGGAATTTAGGAATTTTAGAGTAAGTTCACTTTCAGTGTTGATGTGAAGAAAATGAGGAAGTGATTTAGGGATTTTTTATTTTTTTAATTAAAATTTGAATTTATTTTTGTTGTAGAATAATAACCATAGTTATTAAAACTGTATCGTACCGGCCGGTTCAACCGGAAAACCGGTGAACCGAGCCTCTAACCGGTACGGTACAGGTGTTGAACCGGCCAATATCAAAACCGGTGAACCGGCCGGTATTTTACTAAACTGGCCGGTTTATACACATATTTTTTTTTTTTTAAAAAAAAACTTAAAAACTTAAAAATTCATTACAATTGACACATCTTTCCAACCATTTTTCAACCCTTCAAGGCACATACTTCCAAGACATACTTAGATTACACATTCTGGTTCCTAACGTGACATTTGTGTAATCTTGGAGTACTGTCTGAAGATAGGATTTAGTAGAAAAAGTATAATATTCATATGAGACAACTTTGACTCATTGGTGTTAAATGTTAAAACTCCAAATTTATTTGTTTTGTAGAATGAGTTGTGAACTTATGTCATTTATTTATATTTTGCGGTTGTTAAGTGATACTTTTGGTTTGATATATGTTTTTTAATTTAGACTTTGAATTTGTTAAAGACTTAAAGTTGTTTATTTATGTGAATTTTGAGTACATTATAAATATTGATTATAAATTTGAGCTACCTATTTGGAATTTTTTTTGTTATAGGTTTATATATATAAATATAAGTAGGTATGCCCGGTTTAACCGGCATGCGGTTTAATTACTGAACCACTGGTTGAACCACTGTACCACTATACCAGTACCCTGACCGGTTTGATAACCGGTACGGTTTTAACAACACTGATAATAACCATTGATTTTTATCTCTTGTCATTTGTTATCATCTTGGAAGGTGTTGGCCTCTCCACCACAAAGAGGTTCTAGATTATTATAGATGTGTTCTTAAACTTAAAGTATGATCTATTATTTCAATGGCTTTAGCTCATGACTTTCTAATTGTCTTTGAGTGAGGATTTAATTAAAAAAAATTCTTAAAAATATAAATTAATTTTTTATAAATTTGATTAAATAGAGACATAGAGCTAAAGAAGCAATGAAGTGGGTTGGTTCATGGATATACTACAAGTGCTAAATTTACTAGCCAAGGCCAACCAAACTAGGGCAACAACCACCAAAATTGTTAGACTTGTACCAATTATTGAAGGCTGGCATTACACAAAATGAGATAATTTGTTTTGACATGTAGATTTAGCAAGTCTTTATCCACTGCAATATGAATTCCTCAACTTAACGCAAGAAACATGCAATATCAACATTCACTTTATAAATTGCATATCATGAACAAGTGCTCAATGGTCTCAGGTTCAGGTTCGAAATGCAGCCATGCAGGCATTCTTTGGGAACATAAACACCTATTTGGTTCAGGTTCGCTCTCACCTGAAGAGCATTATTGAGAACTCTCCACACCAAGTTTTTTATGTTGAAAAATTAAAGATGGGGAAGTTACTTAAAGATAAATACTATCATCTTTCAATTAATATTATTCATCTCAAATCATCAAGATGATAATTTAATAAAGTAAAAGTATACTTAGAATATATTCATAGAAAATATAAGAATAAACTTCAAATTTTGTCTAGAACATATAAGTTTTATTTAGGCATAATTGCTATTGATGACTTAAGTTCTCTCATCTCTAAGATGAGATGTTAGAACAAAAAATTAATTGATGCATATGACTTGTGGACCATAACCTTATTTATGAGAAGTATGTCTTCTTTCATGAATGGTGATATATCTTTGAATTCACTTTCTCTGAATTTACACTCATGTAAAGTATTTTCCTTTAGATTCAAACTATTTAATGAAGATTGATGTTCCACACTTTTCTTATTTATAATTTTGTTCATCATGAAAATAGAAATTAGACATTTGTTATATACATAATAATTTTTAAGACACAATTATGTTCATTGATCATAAATTTTACTTGAATTATATCAATTTAATTTAACTAATTAACATAATACAACTCAATTTATTAGAACATGATGATCCATATTGATATGATAGGAGATGAATATAGAAGAAGAATAAGAGAATTTGTAGAATAGAATCAAAAGTGAAAATTGCATGTATTTCATTGATTGAATAAAAATCACTTAAAATGTACATTTATAGGATAAAAAATATATCATCCTCTTAAAACAATCTAACAAATAACATAACTAAAAGTTGTTAACTAAAAATGACAAAGCAAATTTGCTCGAATTCCAAGCAATGTGGTCAATTTGTGAGAAGTGTTTGATACAATGTCTAAGTGAACTCTACTACTTAAATTTTGGCCAGCTTGGTCACTAATCTTGATCTTGCTTATGTCCTCTTGATCAAAGGTAAAATTGTCTTGGTCATGAGCCTTTTGTATGGTTGAGTCTGCTTCTCCAATGCTTGAATCAGCCTTGCCAATCCTGGGTCACAATTGATGTTTTGTCTCCTTGATTTCTGAGCATAGTTGGCTTGGTTATTTTGTCCAAGGTTGATGCAGTCTTCTTGAGCCACATCTAATTCCACATGAGCATCATATTATGACATCCCCTACAAGGTGGATTACATATGTCATGAAGGCCAAGCTTGGATGATAGAGGATATAATTTGGTAGGAACAATGGCCTTAGTGAAGATATCTGCAACCTGAAATTTAGTAGAAATAAGCATCAAGTGAGTAATACCATCCAAAACTCTTTCTCTAATTGAGTGACAATCCATTTCAATGTGTTTTGTTCTTTCATGGAACACATGATTGGCTACAATATAGAGAGCAGACTGATTATCACAATACAAAACAATAGGATTAGTGTTTAAGATAAGTACACCAGTGAGAAGATAAGATAACCATTGGGCTTCACAGACTACAAGAGCAAGAGCTCTCTGTATTTAGCCTTGGCAGAGGATCTTGAAACAGTCCTCTGCCTTTTGCTTTTCCATGAAATGAGGGATTCACAAATGTAGAAATAGAAACCAATTATAGATCTTTTGGTGGCAATGCAAGCCCTTCAAGCTAATTTATGTGTTGTTGGTAAAAATGACCCTTTTCCAGGAGCATTTTTTAGGTATCTAAGAATTATTAGCCTATCATTATAGCGATCCATGGTGGGTTCGGATAAAAATTGGCTTAGGTGACTCACTACAAAGGATATGTCACTTCTAGTGTGAGTAAGGTAGATTAGTCTTCCTAATAACATCCTATAAGCAATATGATTGTGATAATTGGGTCCAAAATTGCTATGAAGTTTTGTAGTATTGTCCATAAGTGTAGGAGCAGGCTTGGCTGTAAGTAGCCCCGCATCTTGAAGAATATCAGGAGTGTACTTCCTTTGGCAGAGATTAATCCCTCTTTTAGTCCTGACAACTTCCATTCCAAGGAAGTACTTTAAAGTTCCAAGATCCTTAATACTGAACTTCTTGTCAAGAAGTTGCTTAACAAACTGAATTTCCTTCAGGTCATTACCTGATAAAACTAAGTCATCTACATATACTAGTATGACTGTAAAAGAATGGTGTGAGTTCTTAATAAACATTGAATAATCAACTCTAGATTGAGTGTAACCATTCTGCATCAAAACATCACTTAATTTAATATTCTATTGCCTACTAGCTTGTTTAATCCATATAAGGATTTTTGAAGTTTGCATGCTTTAGTTTTATTAGCAATGTTTAGGCCTTCAAGGACTTTAATGTAGACTTCCTCAAGTAAATCTCAATGTAGGAAGGTTGTGTTAACGTGAAGTTGATGAAGGTACCAATCCTTGATGGATGCTAAGGCAACAACAACTTCAATAGTAGTAAATTTTACAACAGGATTAAAAGTGTTTAAGTAGTCTATGCATGTTATTTGAGTATAACTTTTAGCCACTGATCTGGCATTATGCATATCAATGGTTTTATCAGGATTGTGTTTAGTTTTAAAAATCCATTTACACCCTATGGCTCTTTTCTTCTCAGGGAGATTTATAATGATCCAGGTCTTATTTTTATTTAGAGCTTGTAATTCATCTTTTATAGCATTTATCCAGTGTTGGTATTGAGTGGCCTCATTATAATCACTAGGTTCAGATATGAATGAGATGTTAAGGATGAAACTTTTATGTGTAGCAGATAGCTTTTGGCAAGACATGACAGATGACAAAGGGTATCTGATATGAGTGTCATTACTGCAAGAGTTCGTCAAAGTGCAACGATAGTCTTCTAAGTCTAGGAGGTCTTCTTTGTCGGCTAGAAATCCTAACAGTATTACTCTAATCCTCATTGGGAGTAATGTCAACAACCTCATACGATTAATCCATTTAGGCATAGAAGAATGGTACATCAGGGCTCTTGCAACACCAATAGTGTGTTGATGTTTCCTCTCCACAACACCATTTTGTTGTGGAGTCTCAACACAACTAGTCTAGTGTAGAATCCCTTTTGAGTTATAGAACTCATTTATTTTGAATTCCATATCATTATCAGATCTTATGCACTTCAAAACAATATCAAATTGAGTTTCAATTAGAGTAACAGAAGATTTTATGAAGGTTGCAGCTTCAGACTTATTTCTCATGAAAAACAATCAAGTATGTCTAGATTTATTATCTATAATAGTTAAGAAGCATCTTTGGCCTAATGTAGAGGGAATGGAAACAGGTCCCCATATGTCAACATGGATAATATCAAAAACAAACTCAGACATGCTAGTGTTGTTTTGAAAAGTCAATTTCTTTTGTTTAGCAAAATGACAAGCATCACAGGGTTTATTTACAAAATCCTGATGAATGAAAGAGAATTGTTTACTGAGAGTATAAATCTTAGCACTAGAGGGATGTCCAAGCATATTATGCCAAATATCACTATTCATAGAAGTCACTATGTTTACACACTAATTAGGCAGTGAAGATAGACTTTCAGAATTAAGAGTATATAGTCCTCCATTTTCTTCAGCTGCACCAATCATCTTCAATGTCATTTTCTCCTATATTTTGCAATTGGTTTTAGAGAAAATCATAGAGCAATTGAGGTTCTTGGTAAGCTTGAAAACAAAAATCAGGTTAAAAGAGAACTCAAGTATATAAAACACATTAGTCAAGTAGAGATCACTAGAGAACATGACAGTTCCTGATATTGTGGTGGTAATTTGACTTCCATAAGACATTTTAATGATAATAGGATCAATTTTCTTGAATAATTGGTATCTTGACAAGGAGTGATAGATGTGATCTGTTGCTCCTGTGTCAATTATCCAATCATCATTATGTAATGTATTAGCTATATTGTGAAGATTACCTGGAAATTGTTGCTTACCTAAGTCACCCAAAGAAACAGTATTGATTTGATTATTGGTGTGATTTGAAAGTTCCTTTAACATAGCCAATATGGCTTTGTGTTGATTAGGGGTAAAGCTAATGTGATTGCCTTCTCCATTGTGTGCACTTATTGTATCATTATCAGCAGAGCTATTTACATTGTTGATATTCCTATTAAACTTGCAGTGAGGAGGGAAGCCATGTTTCTTGTAGCATACATCTATGATGTGGCTTGGTTTATTGCAGAATGTACATACCTTTGAACTTGATCCTCTTCCTCTTATGCTACCAGTGTTAGAGCTTCTTCCCATTCCTGATTGATTGATGTTTCCCCGTAAACTTCTTCCTATCTTCTTCTTCCAACAAAGCTATTAGTGGTGTTATTGGAGATTTTTGGTTCATCCAAGGGGAGAGCAAATTTTCTTTCTTGCTGCATAAGCAAAGAAAAAACCTTATTTATACTTGGTAGGGGATCCATGAACATTATTTGAGATCTTACACCCGAATATTGCTCATTAAGTCCCTTTAGACATCTTATCACGTAGTCTTCTTCCATGTAGGATTTGCTTTTACAAGTGCATGATGTGAGAGACCTAAAGTTGTCTAATTCTTGGCAAAGGCCTTTCAATTGAGTATAGTATTTGTCTATAGACTGATTCCCCTGCCTTGTAGTGTATAGTTCTTCTTGTAAGTCATAGATGCGAAATATTTCACCTTGGTAATACCTTTCTTTGAGATCTTTCCATATGTCATATGCAGTCTCAAGCCATGAAATACTCTGCACAATAGAACGATCCATGGAGTGATTGATCCAAGACATTACCAAGGTATTGCACCTATCTCATGCTCCAAAATTGGGATCATCAAGGACTTGGTTTGGGCAAGGTACCATCCACGAATTGTAGCTTGTTCTTTGTCTTAAGAGCCATTAATATGTCCCTTGATCAGGAATGATAATTTGCTCCTGTTAGGTGGTCCTTGACCAGACTGCATCATGGGCTCTCATTTGGATGCAAGAAATAATGACTAAAAGGATCAGCAAGAGAATTCATGATGGTTAATGTATTGGACCATTCTAAATGAGGTACAAAAAGAAATGTAGAGGAAAAGGAGAAGGAAAAGATTGTTCATGCACAGCAGAGCGTCAATTGATGCTCTAATACCATATTAGAACATGGTGATCCATAATGATATGATAGAAGATGAATATAGAAGAAGAACAAGAGAATTTGTAGAATAGAATCAAAAGAAGAGTGAAAATTGCATGTAGTTCATTGATTGAATAAAAATCACTTAGAATGTACATTTATAGGATGAAAAATACACCATCCTCTTAAAATAAACTAATAACTAACACAACTAAAAGTTGTTAACTAAAAATGACAAAGCAGAAATACAATTAGTCACGTGAGATTATAGTTGCTTGAATTCCAAGCAATATGGTCAAATTTGTGAGAAGTGTTTGATGTAATGCCTAAGTGAACTCTGCTACTTAAATTTTGGCCAGCAGGGTCACTAATCTTGATCCTGCTTATGTCTTCTTGATCTTGATCCTGCTTATGTCTTCTTAATCTTGATCCTGCTTATGTCTTCTTGATCCGCATGAGCACCATATTTTGACACAATTAAAGATTTCTAACATTTAAACTTATGACAAAATCAATTTTTATCTTAACTATATACATCGGCTACACATATTTTTATGACATATGAACGAACTTAGTTGCATGATTTCAAATTAAATTGTATAGTTAGAATTCGTGATTTGTGAGGTTCCAACTGATCCAATCTTTCAGATTTTTATAAAAAAATGAAAAAAACTAAACCTGCCTAACTGTATAGGCACCAAAGCAGACCCATATACTCTTCTGTCTGCACAATCTCTAGAAGTAAATGTTGATGGTTCTATTATCACCCATAATGGCAAGGCTTCCTGTGGTGGTCTCATTTGCTAATCACGTAATGGTTTTATTTATGGATTCACAAATAATTTAGGAATATGTTATATTTCTTTAGTTAAATTATGGGCTGCTTTTTATGTTCTAGAATTGGCTTTTGATTCTGGTTACCATCATATTTTCTTTGAGATTGAACTCAAAGATCGCAGTTAAGTTCATCCAATAGGGTTATCCTAGAGACCGCATGTGTAATCCTATTGTAGAAAGAATTGTGAGGCTTACTTATTCAGATGGATTAGTTCACTTAGCTTCAACCATATTTATAAGATGTACATTGTTCACGGTTATATTCTTTTCACACATGACCACTCAATACCGTAGGGGCATCATGTATTCAAAAGATCACATATTCCAAAACTATCCCTAACCATGTCATATCTAATAAAATTTTGACATTTCTTACAAAAGTTTGAGTAGTGGGAAATAAAATTAAAGTTATATATTATTTTTATTACGTGTTAAAATTTCATTGGATGAGATATGGTTGGAGACATAATTTTAGGACATGTGATCTTCATCTTCATTCCATAGCATGCCTCATTTCCTTTTTCTTGCTCTAGTAGTGAACTCCAGCTATATCTCTTTAACACTATGATAAAATAATTATATCAACCATGCAACAATACAAATCGACTAAAACATGTCAAAAACGGTTATACCTACTTATTTCTAATTAAATCGTACCCATTGGTCAAATTTCATTTAAAATTACAATATTCTATTAAACAAAATTTTATCAAAAAGTGTTATGGTAGAGGATCAAATACAATCACTAATTTTTCTTATACTTCTAAAAAGTGTTCTATCATAAAATCACATTTTATTTTATCAAATTGTGTAAGTAAAAGTATTATCAACTTCTTTATAAGTTTGTTGACATTAATATTAATATTAATATAATATATATATATATATATAATTTCACTAGTTTGTAATTTAATTAGTAAAACACTGGTTAGACCAAGTAAAGTACAATATTAACAAGATTGTATGCAGTTTTCCGTTCTGTTCCATATAAATTATAAGTTCATAAACAATTGAAATGTAGAGTGCAAAACTAATATAGTCCTTCATTAAAAATCAATAAAGAAATGTAAAACCAATGGTGAAATTAAATATAGAATCTGCTTCCCTTTTAATCTGAAAATAAGCAAAAATATCCTGTAACCTAAGAAACAGAAGTCCAGGGAGAGAGTTCTGTCCAGCTCAAAATCAATGTCAAAGCCCAGGAATAGATTCAAGATTTAACTTTTCTGAGGAAGATTCAGTACTCCTTTTCTCTTGCAATTTTGGCTTTGTAATGTCATCAAGAGCTTGCAGGTATGTAGTAGCAGTTGTATTAGATGGTGGGCTTGGATTGCTTATTCTGCTAGCAAGGAAGCGGCGGATCAGACCCCGAAGAAATGGGGCCATGGTTTCTGGCTCATGTTCCAGGTAGTACATTATCCCTCCCATACACATAGAGAACAAGAATACCTGTACCAGTTCAATGCATGAGATCAGACATTTTCTACATTTTTGTCATATAAAAAGAAAACAAGTTAGAAACATTAGTTCCTTTGACTCATCATGTTCCTATCTCTTTTTATATATTCTCACATTCTCTGATTATATGGATGGACATAAAAGAGGCCTAAAAAGTAAAACTGACTTTCATTTCATAACATGTCAGGTTGGCACTATAGTTTCAGACACATATTTTGGGTAGATATTTCAATTTCAAAAACAACAAGTGTATATGTTAATGCAATGCAAAGTTACTTGAAGGCATACCTCAGCATTCCTAATATGTGGAAGCAGGTGCCTGTTCACCAAAATATACCATAATGAATCTACGGCACGGGGAAGAACATATAAAGCTAGCTCACCACGCCTTGCTTTTTTCTCCAATAGCACTGAAAGGGCAGCTACTCCCCCTGCTATCCAATATACAAACTTGTTATCTCTTGAAGCAACTTTTCTATGTAAACATATGACTACCTGCAAAACCAGAAAGAGATTAGGAACATCAATGATGTACTTATCAAATAGAAATGTAAATATTGTGACAATAATAATAACAATTACAGCAAATATACACCTGAAAGAGTCCAACAAAAGCAGACAAAAACGATGTTGAGCGAATAGCGCCTTTAATGGCAAACCAGAATGTCCGGAAAGGAGCAGCAGTGAACTGAAAATAGAATCATCATCAGAAAAATTAATGTCCATAATAACAATGGCCAGGGGCTGTAGCATTGGTTGACATAGACCGAAGACAATATACATATAATCACTTATCAGGGTAATAATCTTATTCTTGGTACAAAAACAATTCAGTCTTAGATTGTTTTTAACTTTTGTGCTTCGCTTGTAATTCCTAGGACCTTGGAAAAGAATTGAAAATAGTATAAAATCATTATTTTCCAAGGAACGATGCTATATAGTATGAAAAATCTTAACATGAATTGATTTCAAATCACATCCCTGTAAATTTGAAGCCACACTCTCATCCACAACTAAAGCACACTTTATAAAGTACATTTCTCTCACCCATATTGTTTATACACATTTGTAGAAATGCTTTTCATACCAACAAGCATTACTCTTTCCCAATTCCATGGAATAGGACAAAATTAAAATTTTATTTCTAATGTACACACCAAACAAAACAATCGGAATTGTTTTCCAATCCCAGTTTCAAGGCTCAATTCCATATGCCAAATAGCACCTAAGAACTTTACACTTAAAGGAAACAGTCAACTATATGGAAGCTTCCAACAAGCTATTTGATCAAGATTTACCATAGCAATCTTCCAGAATACATAGAAGGGACAATTCCCATAGAAGCTTACAAGCTATGGACATGCTCCTTCTACACAAGATTATTTTTTTCTTTTTTGCTGATCTACACAAGCATTGTTTTATAGGAGTTTTTTTTAAGGAGTGGGGGGAGAGCGCAGCTGCCAAGTTTGAACTCAGGTGCTCACCCTTAAATGTTCCTGCGGCAGCTCTACCAACTGAGCTAACCATTGGGGACTCTATGCAAGCATTTGATTTTCTGATATACTAGTGACAAAAAAACAGTAAGGGAATACCTTCTGTAGGTGCAGGACAACAAAAGGCACAAAAGTCAAAGAGAAGTAAAGTGGGAATGTCTTCTTGAATGTTGCTGATGTTGCTTTTCCTTGGTGAACTAAGCATGAATTTGTTCCTGGATGAATAATGGAACAAGGAATAATGGAGGGAAACTCTTCCAGCTTTACATAGTCAGATTTTCCTATGTGAGATAGGTAAGCATGCAACGAAGCAACATCAACAGAATTGCCTCTACAGCTATCCCTTACAGCCTTGTATACAGGCTCTGCAACTGGCCCTGTCTTCTGAATGAAGTCTTGATAGGCTTTCGGCAAGCTCTCAGGACGCATCACAAAGACATACATAACCTGAAATAATAGTTTTATAGATATAACCATAAGAAATAATTAAATGGAACATAACAGTAGATAAGAGGATAATAAACAGCCATTGGCTTTTCCTTTTTCCATTTAGTTACTACCAATCCTAAAACTCAGGATCTTTCAATAGAGGAGTTAGTGACTCTTGAACCTAGAGAATTGATTGATTAAAAAGCAATCTAAATGCTGAGAGAAGTTAATAAATAAAGAAACTTGAGTTCAATATTTTGAACACAGAAAGGTCACAAGGTATTCGTAAAAAAGAATATACAGTGTAAACCAGATTCAAATTTACGAATCAATACTACAAGGATGTGAACATATTCACTAAGATGGATATTTTTCCTATTTTTGATAAAAAAAATAAAGAAATATACTAAGAAGTCATCACTGCTCTAATCTACTGCCAATACTAGCTACAATAATTTTAACATAAAAATAGAATAAACATTCCCATGTAGCTTGTCAAGGCTATTGACAAGATTATTCCCCCGAGTTTCATGGTTGTTTTACCGATGTCAATTATTAGACACATAAAGATAACAAGGAAGATAAGTTAAGAATAGTATCCCAGCAAGAAAGTTCAGAATGAGATTTGAATACCTGTGCACAGGCTACGGCAAAAAGCAAAGAATCTCCATGTCTCCAATGACTTCCCCAGAAATGAAACTTGTTTTTTGATTTTGCTGAATTATATGCACACTGATATATAGGAATGTGTATTAGACTGGTGTATGCAGAACATTTTGAAGAGAATAAAAATGTGTTAGATATGTCCATCTAAATCAGAGTGCTTAGAAATTGTTATGGGGATATGCTTTCTAATACCTGGGCTAGCCTAGCCAACAGATATAAAGCCAGTGTGCGCCTCCTATTTTTATCATTTAATGCAAGAATTGAAAACCCAGCAATTGAACCTGCTAAAATTCTGCTCCATCATCCCCTCAAACAAAGTCATAAATAAGCAAGGTGTGCAAATGTCAACAGCATAAAGCAACATCCAAGCATACATATACAGCAGAACAAAAATTTGATAAAAAAGAGGTTAATTGAAATGGCTATAAAAACAAATCAGGAAAGACAGTTTGTGTTGCAACTTACGCATTCACCGGTGTCTCTTTCTTTCTCCACTTTCTTAGCAAGCATCTAAGTGCATGATAGGATCCAGTGAAACCACCAAAAAGTAAACCAATCCGGCACGCTTCTTCCCTTACTATTAGATCTTTTTCTGAAACAAGTTGCTAGAAACAAAATAATATATCATATGCTCTCTCCACTTCGTTTTAAAGCAAAAAAACGTAAAATAGATAATGATCAATACCTTCATGCAACATACATATTACCTAACAACAAATGAAAAGCTATAAAGCTGCAACCAACCAAGCCATTGAATGACCATTAGCTACAAAAATATTGACTGAAACTGAACTGGATAGTATTCCTGGTGTATCGATTTCAACATTAACAAATTCAAATGCGCAATATTTTAAGGGTCTGCTTGTTTATGGAATTAAAAATATGCAATGTTTTTTCGGCAGAAACATTTATGTGAGAAACTAAAAAGTTCAGCATATTCAACATTTGTTTTTCCCAGATAATCTTTTCTAGTGAAAGTCAGACAAAACAAGCATGTGAATGCTAAAAGTAATCTCTTAATAAATAAATGAAATAAAATAAAATAAACACTATTTTTTTTAAACAAAAAACCCAACAATGAAGCACTAAATTGTTCCACAAAATCCCTATTTCTGCTTTCTTCCGTTCGAAGACGATTATTTCAATCCATACTTACTCCAGGTACAAAATTAAAAAATGATCACTGAATTTAAGGAGTACATTTTTTGGTATAACCAAGGCCTAAGGGTATCCCTCACTATATGGTTAAGGAAGTAATCACATTTGGGGAGTGTCACTATAAGGAGTCCAACTCTTACACCACCAGTAGAACAACGCGTTAAAGAGAACATTTTATTTTACAGAAAAACCACAATTCTAACATATGCAAAGAGGTGATTAAATTAAAATATAAATGCGACAAATAAGCATAAAAAACCGGAAAATCAGAACCCGAATTCGACTAAATTTGACGAATAACGAGTAACTAACCTTGAGATCAAGGAGTGAAGAATAGGATTGTCTGCGAGCAAGTTTGAAAGCGCGAAGGAGGATTCCGATTCCAACGCGAACGCCATAGGAGAGAAGGAATGTCTGACAGAGGTTACCGATGGCGTGAGCGACGCAAGACTCGTCAGGGCCGTGATCGCAAGGTGGAGAGTCGAGTTTGTTATGGTGGTGTTGTGAGGCGGCGGCGCGGCGCTGGCGGAGCTGAAGCTCGTGGATTGCGTCACGGAGGCGCTCCTCGGCCTCGCGAAGGCGGCGGTCGGCGTCGGAAGTGTCGGCGGTAGGAGGGGAGGAAGCCATGAAAAAAAGGAGTAACCGTCAGTCAGAAGTGGGGAATGCTGTTTATTAAGAAAATGAAACAAATTGCCCAATGCCTAATTCATGCCCAATTCTTCATAGTCTATCATCTTGTTATGATTTATACTTTCTTTTACTTATATCATTCATAATATAATAACATTATAATATCTATTCTTATATTAAATATCAATATGATGCAATAATAATTTATAAAAAAATTTAAAAAGTAAAATATCTATCCAGTAACGAAGTAAAAAATAATACCAGTAACAATGTACAAAATTAGAATATAATATTATATATCGACAGTGTAAAAATTTATATGATATATTATTCACTATTCATTTGTATTACTTTTATTTAAAAGTCAATAAGAATTAAAAATTAATGGTTGATGATGTAGTCACGGAGTAAAAAAAATTTCTCAAAATTTGATATATGGTCAATATATTATTTATCATCATTCATTTGTATTACTTTTATTTAATAAAAAATGATTGACAAATTGTGGATGATAATACAAAATTCTTTTATGCTGTTAGTACTACATATTTTTCTCAAATTTTAAATGTACATAAATTTTTTATTGGTGTAATAAATAAATAAAAATCTGATAAATGAAAAATATATTTATTATGAGTATAATATATATATAGTTAGTGTGAAGATTATATTATTTACCATTCATTTAAACTATATTTTAAAAAAGTCAATGATAATTAAATATGAATAATATCTATATCTATACTATTAATCTATACTTCTATACTATTAATAAAAGGAAAACACAAAATAACTACCTATCATGGTGTAATTTGTGTTTTCCTATTTTGCCATCACTATCTTTTTATTTCTACCAAAAAACTATATAATATTATTTTCTTATTTTATCCTTAATATCTTCTTATTTTAAAAGTGTATTTAAAAAATTGAATATTAGACTAATTGAATAAATTCTACCACTTGTTATCTCTTGAAGCAACTTTTCTATGTAAACATATGACTACCTGCAAAACCAGAAAGAGATTAGGAACATCAATGATGTACTTATCAAATAGAAATGTAAATATTGTGACAATAATAATAACAATTACAGCAAATATACACCTGAAAGAGTCCAACAAAAGCAGACAAAAACGATGTTGAGCGAATAGCGCCTTTAATGGCAAACCAGAATGTCCGGAAAGGAGCAGCAGTGAACTGAAAATAGAATCATCATCAGAAAAATTAATGTCCATAATAACAATGGCCAGGGGCTGTAGCATTGGTTGACATAGACCGAAGACAATATACATATAATCACTTATCAGGGTAATAATCTTATTCTTGGTACAAAAACAATTCAGTCTTAGATTGTTTTTAACTTTTGTGCTTCGCTTGTAATTCCTAGGACCTTGGAAAAGAATTGAAAATAGTATAAAATCATTATTTTCCAAGGAACGATGCTATATAGTATGAAAAATCTTAACATGAATTGATTTCAAATCACATCCCTGTAAATTTGAAGCCACACTCTCATCCACAACTAAAGCACACTTTATAAAGTACATTTCTCTCACCCATATTGTTTATACACATTTGTAGAAATGCTTTTCATACCAACAAGCATTACTCTTTCCCAATTCCATGGAATAGGACAAAATTAAAATTTTATTTCTAATGTACACACCAAACAAAACAATCGGAATTGTTTTCCAATCCCAGTTTCAAGGCTCAATTCCATATGCCAAATAGCACCTAAGAACTTTACACTTAAAGGAAACAGTCAACTATATGGAAGCTTCCAACAAGCTATTTGATCAAGATTTACCATAGCAATCTTCCAGAATACATAGAAGGGACAATTCCCATAGAAGCTTACAAGCTATGGACATGCTCCTTCTACACAAGATTATTTTTTTCTTTTTTGCTGATCTACACAAGCATTGTTTTATAGGAGTTTTTTTTAAGGAGTGGGGGGAGAGCGCAGCTGCCAAGTTTGAACTCAGGTGCTCACCCTTAAATGTTCCTGCGGCAGCTCTACCAACTGAGCTAACCATTGGGGACTCTATGCAAGCATTTGATTTTCTGATATACTAGTGACAAAAAAACAGTAAGGGAATACCTTCTGTAGGTGCAGGACAACAAAAGGCACAAAAGTCAAAGAGAAGTAAAGTGGGAATGTCTTCTTGAATGTTGCTGATGTTGCTTTTCCTTGGTGAACTAAGCATGAATTTGTTCCTGGATGAATAATGGAACAAGGAATAATGGAGGGAAACTCTTCCAGCTTTACATAGTCAGATTTTCCTATGTGAGATAGGTAAGCATGCAACGAAGCAACATCAACAGAATTGCCTCTACAGCTATCCCTTACAGCCTTGTATACAGGCTCTGCAACTGGCCCTGTCTTCTGAATGAAGTCTTGATAGGCTTTCGGCAAGCTCTCAGGACGCATCACAAAGACATACATAACCTGAAATAATAGTTTTATAGATATAACCATAAGAAATAATTAAATGGAACATAACAGTAGATAAGAGGATAATAAACAGCCATTGGCTTTTCCTTTTTCCATTTAGTTACTACCAATCCTAAAACTCAGGATCTTTCAATAGAGGAGTTAGTGACTCTTGAACCTAGAGAATTGATTGATTAAAAAGCAATCTAAATGCTGAGAGAAGTTAATAAATAAAGAAACTTGAGTTCAATATTTTGAACACAGAAAGGTCACAAGGTATTCGTAAAAAAGAATATACAGTGTAAACCAGATTCAAATTTACGAATCAATACTACAAGGATGTGAACATATTCACTAAGATGGATATTTTTCCTATTTTTGATAAAAAAAATAAAGAAATATACTAAGAAGTCATCACTGCTCTAATCTACTGCCAATACTAGCTACAATAATTTTAACATAAAAATAGAATAAACATTCCCATGTAGCTTGTCAAGGCTATTGACAAGATTATTCCCCCGAGTTTCATGGTTGTTTTACCGATGTCAATTATTAGACACATAAAGATAACAAGGAAGATAAGTTAAGAATAGTATCCCAGCAAGAAAGTTCAGAATGAGATTTGAATACCTGTGCACAGGCTACGGCAAAAAGCAAAGAATCTCCATGTCTCCAATGACTTCCCCAGAAATGAAACTTGTTTTTTGATTTTGCTGAATTATATGCACACTGATATATAGGAATGTGTATTAGACTGGTGTATGCAGAACATTTTGAAGAGAATAAAAATGTGTTAGATATGTCCATCTAAATCAGAGTGCTTAGAAATTGTTATGGGGATATGCTTTCTAATACCTGGGCTAGCCTAGCCAACAGATATAAAGCCAGTGTGCGCCTCCTATTTTTATCATTTAATGCAAGAATTGAAAACCCAGCAATTGAACCTGCTAAAATTCTGCTCCATCATCCCCTCAAACAAAGTCATAAATAAGCAAGGTGTGCAAATGTCAACAGCATAAAGCAACATCCAAGCATACATATACAGCAGAACAAAAATTTGATAAAAAAGAGGTTAATTGAAATGGCTATAAAAACAAATCAGGAAAGACAGTTTGTGTTGCAACTTACGCATTCACCGGTGTCTCTTTCTTTCTCCACTTTCTTAGCAAGCATCTAAGTGCATGATAGGATCCAGTGAAACCACCAAAAAGTAAACCAATCCGGCACGCTTCTTCCCTTACTATTAGATCTTTTTCTGAAACAAGTTGCTAGAAACAAAATAATATATCATATGCTCTCTCCACTTCGTTTTAAAGCAAAAAAACGTAAAATAGATAATGATCAATACCTTCATGCAACATACATATTACCTAACAACAAATGAAAAGCTATAAAGCTGCAACCAACCAAGCCATTGAATGACCATTAGCTACAAAAATATTGACTGAAACTGAACTGGATAGTATTCCTGGTGTATCGATTTCAACATTAACAAATTCAAATGCGCAATATTTTAAGGGTCTGCTTGTTTATGGAATTAAAAATATGCAATGTTTTTTCGGCAGAAACATTTATGTGAGAAACTAAAAAGTTCAGCATATTCAACATTTGTTTTTCCCAGATAATCTTTTCTAGTGAAAGTCAGACAAAACAAGCATGTGAATGCTAAAAGTAATCTCTTAATAAATAAATGAAATAAAATAAAATAAACACTATTTTTTTTAAACAAAAAACCCAACAATGAAGCACTAAATTGTTCCACAAAATCCCTATTTCTGCTTTCTTCCGTTCGAAGACGATTATTTCAATCCATACTTACTCCAGGTACAAAATTAAAAAATGATCACTGAATTTAAGGAGTACATTTTTTGGTATAACCAAGGCCTAAGGGTATCCCTCACTATATGGTTAAGGAAGTAATCACATTTGGGGAGTGTCACTATAAGGAGTCCAACTCTTACACCACCAGTAGAACAACGCGTTAAAGAGAACATTTTATTTTACAGAAAAACCACAATTCTAACATATGCAAAGAGGTGATTAAATTAAAATATAAATGCGACAAATAAGCATAAAAAACCGGAAAATCAGAACCCGAATTCGACTAAATTTGACGAATAACGAGTAACTAACCTTGAGATCAAGGAGTGAAGAATAGGATTGTCTGCGAGCAAGTTTGAAAGCGCGAAGGAGGATTCCGATTCCAACGCGAACGCCATAGGAGAGAAGGAATGTCTGACAGAGGTTACCGATGGCGTGAGCGACGCAAGACTCGTCAGGGCCGTGATCGCAAGGTGGAGAGTCGAGTTTGTTATGGTGGTGTTGTGAGGCGGCGGCGCGGCGCTGGCGGAGCTGAAGCTCGTGGATTGCGTCACGGAGGCGCTCCTCGGCCTCGCGAAGGCGGCGGTCGGCGTCGGAAGTGTCGGCGGTAGGAGGGGAGGAAGCCATGAAAAAAAGGAGTAACCGTCAGTCAGAAGTGGGGAATGCTGTTTATTAAGAAAATGAAACAAATTGCCCAATGCCTAATTCATGCCCAATTCTTCATAGTCTATCATCTTGTTATGATTTATACTTTCTTTTACTTATATCATTCATAATATAATAACATTATAATATCTATTCTTATATTAAATATCAATATGATGCAATAATAATTTATAAAAAAATTTAAAAAGTAAAATATCTATCCAGTAACGAAGTAAAAAATAATACCAGTAACAATGTACAAAATTAGAATATAATATTATATATCGACAGTGTAAAAATTTATATGATATATTATTCACTATTCATTTGTATTACTTTTATTTAAAAGTCAATAAGAATTAAAAATTAATGGTTGATGATGTAGTCACGGAGTAAAAAAAATTTCTCAAAATTTGATATATGGTCAATATATTATTTATCATCATTCATTTGTATTACTTTTATTTAATAAAAAATGATTGACAAATTGTGGATGATAATACAAAATTCTTTTATGCTGTTAGTACTACATATTTTTCTCAAATTTTAAATGTACATAAATTTTTTATTGGTGTAATAAATAAATAAAAATCTGATAAATGAAAAATATATTTATTATGAGTATAATATATATATAGTTAGTGTGAAGATTATATTATTTACCATTCATTTAAACTATATTTTAAAAAAGTCAATGATAATTAAATATGAATAATATCTATATCTATACTATTAATCTATACTTCTATACTATTAATAAAAGGAAAACACAAAATAACTACCTATCATGGTGTAATTTGTGTTTTCCTATTTTGCCATCACTATCTTTTTATTTCTACCAAAAAACTATATAATATTATTTTCTTATTTTATCCTTAATATCTTCTTATTTTAAAAGTGTATTTAAAAAATTGAATATTAGACTAATTGAATAAATTCTACCGTAAATTTAGCGCAAAAAATTATATTTGAATTTATAAAATACAAACTATACATTGCAAACGATAGAAAAGCGGGTTGACAGGTACGACAATGCATATCAACACGCTAGTATATTATAGTAATAATACATAAAACTAATATATGGTCACTATATACATCTTTTTCTTTTATTCTCTACATTCTTTTTACAAATTTACATACACCATTAGAAATGTCACATAGTACTATCTTATTTATTAATAATTAGAGCGTGATATATATTGATAGTGTAAATGATTTATATATAAGCAATATATTATCTATCTTTCGTTTATACTATTTTTATCTAAAAATCAATAATAATTTAAAGTTGAGATAATACACTAATAACATAAAAAACTTTTACACTATCAATGTGTATTCTTAAATTGTTCAAGTATATATATTTTTCTGTAATAATTAATTTATACCTAACATGTGTATATATATTTTATGATGTTAAGGGATTTAAAGGATAATTTTGTGATGAATAGGGACAGTTACCTACACTTCCTTAAATACAATTAATAGAAGCATAATTAGCTTATATTGGTCCACCAAATCTTGTGACAGTAACCTTTCATTTGTTAGATATTATGTTTGGTTATTTGGGTGAAAATTGAAATTGAAATAATGTTTTGTTTAGCTAAAGTAGAAAGGTTATTTTTACAATGTAAATAATAAAAAAATAATATAAAGTTATTTGTTTATGTTATGATTATTTTGATTGTTTCATATTAATTTTAAAGTATACATTTTTAATATTTATTATCATATATATTTTTACTATAATTTTTTAAACTTTTAATGTCTCGTTACAAATGTTAAAAAATATTAAAATCTATATACTTACTGTATATAAAGCCAAAACTACACGTAACTAGCATGACATAATTTTTCACATCCAAAATTACCCTTTTGTAACTCCTCCATTAATAATCATCTTAAACTTCCAAATATTACTTTTATTCTTTTTCACAATACATTGTTATTCTTCCACACCTTTTCTTATTTTATCTTTTCTTCTTCAATTTTATATTTGCTTAATTTTCTTACATCTTTGGTCTATTAAGTTTCTATGTAACATTTTTTATATTAAATTATTTTTCTTTAAAAAATGTAACACAAAATGATACATATCAAAAAAATAAATAAGAAAGCGGGTCGATAGACACAAAGTATCGATCAACACGCTAGTAAAAATAATATAAAAACAAATAACAATATTTAAAAAACAAGTTGACACAAAAATAAATAAAAATTACTAAATAAGACAATCCACAAAATAAATAGTGTACTAATGAAAAAATAAACAATTCAATGAAAAATCAATCAGAAAAGGATGAAGTGTTATTGAACTATGGGAGGTAAAATAAGAAGTGCAATTGGTCTAAAATAAGTAATAAAAAAATCCATCATAAAAGATAATATCATTTTTTACTTAATTTTTCATAAATAAAGCTGAGATTATAATCAACATATTTGTGTTTCAACTTTAAATTATTTTTTCTTTGAAAAAAATAAACAAACAAAATATACAAACTTTCAATATCAAACAATCATTAAGCATAGAAGTAAAACCACTTTTTATCACATGTTCAATGACTAAAATATCTTTAAACTTTAAACTAGTTATACTATTTCCCAACCAATTACTTTTTATAAACATGGTAGATTCAAACTCATTTAATATTTTTTCATAAAATAATTAGAATCAAACTCATTTAATTATTTATCATAAATGTGATATGAATTAAATATATTTCTTATGAAGATATGATAAGAACGGAACTCATGATATTCTAACTAGGAAAATTTAGTATTTTTTTATCTTATGATTTTTCCATTATGTTACATAAATTTCTTCCGATTATTCGTACTTTGATTATTTTTTTCGATTATTTTTCCCACCAAAAAACTCATGATTAAGATCTTCCATGAATTTTTAATTGTAAATATATGGTTTTAGCCTTATAAAATAAATATCTTTTGATATTTGTGTTTGTTAAAATATTTTTTTTAAATTCGTTATAAATTAATTTTTTACTTTAACTTATCATTAATCCTGTATTTTTTTTTTTAATTTTACTGAAATTAATACACCATCATTCTTTTTTTACTTTAAAACTTATGCACCATTAGCGTAAAAAATTTATACTATCAGTGTATCATCACTATTGCTCTCATTGTCAGTGTAAAATTTAAACATCAATTTTTTTACACTGACAAGTTTCGGCATCCTATAGATTCTCCTCAATGGAGAAAAATTGATCATGATTATCATAGTTTTGGTTAAGAATCAAGAAATATACGCATTGCATTGTCAATGGATAGAATTAACCCACATAGTGTTAAAAGTTACTCCCACAGTATATGGCCACTGCTATTGGTGATATACAACCTACCTTTTTCTCTATGCATGAAACGCAAATATGTGATTTTATCTATGTTAATTTCTGGACCTAAACAATGAGGAAATGACATATATTTGGCTTCATTAATTGAAGACTTGAAGGAAATGTGGGAGACGAGCATAAACGTGTATGATGCGCATATGGAAGAAATATTCAACTTGAGGGTTTTGTTGTTCGGCACAATCACTGATTTCTCTACCTATGGTAATCTGTCTGGATATAGTATAAAATGACATTTTGTATGTCCTTTATGTGAAGACAATACTCATTCAATGAGGTTGAAACACTATAAGAAGAATGTTTTCCTTGGTCATTGTAGATTTTTGCACTCAAATCATTACTATTAAGGATGGAGAAAAGTATTTGATGGAAATAATGAAGAAGATCGTGTTCCTTTGATGTTGATGGGTGACCAATTATTTCAAAAGCTAAAGGGTTTGAAAAATAATTTTGGTACCTTTTGCAAAAGAAATTGTCACAAAAGGTGGAAGAAAAAGTCAATTTTCTTTGAATTGTCATATTCGAGTTCATTATATGTAAGACATTTCCTCGATGTTATGCATATTGAAAAAATGTGTTTGAAAGTCTCATTGGTACCTTACTCAATGCCTTTGGTAAGACCAAAGATGGCTTGAATGCAAGGTTGAACTTGGTTAGTGTGGAAATAAGAAAGGAACTGGGACCGATAATGAAGGGAAAATGTACATTTCTACCTCCAGTAGCTTATACTTTGTCGAGGAAGGAGAAAATGAAATTTTGTAAATTTCTTCATGGTGTTAAAGTTCCAGATGGGTACTATTCCAACATTCAGAACCTCATATCAATGAAAGACCTCAAGTTAAAAGGTCTTAAGTCTCATGATTGTCATGTACTTATGGAGAATTTCTTGCCTATTGGAATGCGGTCAATTCTACCTAAAAAAGTTGAGGAACCATAACTAGGTTATGCTTCTTCTTCAAGGCAATTGTTAGCAAAGTGATTGACCACCTTGAGAAATTACTTACATTGCAAAGACAAATTATTTTGACTTTGTGTGAGCTTGAAATGTATTTTCCACCTTCTTTTTTGACATAATGATTCATCTAAGCATTCATCTTGTTCAAGAGACACAACTATGTGATCTTTCATATATGAGATGAATGAACCCCTTTGAGCATTATATGAAGAATTAAAATGTATGTGAAGTACCGATCAAGACCAGATGGTTGTATTGTCGAGCGATATGTTGTTGAAGAAGCTCTTAATTTTTGCACCGGATACCTTACTGATGGTGATTTCATGGGCATTCCAAAGTCTCGATGTGCAAAAAAACATTTGGTGAATGTATTACTGGGAATAAATATTGACTATAACAAGAACCGAATTGGAGCAAGTGCACTTATATACAATGTTATTAAAACCGGTTCGGACCGGCCGGTTCAACTGGAGAACCGGCCAACCGGTCTCATAACCGGTACGAAACAAGTGTTGTGCCGGTTAAGCATCAAAACTGGTGTAAACTGAAGAAAAACCGGTGAACCGTGTCAAAATCGGTGAACCGGCCGGAATTTGATTGAACCGGCCGGTTCCTACATGTAATTTTAAAGAACACCAGATAGACACATACCACATAGAATTAGACTTTGGATTTATTAAAGTTGTTTGTTTATGACAATTCTTACTTTGACTATAAATATGGATTATAAATTTGAGTATCTACATATTAGATAATTTTTGTTATAGGTTTACATATATATATAAGCATGTACGTCCGGTTTAACCGGTTTAATCCCATGCGGTTTAATTACTGAACCACTAAACCAGTACCCTCATCGGTTTGATGACCGGTCCGGTTTTAATAACATTGCTTATATGTTTTACATAATGTCGATGAGGTTGAACTATATGTTGAAATACACAAGGAGATGCTAAGGAAGTCTTACCAAAGTAAGATTGAAAATTGGATTTCCAAAGCGAATAATCGATGTTTCATAAAGTGGCTAAAAAATCACATTGATGATGAGTTGAATATATATGCACATTCGATTTCTGAAAGATTGAAATGATTAGCCAATGGTCCAAGTATTCATGTCTTATCCTACATTGGTTACCTAATTAATGGGTTCACATTTTATACGAAAAAACAAGATGATCAAAGTAAAATGCAAAATAGTAGTGTGACTCTTGTTACTCGAACTTTACACATGTCAAGTGCAAAAGATAGAAACTCAATATATGCGAACATGTCATACTTTGGAGTGGTTGAACACATATGAGAATTGAATTACTCAATCTTTCAGATACCGATTTTTTATTGTATGTGAGTTGATAACAACAATGATTTCCGAGTTGATGAATTAGGATTCATGCATATGGATCTTAATATGTCAGGATATAAAGATGAGCCATTTATTCTAGCATCACAAGCTTAACAAATATTCTATGTTAGTGGCTCAGCTCATATGAAATGGTTCATTGTTCTTTCAATGAACAAAATAATCATCAATAATATTGATGACCAAGAATATGATGATATTGATGAAGATGATCCTTTTTGTGGGACATATCAGTTGCGTGAGAGCGGACCAACTACGGATGATGATTTATATACAAGAGATTATCACGATGAAGAACTTTGAGTGAATCAATATGTTCTTCCAAACAAGGATGGTCTTACAAGGCAAAAACAATCAAAGAAAAGGAAAAAGTAGATGCAAGTAGTCTTTGTATAATTATAGCTTAATTTTGATTGTTTGTAATTTGTATAATTTTGTTTCTTTGTAATTTGCTTAGTTTTTTAATTTGTAATTATGTACTCTGTCAAAATATAATTGTCATGATATTCATTGTTTATAGTTTGTATTATATGGATGTTAATAAAACAAACTTACGGCCTGTATTAATGTGTCTGTGCTGTTTAGAATGTATAAATGTTATGCTGTTGAGAATGTCTGTTCTGCTAATAAATGTACATACAAGTATTTATTTATACAAATCAACAGTGAATTCTAGGGAATCCCTGACATGCGTTGTTGTAAAGGATTAATACAACATCGTTTGTATAGACAACATTGTTGTACATACTTAATACAACAACGCAATATGTGTGTTGTGCACTATTGTATTAAGGTGTTGTTTGAGAATATTTATGAATTACACAACAACGCTTTTCTGATAATGTGCTGTTATATATATGCACTACAACAACACAACAATAAGCATTGTTAATAATACCTATAAAATACGTTATTCATGTAAGACCTATATGATAGCGTTTTGTGGATGATGCGCTCTTGTATTTATGCACTATATGATAACACTTTTTGTGTAATGCGATATGGTACATATTCAATACAACAACATTTGAGAAACGTTGTTAATGATGACAATACTACTGCGTTCAAACACAAAGTGCATGAAAGTCTTGTTATACATCTAAAATAAGCGTTGTTGAACTACAACTCTAATGTAGTGAGTCCATGATGATTAACATATGAAGACAAGTGCATTTTATGGTTTAGTATGCTATTAAGCTAAAATTTAATTAAAATTAAAATATTAATGTGTTGTCATGATCTTATTGGTTGTCTCTACATGGTTTCATCTCCACACAAGTCTTTCTCACATATGAATGGCGGATGATTTACTACAATGTAAAAAATACTTACATTGTTGGTGCATACATACTAAATCCTTTTTTTGTACTTACATAAATTACTCATAATTTATATACATAATTACACTGATTCAAGAAAGATAAGTGTGATCTTTTAAAATAAAATAAAATAATGAGTATAATTAAGTTAAACAAAATATGATATATTATGAGAAAAAATATAAATAAAATAAGTTTCATGACCTTGCTCCCTAGACTATTTCAAGTGACTATTGATAAAGATGCATATATCAATGAGTTGGGGGAAAGAATCAATGGTGTATGGTCATGGAAACTCACTTGTGTAACGCCCCGAAAATTACTCCAACAACATTACCCAAAAAATGGGTAAAAAAATTTTGTAATATAAAATTCCTTTCCTTACATTCGATTCCTTCTCGGGAAATTACGTTAAGTAACCTAAATTGCGGAAAAGACAACAATCGTTATCTGATGGTAATAAAAAATAACTCAGCATATCGTAGAATAATTCTTCATTCAAATAACGAAAAGTTTGTACGAAAAACAAGGCGGAATAAAATCTTTGTCTAAACTGAAAACATACAAAATGGAAATGGAAATGGCTACTAGTGACTAGCTCCAGTGTTCGTGAGTGCGCTAGGGCACTCGCTTGGGTACTCCTCCGTCTCATAATCGGATGAGAGGTCTACCACCTCAATGGAGTCCTCTATTAAGACTAACTCCAAAAAGTCCTCCTCTTCGGCTTCCAGCTCCTCCTCTTCAGCCTCCATCTCCTCTTTTGGGTCATTGGATGCACCCTACGACCTACTCCTCATTCCCGTATCTGCCTGAAGATTGGGCATCGTCCGTCGAGCAGCTTTCCTCCATGGTAGGGAATTGAGCACGTCGTCCCAACTCCGTCTCCTAGTAGATGGCCTTGCAGTATTGGGTCCGTGAGGAATCACAAACTAAATGAATGGTGCAGCTCTAAGGCACAAAGGTTTGTGTAGGTATACCAGTGTCCTTCACTACTCCATGTCCCCTCTTGAGACATCGAGAATCGGTAGCTCCAAATCCTCGCGGTATGGTCCATCAAAATGAGAACGTGAACCAAAAACAAGCAGAAAGAAAAGGCAGTAAGACTTTTATTGAATATTATTCATTGACGACATGAAATTACACAGAATATTACATCCACATAGACACGCATAATATACACAATATATTCCGTATACATAAATGCAAATGATGAATGATATTATATCTCAAACTATGAGAATCAATATACATAAACTCAATGTATGAATGTTATGTTTATTTCATCCATCCTTACACCCATATTCTCCCAATAAACTATTCAGAAATAATCGGGAGTGCAGATCCCATAATAAACCGATTTGAACGCACCAAAAATATTCCTTGCAAGGATATATGATCGATCTATTCCGAAGAACTGTCTATTTTAGGATGGTGTCGTATCAAACACTTTCTGGGCATCCCTCTCATCGATCCTAATTGCAAAGAGAGATTGTGAGAGATCGTCTAGTTTGCGCTATGAGAGCTATCCAATCCAACAGAATACCTCACCCAGGAATACAAGGGACTCGTCTCACATAGAATCACCCTCAAGACTTTGTTGACGAATCACTGTCATCACCGCCCCTCTCAACATCATGGGGCTCGTTCGTCTCCTGTAAATTTCCTCTCCACTACTTTGTTGTTTATAATGAGTATGCACACTAACCGAGGTTAGCCGATTAAATCTTTTAATGATTCTTTTATATCGATCGGTCCATCCTAAGACATCTCTCAAAGGAATGCTTCTTGTGGGACCCGATCTTACATTATCACGTAAAATATGAATAACATCCCTACCACTACGAACCGTCGCTGAAGTATCTTGGACGACCATATGGATAAGTCTCTTACGGTCAGACGAACTCGTTGCGTGGTATCATGTAATCCTATTTAGGCACCGCCTTGCTCACGACGTCATCGTTGGAATCCTTGCCCGAATAAGGCGCAAGAACAAAGGTAACTGTATAAGTTTGTTGATTTGGGCATCGGTCTCCTCGTTCGAGCTACGATCTCTCCCAATTATTAAATATACTTCTCATCCAAGTTAGAGTTATTATCTAAGTAATCAACCAATCAAAAGCAATAAAAAACATTGTATGTCTTTCGCCCAAGCGATAAACTGTCGCTCAAGCGACAATTTCATTAAAACAGACTCAATTCCCTGCCTGGCTCTCGCCCAAGTGAGAGCTTGTCGCTCAAGTGAAAAATCTACCAAAAACTAGTCAAAATCACCCTTTGGGCCTCGCTCGGGCGACCAGAATTACCCAGAACAGGCGAAACGCCTGCCTGGCCCTCGCTCAAGCGAGGCTGGCTCGCCCAGGCAAGGGTAGTCTAGTTTCCAGGATTACTTCCTCGCCCTTTTGGGCCACCTGATCAAAAATATCCGCTATTTCCGATCCCTACATGTTTTAGTTTCTCGACTGGTGTTCTTTCATGGATAACTACCATCATACTTGATATTTTAATCTATCCTAGGGCGTACAACATAAGAAATCATCCGTACTTAATCCAGACATGCAATCATTTGGTTAAGTACGAGTTTCTAAAAAAAACAAATATAACTTCCAACTTTTGAGGTAGTTGGGAGATCCGGGTGTCATATTCGGACATCACTATGTCACAATGTATTCTCCCTCACTTTGGGTTGTAAAATCTTTTATCTGCTAACTCCAAGGTAAAGACATCATTTTAATCTATTTTAAGAATATCCAACACTTTCATCCATCCCACCCAAGATTCATATTCTTGAACCATCTTTTATCCTCGAAAGTCTCGTTCACGATTCTCATCGTATTCATGGTCATTTCAACACCTTATTGACAAGTGTTGATCTCATGTTCAAAACAACATTCTAAATTAAGATATCATTGATTTCATAATCATCCCCTTTTCATTAAATCACAAAATGTATATTTTTAAAGACTAAAACAGTCTCATGAACAATAAGATTTCATGGTTTCAAAGCAACAATTTTCTAAGTTCGCGAAAACCCATTTTTCGAGTTCTTGAGTATAACAAAAGTTAGGAAGATTATTAGAAAATTTCAACAGTTAAAAGTGTTCATAACATGCATATAAACATCATACTAAAATCTCGGAAACACCTAATGGTTAGATCCTAAGAGATAAAGAACTAAAATGTGAAGACTTACCTTGGAGTTTCTTAGAGAATCAAAATGAAGAAGAAAGAAATGCCAAGGGTTTGCTCTAGTTAGAGGGGGCTCTTTTTAAAGAAAATGAATCTGATTTGGGGAGGGGAAAACCAAAGGTTTTTCAAAGGGTGAATGGTGTAATGGGTAGATGAGGGGTATAAAGGCTTTTGCGTAAGAATTGAGTATTTTTGCTTGCTTGATAAGCAAGTTTCACTCGTGAAAGTGATGTGAACTCTTCGGAAAAATATTCGCGATTGAACCATGCCCGAATATTGTCGGCTAATATTCGGCTGGATATTAAAAATCTTACGATTTCGGTTAGAACTTCGAACACAAAATTCGGAGTGAAAAATATTTAGAAATGTGTCATAGACAAACTTGATGTCTATCTTGACTCGAGATAATATTTTGAAGCCAATGACGCAATCGGAATTTGATTCCGAGTTACGGAACTCAAAAACACGTTATTGGGCCGAATTCAGGGGAATTTGGTCCCACAACAGCTCAAAAACTTTCTGTCACAGAAGTATACGAAAATTTACCACAAAATAGGAATTCAAAAAATAAGACTAACCCTCAACTATGGTTTAGCCTAAATCATTACTGATTAATTTCTAATATTAATTCTTGTTAAAATAAATAATTAATAAAACATACATCGAAAATTCACGGTGTTACAACTTGGAGGAGGAACTTGTTCTTTTGGGAGCAAGAGAAGAATGATGAACTCTTAAAAATCTTTGGGAATTTTGTACCGGATCAAGACACCAAAGATAGATGGAGTTGAGTTCATGACAAAGGATGACAATACTCAATTAGAAGTACATATAAGTGATATCTCAAGAAGATAGGAGAGGCGACAAGATGGACTTCAAAAAGGTATGGAATTGTAATGCACCACCGAAGATGAAATGTTTAGTGTGGAAAATATTCTTGGGTGGAGTCACGACAAGGTTATGTCTTGCTCAACGGGGTGTCTTAGGAACACATGTTCTACCGTGTTGTGCTCTATGCGGGGAGGAGGACGAAGCAATATATCACCTATTTTTCACTTGCTCAAAGTCATATAATGTTTGACAATGTCTATATTCCAGGTTTGGTCTTACCTCAATACTTCACAATGATTCTAATGTAAACTTTTATACTTATATGACTTTGTTGCAGTTGACGAATAAGAATAAACAAACGTGGCTACCACTTTGGTTCATCACTATTTGGAATATATGGCTTGTGAGGAACAATATTATTTTTGAAAATTCAAAATTTCGTCTTAATAAGGTGATGTAACTTATTTTCTTACATTCTTGGAACATCCTAAGAATTCATTGTAATAGTTTTAATTTCTATTTTTTGGATTGGACGTTGAATCCATCCAAGTGTCTTTTTTATAGCTAATTTTATGTTTGTGATAGGTGTACCACTTGTTCTCATAGTTTTTTACTTTTCATTTTTTAATAAAGTTGATTGCTAATAAAAATAATAATAACAATTCACCAGAGATGTTTAAATCACTTTTATGCAAGGGAGCACATCTTCTGTCCACACTATATGCTAGTCAATGTGTCATGAGTTGTGATTAGTTGAAAAAATATATTGAACTTAAAAATTTAATTATTAAGCATTTTTTTGACCAATCACAACTCATAGTATATGAAGTAACACAATATTATGGGACAAAAGACGCAGTCCTCTTATACTACATTATAATGTACCAAAAATAATGATGTACTGACTCTTATACTATTTGGACTTATCTTTTACCTTAATTACACTTATCACATTTTTTATTTAAAATATTATATATATATATATATATATATAATAACTTGTATAATTACAGAAAACTAAAGAGATGTGAATGTAATTTACTGTGTAATATCTTGACATTTTGGATGTTGTGCTACTATTGTTGATATTTAAATTTGACCCAATGACATGAGTTTTGAACCCAGTCTCATTCGCATCAACACCTTCTCATGCTCTAATTAAGACTAAAATTACAACAAACTATTTTGAAGAAACTTTAACCAATTTATTATACTTTATTAGGAGGACCAAAGTATAAAAAATAGGATAATATTGATGTAGTAACAGTGTAAAATTTTATATATAGTCGATACATTATCTTTTAAAAAGTCAATGAATGAAAATAAATGGTGAATAATGTAATGACAATATCAAAAATTCTTACCAAGTGATTTAACCCAAGTCCATTGATACGTATGTTGATCCAACAGAGATTCATCCACTTATACATTCCTTCCTTTACACATTCTTTCTCAATATCTCACTCATATTCCGAACACTAACATTTCCAAAGTTTGGTTTGATTCAATATTATTATATAAAAATAGAAAAAACTATAAACTTTACATGCAAAAGAATATGAGCCCAAACGATGGTAATTGCTCGTGCCTATACTCAGTATTAAGATTCCAAATAACGACAAAAGGTTGCTAAGTTAATTAGAAAGGTATGTCTCTTTCTCCCCAAATGAATGGATTTATATGCAAAAGTGTGTATTGATATTATCCTAAGAGCCTACCTCTTCGAATTAACACACATAATATATATATATATATATATGTATGATATAATAATACGTACACATTCATGAATCAGATCTATTATATCATTTCTAGTGCTTCAAACGCTTACCCATTTTCTGAAGCCTAGAAGACTGGCCACTTTTCTGACAATTCATTGACTTCCAGATTTTCTTCTTCTTAATCTTCCTTAGATAGATCATTTTCTCATGTCGCCTTTTCCGAAATTTTTGGCGGCCCTTCAGCCAGCTGGAATAATCTTTCTCTTTCTCGCACTCAAAGAAGTCTGCAAGCTCATCATAATCAGATAGTTTTTTTGAGCCATCTAATATGCAATCAAGGAATATTTCGCCACTGCAGGTTTCCTCTTTTTCATCCTCTACTATGGAATCACATCTGCGAAAAAAAGCAAGAGAGCTGCATCAGACAACAATGGAGCATTAAAGAGTAGCAGGCATTAAAACTCAACCATGTGATCAACTTCGTAATACTTTCTAGTTACACAAAGCCATTGTCTACTTCAGGGCTGAGGGGGGAAATGTTACTTTCTACTTCATTCAACATGGCAGGGGGAGGCTTTAAAGCAAAGTAAGGGCATGCGATGAGCACTTATAGTGATATTTACATATAACCTGCCGATAAAGGACACCAGCAACAACCAAACCCGAAACCTTTTGGTCAATGCAGTTCGATCATACTAATTGAGCTAGCTGACAATTTTTGTTTGCATAACATTATTCTTATATAGGAATGACACAATGCATAGGATACTAATAATGCTAGTAACACATTTAGTTGGGAGAACAAACTAAATGGCATATTTTTGGCAAGAAAAGTGAGCCCTTAAAAAGGTAACCAAGTAAATGGTACATTTTTGGATTTACAATGGATTAAACCTATGGCCTCTACTCAAAACCCATCAGTCTCTTACCATATGAGCAAGCTCAAAGTAGATGGTGAAGGGTATATGTAAAACAAGAAATTGAAATTGCTTAATTGGAGGGTTTTAGGTAAGGAAGAAGGAAAAGAGAGACTCGAATAATATGAGAATAACATTGATTTGATATGATGATAATATGAAACAAAAGACAAACCTAACAATCTTATTTATACCAAAGGGAATGCTAATGACTGCTGGTTAAGGAAGTAAAGATAGAAAACTTGAATTGGAAAAATATGTATTTAATACCTTAAAAGCAGAAAAGCTGTGATTTCCAAGACAGTTTATATTTTTGATTTCATAAACAATGCCCTATGGGTAATTGTTAGCAGGACCACGACCTTATAGGCTTATAATTAAATGAAAAAAGAAAACAAATCAAGGAATATAAATGAGAAAGAGAAATGGTATATCCTCCAACATACTCTCCTATAAATCCACCCATTTACTTGGAAAAGGAGAAACTGTTAAAAAGTCAAGATTAATTAATGCTTTATAGATCTACATTTGACATGTGTCAACTTTAGTGGGCGGGGGCATTTCTTGGAAGATTTATAGGAGAATATACCATGTCTGAATGAGAAATAAATCCATAGAGATTATTTTCAATACTTTTAAATATTATAAGAAACAATGACAACATTATGAGATGCTTTTAATATATTCTAATTCTAATAGAAATTATAGTAGTGATTACGTTATTTAAAAAGTCAAAAAATTAGAAATAATGTGTACCTCGATTTACGTGTTCGGACTCTATGAAACTCTGCTGCAACTTTGGAGATAGATTGTTTATCTCTGCCCCCCTGCAACATTGCCTGGCGGTTTAGTCATGAAATACAAACTAAACTTAATGCAAGAAGTTCACGACAACTAAAATCACACTTCACCTCTCTAGTCTTATCAGATGGAATTGCAGATGAGCAAGATTGCAGTGGCAAATCCCTCAACGACCCTAAAGTAACTAAATCTCCCTCTTCAAAAATGAAGAGATACATCAGTGCCATAATTACAGATATACACCCCTTTGCTAACAAATCAAGTCCACTACTAAAACATAAAGATAGCAAGCCTGAAAAGTGCACAAGCATTGACTTAGACGCAGAGACATTTGTTTGCTGACTTTTCATGATATTATACAAGAAAGTCTGAACAGGTAAACATAATTTAAATTGCTGAAAATGGTTAATGATGCTGATCAAGAAATCATATTTCTCACGTACAGATGTATTTCCCATAGTTTTTAAACAACCCGAATCGCCACTATTGCTTAGACTCTTAATTGCCTGTATCAATGAAATACTCATTAACTTCAATATGGATGCAAGAAAAAAAATATCTGCAGCACTTGTATTTTCCTTTGTATACAATCCATCTCCAGCAACATCCTGAGAGAAAGTTTGATGGATTAAGCAATCTAAGGTTGAGGCAGAAGTATCCCTGTATGAATCAGGGAATATGTATTGCCTCCCTTTCATAAATGAAATACACTCCGTCAAAAGGTTGGCTTTTGTTTTGGAGGACATTTTGCATCGAGAAGAGTGCCATGTATTATCTGCTTTTGATAAGACTTGATTTAGTCTGTTGCTTGTGACTTGCTGAATATAAGAAACAAAAGTTGTCTGACTCCTCTCAAGCAGGGAAAATTGATTCACAAACTTTAATTCTACATTAAAACCATCCATTTGCAAACTAGACACATGGGTAGAGTACAAGGTAACTGATTTTTGAAAAGCTGTTAGGTAGTAGTTTATATCTAGAGCAAAATTCTCTGAAGATAAGCCAGAACCAATGACTTCAGAAACCAATGAAATTATATGTGCCTGGAATATCTTTGGTGCAGAAAGCGCAATAGGGTCAAGCAGCAATAGTATAGCAGTTGCAATGCTAAGTTTAGGAAATCCGGAATCCTTGCCACAATGTAAAAACAAACGACCGATGAAATTCTCAAATGTGTTCCCATTAGAAACTGACAGAATAAAATGGGCAGATATCACCTCCAGGACACTTGCAGTATCACCATGGTTGACATGGCATGCAAAAAGCTTTTCACTGATTGAATTTCTTGAATCAGTGATCATAAGATATCTTCTCAAAGATTGATGTCTTAAAAGCTCATCTGCAAATACCTGAGATAAAATTGTCATTTACAGTTGGGCACAATTGCAGTAAGAATCCTATACAAGTTTCAACATGACAGATGTATAAAATGCATTATACTACACATGATAGCATAACAAGATGATGACATATATATAAATTCTCCAGAAGCTGTAACAACCATTTTTAGAGCTATCGCATAAATTTGAAAGTAAAATCTGTAATTAGCTTGTGAAACAAAACATAATTTTTCTCACTTCCTAATTTCTCTACTATTAGAATAATTGAGATTACCTCCATAGCAAAATCTAAAAGATAGCTCATGGGAGGAGGAGGTTTCTGAAGTCATTGATAAATGACTGTTTGCTCATCTATTCAACTGATGGGAGACTTTAACAATTAAGCACACCCTTCATGCTCACGAATATAGAGAGTGAAGTTTGTAGGATTGGACATTTGTGAGTGGTCCAACCTCGGGATAGACCTGGCTATCATGTTAGACTAATTGAGCCTAAGTTCACTGACTTTACTCCAAAAGCTAGCTCCTAGGGAGAAAGTTACTCAAGTCATTATAAATGGTTCATTACTCATCTATTCGAGTGATGTGGACTTGAACCCTTAACATCTACAACTCTTTGTGTTCTACAACTGGTCCAATTAAAATAGGTAGAGGTAAAATAAGAAAACTTCAAAGAAACAGCTACAATAAACTTTACCCTAAAATACTTAAGAGAAATTTTGCTTGTCTGCTTGTTTAAGTTTTAAATGACTTGACTACTACTAATTTGCTCTTATCAATGTGCAGTAGAACTTAATCTCTGCTAAATATCAACAACCAAATAATAACAGAAATCTTAGTATTCTAAGCTGAAGGAATGGATTTAAACCTAAATAGACTACAGTCACTACACATTTCATAGACTCAAGTATTTACCAAGAAAAAAGAGCACCTCAAACCAAAAATTCCACACAAAAAGAGTAAACACCGAAATTAGTCCTCGAAAAATGAAAAATCCAAACTTGATGCCAATAAATATCAAATTTTATAGACACGTTAGTCTCTCTTGGACTGGTATTTGAGATTCTTAAGGATTAAATCAAAATTTCCACTTTCTCAAAAACAACCAAATAACGCATCAGGGACAAACTTATGTATTTACTCTACAACTAATTAACTAATCCTAATTAAGCTATGAATTGGATCACACATCATGAAAGATAAACCTAAAATCAATACCTCTAGCACCGCACATAAAAACGGACTTGCCGAATCACAAAGTTCCATATCAACATCATCAGCAAAATTACGAAACCGCAGCAACTTATTACCACCGCGTTCACCAACTTCAACGGAAACGAACGCTTTCAAAGCTTGAAGAATGAAGCGACACTTGACAATGATGAATTTTTGGTCAGTATTTTCAGGTAAAGTCAGAACAACCAAACAGCATCGAAGATTGTAAGAAAGATCTTCAACAATTGACCAAATCCGTGAATGCGAACACGAATCGGACCCACTCTGAGAGACATTGTTGTTGAAAAGAGGAAGAGAAACGAAGAATTTGTGGAAGGTTGTGTGGAGTTGGTGGAATAGGGTTTCGAAGAGGGTATTTCGGTCTTTTGGGATCGGGGAGTGAGGGTTAGTGAGTGAGTGGTATAGTTTTTCAGTGTCCATTGGGTTGTGGTTAAAGAGGGTGAAGAAGGGTTTTGCATTTGTGCCACAGTGGTTTGGGGATATAAAAGGGAATGCACACCCCGCGCCTTTTCCATCCTTTCAAATTGTGATTTACACTAATTTTGTTTCAAACTCAAAATTATTTCAGAAAGCCCAACCACATACTGCGAAACTATAAATTTCTTATTTATTGAGGTATAATTTTGGTTATTTAAAAAAATTAAAAGTTATTCTTTTTGTTTTTTTGTATAATATAAAAAGAAAAGGAAGTGTAGAGAAAATAGAAAATATGGAATTGTGTTATTTAAAAAAATTAAAAGTTGTTCTTTTTGTTTTTTGTATATATAAAATGAAAAGGAAGCGTAGAGAAAATAGAAAATATGGAATTGTGACATCTCAATTTTATAAATTAAAAAGGTGTGGAAAATTTAATTCTTCAAAAGGAAGGAAAAAATAGAAAAGAAATATAATTTGAGATCGGTCAATTTGCTAATAGAATTTGGATTATGCGTTCTCATTTATGAATCTCTCATTCGACGAAAAATAAAGACAATTTATGTACTATCATTTTCACCCAACGAATTTTGGTTTGCTTAGCAAAAATGAACAAAGAATTCACTTTGCACGAACTCTACTCTCGCTTAATGACTAGCAGGTTGACGACATTGGCAATCTCGCTTGACGAGGAGGATTGCACTTAGTAGGTTTTCAAACCTACATGAAATTAATCAAAGTTATTCTAAAATGAGTTTTTATATGCGACCTCAATATGGATCGAAACACATATTGTAACATTTATCAAAATTATTTTTAATGTAATCATGCTCTAAAGTTTTGTATTGACTATACATATCCTAAATCCCTTTCACAAATTAAATCATGCACATGAATACTCATGAGTTAAATTAGGCATGAAATGATACAACTTTCAAGTAATAAATAGTTTTGATACAATAATCAAATACTTTATGTATAAATGAGGAAAAGTATGCAAAATAAAATTATCCCAAATTAGAGCATGAGATGATTGTAAAGTCCTATACAAAATAATAAGCTAACTACAATACAAAAAGAATTATAATTCCATTAATCATTCAAAGTAATACTCAACCAGAAATGATCTTGATTCTTATGCTAGTGGGATCTTGATCTTCAATTCGACCACTCCCAAATAGGACTGCATCATGCTATATGTATGCCCATAATATACTTAGGTACAAGGAAATACAAAAACATCATAGTATAAAACAAACATGCATAACATTATTTCACAAAACATATATTATTCATACCCATGTGATGCATCATGAAGTCCCTAATATATAAAATATGGTTAAAATCTCCAATTATGTTCAATGTCAAATTCAATATAAGTTGATCTATATTCAATTTTTCATTTTCAACTAAACTTCTAATAGTTTTTGACTCAATGGAAAGCAATCAAGCATACAAGCCATCATAAACAATGAGATGAGACATTTTAGTTATAAAACTAGGTCACCTTCATATCAAGTCCTATATCATTGATCTAGATAAATTAAGGAGTGTCATAATCACTTAGTTAAGCACAACTATCATGATTTACAAGGATTAACTTGAACTTTCACCTTCAGAGTTTTGTCACTTTTATGATAATTCAACATCATTAAATCACCCTGATTCATTTCCCAATATATCTTCATCATTTTTTTATTCCCATAACTTTCCTTTAGTCTAATAAACAATGTATATAAATCTCAATTCATTACAACTAACATATTGTATATACCTAATAATCATCATTTACTATTATGTTATCAACTAACACTCCAAACAATCATTACCCTATCATTCCAAACATTTTGATTCCCATCACAATCTAAGTATAACAACTAGGATTTCTGTTGGTGCAACGGAAGCGATTGTTACGCAGCGTTGGCCACAAGCAATCAAATAAATGCATAGAATACATAGAAAATAAGAAACAAGAGAATTTGTTAACGAGGTTCGACCAGTTGTGCCTACATCCCCAAGAGCGTTGAGCGACTACAAAGATATTATTAGAGAATAAAGATTACAAACCCTAGCACACCCATGAGCTCACATGCCCATGGGGTATTTCTATTTGGTGCTTATATTTGGTGCATATTATAACAAAAGACTTGAGTCCAATATATAACATTGATATTCTACTCTATTCTAATTCTAGGCAATGTGGAATTTCATATAATAACATATTTCAAACATCCCCAACAATCTCCACCTTTATTGAAATAGACGAATATCTCACTCCTTAGGAAATCTACACAAGAATCTCCATCTTAGCGAATATATGACTCCACCTTGCTCAATGTCTAATTCACTTTAACTGCTCCCCTACATCATATACCTTCTGAGTATCCTTGACGATGTTACCAAGAGCCTAACTCTCCAAATTTATAGTGCAGCTTCTCGTGCCACCATCAAATGAAACATATTGCCTAGCCACCTATTGCTAGGAAGTCTTTCGATATATTGGTACCTCTACACAAAAGTTCATCAACAATCGCCCTCTTCAATACTCAGTCACACTAAACCTTGAAGCTTCATTGGGAAACCTCAACCGCTACCACCATTGTCTACTCCGACAATCCTATTTCAAAAGAACTATCATACTCCACCATAAGGAGTTTATCCATAGCACACACCTTGGGTCAATGCTAACTAATGTTTGTGTCACGTCCTTGCATCCAAGTCAATACCCACGTCACACCCCTGCATCTCTATCAATGCCCGTGTTACAACTTGCATCAAAGTCAATGCCCATGTTACACCCTACATCAAAGTCAGTGAGTGCCTCTATGCTTTTGTGGGTCTGTTAACAATTGACATCTTTCACTATGATGTCTCAGACACGCCATTAGGATATTTCAATTCTCATCTCAAATGAGAACATTCTCTCAACCTCTAGAGAGATATTGTAAGCACCTGTCTCTAGGTCAAACTGAACACATGAGTCATTATCTTCATCTTGATCGTACTCCAGTACATGAATTTCTGGGATTCTGGATCAACCTATATCGCCCCCACAACAGTTTCGCCATGTTTTCTTCTCCTTCAACTCATCTACTCTATCTTTGCCACTACCTTTGACGTACCTTGTCTAGCCATCACGCCTTCACCCTCTTTAGCCATTATCTGTTGTTTGGGTTAAGAACCATCTACCAATTGGCCCTGACAGCAATTATTGGTGCAGCGTAAGCGATCGTTGCACAACGTTGGCCACAAGCAATCAAATAAAGGCATAGAATACATAGAAAAGAAGAAACAAGAGAATTTGTTAACGAGGATCGGCCAATTGTGCCTACATTCCCGGGAGCGCTGAGTGGCTACCAAAATATTATTAGAGAATAAAGATTACAAACCATAGCACACCCATGGGCCCACATGCCCATGAGGTGTTTCTATTTGGTGCTTATATCTGGTGCATATTATAACAAGGCACTCGAGTCCAATATATAACATTAATATTCTACTCTATTCTAATTCTAAGCAATGTAAGACTTCATATAATAACATATTTCAAACATCCTCAACAATTTCCTAAAATTCTAATTGAGATAGTTGGAAGCTCCCTAAGCTTAACCAACAAGATTACGCTTAATCAACAATACTATAGTTTACCCAGCCACATAATCCTCAAAATTGATACTTTTCTACTAGGATAAGTTCAATACAAGTTTGCATCTAACTTTATGATCATCCTTACCATATTACGACATAAGATCAAAACCACAAGAGCCTATGATAAAGTTGTAACCAACAACCAAATTAATACTACCAATCCATCATTAGCTCGTATATGAAATATTAAGTCTTCTAAATATAATTAAATGAATACATTTCTTTCTTTTCTATGGGCAATGAATACATTTCTTTTAAAAAAACAATTGACAAAATCATTTTCGTTAAAATGTTGGAGAAGTTACTCTCCATCCGAAATCCATAGAGTAAACACAGAAGTCCTTATGACCATGGCTTTGTTCTGAAAGCCGAATGTTTATGCCCATACATAAATCCGAATGGAACAACCATGGTCCAGACCGAAGAAACCCCAAATGAGTTCATGGTGAAGATGAAGAACATACCTTGTTGAGCCATTTCCGGAATCTCGAAGGTATGAGGGTGCCATGATCTTCTAGATGATAGAGCGCCGAATGATTTTCCTTTAGTTCTCTCTAGAGGGGAATGAGATAATTCCTTAGTTTCTTGAAAGTGTGTTGTGTTATGTTGTGTGTTAGAGGAGAGACCTTATCCTCATGCCTTATGTGCCTTATGGATGAATGGATAGTGTTATCTTATTCTGGATAACACTATTCTCATCTTACCTTATTCTCCTCCACCTTTACACTTGAAAACCTGTTGCTCTACAAATGGGGACCATAACCCATAAAAGTAACCCCGTAGTGGTTACTACTTTAGTTGCAATAATTCTGATTCAGTCCCTTCATCAAATCAGAAATTGCCTGAAGGTATCTACACTTATTATTATTTCATGACACATATGCCCTTAGCCACCAAATTAATTACTTAAGATCATTTTATATTTTGGCTAATTACATAATGGCCATAACACAATTATAGAATTATATTTGTGACCCATAAATTGTCAAAAATTCTAACAATCTCCCACTGGTCCCACATATGATTCTCTGTACGTGTTATCCTTAATGCGCGCTTAAATATTTCTATTATGACTTAGGCATACCTAAATTATCCCGTCCATCAGTCCTGTCTCCATATCAAATCACAGTGAACTTCGTCATATCAATCATGGCTAATTCAACAATGATCACCAACATTGACACAACTAAATGACATAGATACATCATCATATGTGCAGCATGAAAATCACATGAATATGATCTGTACATGTCAATTTTCAACTGGTCCTACTTAACTTTAGTGAGATCCTTAATAATAACATAAAACCTTATTGTACAAAGTATAATGACAGAATACCAAACTGAATGATTAATCAACTGAAGTTTGAATACAAAGTATTCATACAAAATACTGAAATTACATAGAACATAACAAAATGTGTGCACTTTCTAACTCCCACTAAACCAAAATATCCTCACACTGTAGAACACCCATGTGAGCAGCATGCTCATGAAAGACCTTGGGTGTGATGCCTTTGTAAGATGATCCGCAATCATGGAGTTAGTGCCTAAATGTTCTATAGAAACCTGCCCACTTTGTACCTTCTCTTTAACAACTAGGAACTTAATGTCGATGTGTTTCGACTTTGCCGAACTCCTATTGTTGT
>NC_032019.1:18536064-18536380 GCF_001865875.1 Lupinus angustifolius | reverse complement strand
CACACTTCCATCCATTATTCCTCATGAGTCATATCCATGAAAGAGGTCACTTTGGCGACATTTCACTTCATTTGGCTCATTTGAAATAACAGACAGCCTTAATGGACATACAAATAACAATTAAAATCAATGCACAAAGATACTGAAGTCCCAAAAATAATAATAATAAAAAATTGCGCTTAGGCTAGCGGAATCTCGCTCGAGCGAGCCAAATCTCGCTTGAGCCCAATTTAAGGCGATTTGCCTCTGTTTCCTCTCGCTTGAGCGAGAGCACTGCAGCAGAACATGAAAAGTGTGATTTCTGCATCGCTCTTCT
>NC_032019.1:18531280-18535964 GCF_001865875.1 Lupinus angustifolius | reverse complement strand
CCACCTTTACACTTGAAAACCTGTTGCTCTACAAATGGGGACCATAACCCATAAAAGTAACCCCGTAGTGGTTACTACTTTAGTTGCAATAATTCTGATTCAGTCCCTTCATCAAATTAGAAATTGCCTGAAGGTATCTACACTTATTATTATTTCATGACACATATGCCCTTAGCCACCAAATTAATTACTTAAGATCATTTTATATTTTGGCTAATTACATAATGGCCATAACACAATTATAGAATTATATTTGTGACTCATAAACTGTCAGAAATTCTAACATAGAAACCAACACCTAAATGGTTGAACTATTGAAACTTGAAAAGAAATGAATGAAACTCACCAAGACTCACTCACACACTCCCCAACAACTCAAACCCACATAAATACTTCTTCACTTCATAATCACTCACATACACCCATCACTCACTTTCACTCTCATGCAGGACACATACAATGCACTCATAGGACACAAATAGAGTAATACTAAATTGTATAAAAATATTAGTTTTTATTTTCTTAATAAAGTGATACATTTTGATTGGCTTGTGACATAAATGAAGACATTAATTGAAACATAAGATCTTCATCCCATAGCACCCACCACCCTTACACGCAAAGAAAGATGAAGGAGTAGAAAAGAAAAAGAAAGAGTAAGTGGGGGAGAGTGAAAAAAACTCACCTACTTTTCCTCCATCAAATAGCCACGATTGGGGTTGTAACAAAAGGGGAAAGAGAATATTCTGTTTCCCAAATGGGTAGGAGGATAGTTCATAGAAATTAGATTGGGTTAATTAGAATAATATTAAGACATTGTGTAGGACTTGCGTTTCATCGGTAAACCCAAGTCCTCAAACAAACACTTATGTTATGTATGGATCGTCGCAACAACTCAAAATTCGTTGGTTTGTCACTAGATACGCATCATATTTTTGTGAAATGTGATTTAAAATTATAGTACAAAACGAAGGTATCATAATCTTGACACTACGAACTACGAAGCAATCAATTGACAGATGATTTTTATAGCTTAATTCGTTGGTTTGTCTATTATGAGAACTAGTGTGCTGGTCAATATTACATAATATTATGTATTTAATTTTTATATATTGTATTTTTAGAATTAAAATGTATTTGTTATAATTTTTATGTATTTATGATATTGTTCAATTTAATGTGAAAGATATAGTTAATTAATGTGTTGGTGATATTTATTTATAATTATATGTTTTTTTTGTAAAAATTAAATAATGTGAAATGCAAAACATGAAATGGAAATTACACCATGTTTTGCCTTTATATAGTATAGATATAAATATTTGTTTGAATTGAATGAAATTATTACGAACCAATCAATTGACAAATATTTACAAATGGAATTTTAACTAATTAAATAATGAGTAACTTTTTGAAAGAATTTTTCATTGATGATTATTGTTGTGCAATGACTCATATTTCTAGATAATAACAATACAAGTTATGAGCTTGGGCTGATGTAAAGGGGTTGGGATAGAGGGCTATATATATTGATGGTATGTAAACTTAATGTAACAAGCAGAAAAATAGTAAAACACTAATCCTTATTCTCTAATAATATATAGGGGTAGCCGCTCAACGCTCTCGGGGACGTATGCACAATTGGCCGAACCTCGTTACCAAATCTCTTGTGTTATTCTCTTGTCTCTATACTCTTTACTATTTGATTGTTTGTTTGTTCCTAACAATTGGTATTAGATGACTCTTAACCTAGGTGCCAAATTCGAGGTGGGAAAGTTCGATGGAACTGATAATTTCGGATTGTGGCAAAAGAGGATAAAGGATGTGTTGGCTCAACAAGGTCTATCAAAGGCACTGCGTGAGAATAAACCAGAGAGTATGGATCAACTGGATTGGAAAGAGTTGAAGGAGAAGGCTGCGAGAACCATACGGCTTTGTCTATCAAATGAAGTGATGTGTCATGTTATGGATCTGACATCACCAATAGAGGTATGGGAGACATTAGAGAAGTGGTTCATGTCCAAGTCTCTAACAAATAAGTTGTATTTGAAATAGAAACTCTATGGCCTGAAGATGCAAGAAGGTGCTGATTTGCAACAACATCTCAACAATTTTAATAAAGTGATCAATGACTTTTAGAAACTTGATATGAAAGTTGATGATGAGGACAAAGCAATAATATTACTGTGTTCTTTAACAAATTCTTATGAACACTTGGTGACAACATTAACGTACGGGAAAGACTCAATCAAACTGGATGAGATCACATCTGCACTTCTGTCCCACACTCAAAGAAGACAGAATGTAGGTGAAGGGTTTCATGGTGATGGTCTGTATGTGAAAGGGAGCCAAGCGCGTGGGACAAGACAAGGCAGATGAGGTCCTGCCAAAGGGAAAAGACCAAATTCCAGGGGCAGAACACCAGTAGAGTGCTATAAGTGCAAATAGAACAAAAAGGATTGTTCCAATGAATGGAGTCCTAGCAAACCAGTGGGGAAATATGGAATATCTACATCTGCAAATATTGCACAGAAATATGACTATGGTTACAATAGTGAAGTTGATCTACTATTTGTATCATCAAATCATAGTACAGATGAGTAGATATTTCACACTGGTTGTTCCCACCACATGACGCCAAACAGATAATGGTTCACCACATACAGGGCAGGCAATTTTGGTTTCGTGTATCTTGGAAATAATAAAGCATGTGAAATTATTGGTATGAGAGAACTCAAAATTGTGATGGATAATGGTGTAGTGAAAACATTATGTGAGGTTAGTCACATACCAAATTTGAAGAAGAATTTGGTTTCTTTGGGGACATTGCAGGCCAAAGGATTTAGCTATAGAGCTGATGGGGACAATGATATTCTTCGAGTATGCAAATGTGCTCTGACTATGATGAAGGATGAAAGGACTGCAGGGAACACTTACAAGTTGTTAGGGAGAACAATTGTAAGTGGAGTTGCTGGAGTGACTGAAAAGATCTCAGTAAATTCAGACCATGGTGCTACAAAATTATGGCACATGCATTTGGGACACATGAGTGTGTGTGGTATGACAAAACTATGCAAAAGAGGATTGTTAAGGGGAGTCAGCAAATGCAAGCTAGATTTGTGAAAGTATTGTGTGCTTGGGAAACAAACACGAGTTAGTTCCAAGGCTGACCAACACAGGACTCGAGGCATTTTAGATTATGTCCACACTGATGTATGGGGACCCACTCAAGAACCATCCCTAGGAGGTTCTAGGTATTTTGTTACCTTCGTTGATGACTTTTCTTGCAAGGTCTAGGTACATTTTCTGAAGCATAAGTCAGAAGTCTTTGCCAAGTTGAAGGTTTGGAAGGCAGAGGTAGAGAACCAGACTGATAGGAAAATCAAATACACGAGGTCAAATAATGGTACGGAGTACAAAAACTCAGAGTTTCAGAAATTCTGTGAGGAACATGGTATTCAGAGACACTTTTCAGTGAAGAAGACTCCTCAACAGAATGATGTTATAGAGAAGATGAATAGAACTCTTATAGAGAGGGTCAGATGTATGAGACTGAATGCTGGACTTTTCAAAGGATTTTGGGCAGAGACACTTAGTATGCCATGTTATGTCATCAATAGATCACCACGGGTTTCATTGGATGGTAAAGTTGCAGAAGAAGTATGGACAGGTAACCCAGTTAATTATAATATGTTACGCATATTTGGTTGTCCTGCTTATGTACATGTACCCAGTGATGAACGATCTAAACTTGATCCTAAGTCAAAGAGGTGTATCTTCATTGGATATACCAAAGGTGTGAAGGGGTTCAAGTTCTGGGATCCAGTTTCCAGAAAGGTGGTGTTGAGCAGAGATGCAATGCTTGATGAAAATTTCATGATGAAACAGTCAGTTTTGACAGAGGTGTCCATACCAAATGGAGAGACTTAAGGAACAAATATGGTTCCAGTGAGCAATGAAATGGTTCATGTAAATAAAGGCAAGGAACCATGCACTAGTTCAAGTCAAGAACATGATGATTCTCAGGCATAGAGTTTAGGTGTGCAGGATTATCTACTTGCTAAAGACAGGGATAAACGTCCTATCAAACCTCCAGAGAGATATGGATTTGAGGATATGGCTTCAGTTGCTCTCCATATCAGTTCACGAGATCCATGTAGTTTTCAAGAGGCTATAAACATCCAGGAGAAAGAACAATGGATGGGTGCCATGATGGAGGAGATGGAGTCTTTACAGAAGAACCAAACTTTGGAGCTTGTTCCATTGCCCCTAGACAAACGTGAAGTTGGGTGCAAGTGGGTGTACAAGAGGAAGCCATCAGTATCAGAAAAAGAAGGGGAAAAGTTCAAGGCTCATCTTGTAGCAAAAGGGTATTCACAGCAGAAGGGGAAGGACTACAATGAGATTTTCTCCCCAGTGGTGAGACACACTTCTATTAGGGTAGTGTTTGCCTTGGTAGTCAGCCGGGATATGCACTTAGAACAGATGGATGTGAGGACTGCCTTTCTCCATGGCGAATTAGAGGAGAAAATTTATATGACACAAACAGAGGGGTTCGGTGCAGCTGGACAGAGTCACTTGGTTTGCAAGTTGAAGAAGTCTCTATATGGGTTGAAGCAGTCTCCCAGACAGTGGTACAAGCGGTTTGACACTTATATGTTGAAGCTTGGTTATAAACGCTGTG
>NC_032019.1:18481475-18531180 GCF_001865875.1 Lupinus angustifolius | reverse complement strand
GTCGGGATATGCACTTAGAATAGATGGATGTGAAGATTGCCTTTCTCCATGGTGAATTAGAGGAAAAAATTTACATGACATAACCAGAGGGTTCAGTGCAGCTGGGCAGAGTCACTTGGTTTGCAAGTTGAAGAAGTCTCTATATGGGTTGAAGCAGTCTCCCAGACAGTGGTACAAGCGGTTTGACACTTATATGTTGAAGCTTGGTTATAAGCGTTGTGAGTATGATTGTTGTGTTTATGTGAGAAGCCTTGATGGTTCGTTTACTTTTATGTTACTTTATGTTGATGATATGTTGATTGCTACTAATAATTTGAGTGATATCAATGAGCTGAAAGTCATGTTAGGTAAGGAGTTTGACATGCAAGATTTAGGGGCTTCTAGGAAGATTCTTGGGATGAAGATTCACAGGGATAGGGGAGCTAGAAAACTATGGCTCTCCGAGCAAAGCTATGTTGAAAAGATCTTATAGAGATTTGATATGAACAATGCTAAAGTAGTGAGTACTATATCATTGTCCAAAGACAAATGAAGAGAAGAAATACATGTCAAAAGTTTCACATGGCAGTATAGTGGGTTGCTTGATGTATGCTATGGTTTGTACTAGACCAAACTTGGCATAAGCAGTTAGTCAAGTATGCAAGTACATGTCGAAACCAGGGAAGCAACATTGGGAAGCAGCCAAATGGATTTTCAGATATTTGAAGGGGACTACAGGTCTTGGTATCATGTTTGACAGCCAACAGAGTAAACCTTCAGTTATTGGTTATGTTGATTCAGACTATGCAGGAGACTTGGATGATAGAAGGTCCATAACGGTGTTTGTCTTCACCCTTGTAGGTGGACCGATTATGTGGAGATCATCAGTCCAGTCTGTTGTTGCTATGTCCACAACTGAAGTAGAATACATGACAGTTGGTGAAGCTTCTAAGGAAGCCATGTGGCTTGTGGGGCTAGTAAATGAGTTAGACATTGAGCAAGGTGTAGTTTCGCTGCATTGTGACAGTTAGAGTGCTATCTTCTTGGCAAAGAACCAGGTGTATCATGTTAGGACCGAACATATTGATGTGAGATTTCACAAGATCATAGAGTTGATAGCTTGTGGGCAGATACTATTGCAGAAGGTTCACACTTCAGAAAATGCAGCTGGTATGTTAACCAAACCGGTTACCGTGGACAAGTTCAAGCATTGCATGAGCTTGCTGAACATTCACTGATGCTGGACTATGGAGCGCCTCCAACCCAATGGCGGAAGTTGGAGATTGATGATATTCGACAAGGTGGAGATTGTTGTGCAATGACTCATATCTCTAGATAACAACAATACAAGTTATGAGCTTAGACTTATGTAAATGGGTTGGGGGTAGAGAACTATATATATTGATGTTATGTAAATTTAATGCAACGAGGAGGAGAATAGTAAAACACTAATTCTTATTCTCTAATAATATATAGTGGTAGCTGCTCAACGCTCCCGGGGATGTAGGCATAGTTAGCCGAACCTCGTTACCAAATCTCTTGTATTATTCTTTTGTCTCTATACTCTTTACTACTTGATTGTTCGCTTGTTCCCAACAATTATTAACTATATTACTATTTAAATAAATGAGCATAGCTCATTTTTTTAATTTAAATTCATATGAACAAGTTCTAATGAATTAAACAATGAGTAGTTTTAAAATGAATTTCAAATTGATAATTGTTTAGAAAAAGTAATATTCGTGCTTACCACAAAAAACAATTTCGTCCTCCTCATCAATTTGAAATTCGTGGCTGATTCCACTGTTTCTTCCTTCACCCACTCACTTTCTTTCTCCACGGTTTAATCAAACCCCGATCCCCACGACGTCGTTTAACTTCACTAACTAGGTAACCCTCTTTTCACTCTCACTATTTTTTTTGTATAAATTTCTCTTCCAATATTTTCCCAATATTTACAAGCAAATTTCACTCATCTTCAAACTCTACATTCATTTATTTTTGTTCTATTTGAATTTGAAAACCCTATCAGGTTTGTTTCAAGGTCCGAAGATACATCAAATTTGTATATTGAGAGTATTTGTTGAACTTCCTAAACTTAGTTTTTTCAGAGTTTGCTGTTTATTTCACTGACAGTGTTTAACTTATATGTTTTCAAACCCAAAAAAAAATCGGATTTTTATGTGTTCCTTAGAACCTTAAACCCTAAGGGTAACCCAATTCAGAAAAATGTAGTGATGTTGTTTCTTGTGGCAGAAATTATATGAACTAATTATAACTGCCTATAGTATGATTTCAGATTCGGACAATTCGGTGACCATAGTTTTAATAGAGAAATGCGTGTAATTAAAAAAACTGATTCCTACTTTTTATTGACAAAAACTATTTCCAAAAATTAGGTGACATTTGGAAGTTCTTTTTATATAAAGATTGAACTTCTAAGATATGCATCTAGTTCGTGTTAACTACTCTTGTTCATGGATATAGAAAATCCCTTTCATGCTAGTTCGAAGTTTAATCATCAATGAAATTCCAAGTGTTGAAAATTATGTTGTACTTTACCTTCTGATTGCTAATGAGAACAAGTATAAGTTATTTTCATGATATTGTTGTCCAAGTTTAGTTCTTTGGTTAGCTTTTGAAGGATGAAAAAGTTGGTCATTGATATATGGGTTTAAAAGTACATGTCCTTCTTCATGCACTGACCTAAAAAGGTTATCTGTACAGTGATTGTTGTTTATCTCTTTTATACTGATATTAATATATGAAGTGTATTTTATGATTGCTTAATGTCTATTTTATGTCTTGTGTGTTCTTTATTTTCCGGGTGTAGATGGGCAAAAAACGTAAGAATGGAGCAGCGATGCTACTAGAGCTAAGAGGACAACCTGACGTAGTCCCTCAAGATTCACAAGACCGGAATTATGATAATAGGGGACCTGAAACTGAAGATGCATCTTGTCATCAGTCCAATGGTGATGATAATTCCTTAATGGGTCAAAAGCGTAAGAGTTCAAGAGTAGCATTGTTACAAGAGCGAAGAGCACAACAAAATCGGAGAGCACAACCTAATGGAGGCCCTCAAGATTTGCAAGAGCAAATCTATGACTCAAAGCGTAAGAGTGGGGCAGGAATGCTAATAAAGCTAACCAGAAAATTGAATGCAGAGCCTCAAGATTTTCAAGAGCAAAACTATGATAATAGGGGACCTGAAAATGAAGATGAGCTTTCTCCCAGGTCCAATGGTGGTAATTCCTTAATGGCCCGGAAGCATAAGAGTGGAGCAACAATGCTACAAAAGCTAAGTGGACAACCTAATGCAGTCCCTCCAGATTTTCACGAGATAAATGATGATAACTGGGAGCCTGAAACTGAAGATGCATCTTGTCCTCAGTTCAACTGTGATAACAATTCCGTAGTGAGCGAAAAGCTCACGAGTTCGGGGGAAGAAATGCTAAAAAAGCTAATAGCACAACTTAATGCAGCCCCTCGAGGTTTGCAAGAGGAAGATGATAATAATAATAGGGAAGTTGAAACTGAAGATGCACCTTGTACTCAGCCCAATGGCGACAATAACTCCTTAATGAGCCAAAGGAGTAAGAGGGCAGAAGCAGCAATGCTGCAAAATCTAAGAGTACAACATAGTGCAGCCCCTAATTATTCGCAAGAGCAAAATTTTGACAATGGAGAACTTGAAACTGAAGATGCACCTTCTCTGTCCAATGCTAATAATTCTGTAAGGGGGCAAAAGCACAAGAGTGGGACAGCAATGCTACGGAGGGTAAGGGGACAACCTAATGCAGTCCCTCAAGACTTACCAGAGCAAAATTTTGATAACAGGGAGCCTCAAACTGAAGGTGCATCTGGTTCTCAGTTCAGTGGTGATAGTTCCTTAATGGGCCAAAAGCATGAGAGTTCCCGGGCATCAATGGTACAAAAGCTAAGAGGGCAACTTAATGCAGTCCCACAAGGTTTGCACGGGGCAGCAATGTTACAAAACCTAAGAGCACAACCTAATGCAATGCCTCAAGATTTGCAAGAACAAATCCCTGATAACGGGGAACCTGGAAATGAAGATGAACCTCCGCCTCGGTCCACTGGTGGTGATTCCTTTATGGGCCGAAAGCATAAGACTGGGGCAGCATTGCTACAAAAGCTAAAAGGACAACTTGATGCAGTCTCTCAAGATTTACAAGAGCAAGGTTATCATAATAGGGAACCTCAAACTGCAGGTGCATCTTGTTCTCAGTTCAGTGGTGATAATAATTCCTTAATTTGCCGAAAGTCTAAGAGTGAAGGGACAGCAATGCTGCAAAAGCTAAGGGGGCAACTTAATGCAGTCCCTCAAGGTTTACAAGAGGAAGATTATGATAACATGGAACTTGAAGCTGAAGATGCACCTTGTCCTCAGCTCAATGGTGATAATAATTCCTTAACGAGCCAAAAGCGTAAGAGTGCAGAAGCATCAATGCTTCAAAGGCTAAGAGGACAACCTAATGCTGTCCTTCAAGATTTGCAAGGGCAATGTTATGATAACAAGGAACCTGGAAATGAAGATGCATCTTGTCCTCAGTTCAATGGTGATAATAATTCCTTAATGAGCCAAAAGCATAAGAGTGCAGCAGCAGGGTTGCTGCAAAAGCTGAGAGGACAACTAAGTGCAGGCCCTCAAGGTTTGCAAGAGCAAAACTATGACAATAGAGAACATGAGACTGAAAATGGACCTCCTCAGTCCAATGCTTATATTCCCTTGATGGGCCAAAAGCGTAAGAGGGGGATAGCTATGCTACAAAAGCCAAGAGAACAACCTATTGCAGTCTCTCAAGATTTGCAATTGCCAAATTCTGATACTGAATCTGAAGATGCATTCCCACCTCTTTCGGATGATGATAATTTCATTGCTTCCTCAAACCAGAGTTTAGCTAAGAAACAGAAAAAAATTGATCCATTACTTGTCAAGATAATTCGTAAGGGAAAATAAATATATGAATAGTGTTAGTCATGACATTACGTGTGCTAAATTTACTTTTTTGTGTACAATGCAGACATTGAAACTAAGGAAATAAGCATTCGCAAAATGACTGTAGATGAAGTATGGGATTTGGAGAAAAACTTGAAGATTGTTGTGGAGCTCAACGGAAATGGACAAGGAAATGACAATGGTTCAAACTTGCTAGTTAGATTTTTAGGTAAGCTCAGCAAAAATAAAACCCTTTGTCCTATAACTATTAAAGGTTGGCCCCAAATGCCTAAAGACAAAACCTACCAGCAATGGAAATATATTGAGGTAATAATGGTAGTACAATCTATCCCTTTCAATTTTAATGGTTTCTATACTACACTGAATTTTATTGTGTTTTGATAATCTCTGAAGGACCATTTCTCTTTTGATTATGCGGCTGGATGCAAATGGGTTATGAGTAACTTAGGTGACAAATGGAGGACTCACAAATATATGTTAAGGCGCAATTACATCTATCCACATAAAACAAAGGAAAAAGTGATTGATAATCCTCCTCCTGGAGTGGATAGTGCTCATTGGGCAACTTTTGTTGAACATTATTTTGACGTAGATATGCAGGTATCATTCTTTCTAATAATTATTTCTTCCTGATCATTTGAAGTCAGCTTTGAGATGTTTTGACCATATTTTTGTGTCAATTAGAGAATATGTCTCCAAAATAGCCTGAACCGAGAGAAGTTAAAAGTTGTGCATTCTGGTGGTAGTAAAAGCAATGCAAGAAAAAGTCGTGAAATGGTAAGTTAACTTTAGCAGGTCTAATATGGGATCTGTATAGTATTCTTTTTTTTTTTCTAATTTTCCTTGTTTGTATCCAATGGTAGGTTGAAAAATTGGGAAGGCCAGTTTGTAGAGGAGAGGTTGTTTTGTCAAATATAGTGAGGAAAGATGGAACTTACGCAAATGAAGAAGTAAAGCAAGTGGCCGTAAGAGTTTTCATTTTGAATTTCCTTTTTTCTTTGCTAATTTTAGGTGGTAATGGTTTATCCAATGACAAGATAGTTTGCAGGCAATAGTTGAATTTTATTGTCATGCTTTATGAAACGGCTGACACTGCTATCTGTTTCTGGCTTAGGAGATGAACAATTAGTCATGATATGGATCTTGAATATGTTCTTTCTGTTTTATTAATTGATATATATATCATCTTTATCTATTTCCTTCTTTCCCTGTAGGAAAAGCTTTTGATGTATCTACCTCAAGACCAAGACCGTGCTGCTAAGTTAGGTATAACTTCAACGATGTTAGCTACTCCAAATGATGCAGTTGGAAAAGTATTTGGAGCTGATCGTAATGGCTATGTTCGTGGTATGGGGTGTGGTGTTTCCCCTTCTAAAGTATTTGGATTACGTGGACTACTCAATCACTCTGGATCTTCAAGCTTTATGAGTGGCGTAGTTGAGGAACAAATTGGAAGCTTGGTGAAGGAAGTGGACACTCTGCAAGAGAAGTTGAACGGATATGACGAGATCAAGGAGTGTATTGGAGAGTTGGTGAACCAGATGGGCACTTTGCAAAAGAAGTTAAACGGATACGACGAGATGAAGACACAATTTGCACAAACTCGGGCTGAGTTGAGGGAGACTAAGGCGCAACTTGTAAAAAATCAAGTTCAGATGGGTAACCTTTACAAATTCTTGGAGGAAAATCTTTATTAAGTTGCATGTTTTCAGCCAAGATGCTCTACACAACCATCTTCACCTAAAAATCATGGCAACCATGTTTCTGTTTTCCTCTTTGGATGTTGGGAAAAGTGAACTTCTAAAATACTAGATTGCTGTCATTTTTATTTAGTGAACTTCTAAGTATCCTATTGCTGTTATATTTTGTTTGGAAAATTTACACATGTGGTGCACCTTGACCGAAAAATTACGGTTTTGGTGCACCTTTTAAAAAAATTACCAAACTAGTATAACTTTTTAGAAATCGGCAATGGGATTGCCGATTTCTGTAAAAAAATTTCTCTCTCCTCCCCAAAATCGGCACTGGGGAGGGAGTTTTATTAGGATATAATTTTTTTTTTAAACTCCCCCCTAAATCGTCAATAGTATTGGTATTACATAAATACTAGTATTGGTATTATATAAAACTAGTATTGGTATTATCCATATGTTTTCAAGTTTGCTTTTTTTAAGTTTTTTGTATTAATATCTTCCTGGAAGCGGCAATTCAGATACAAAACATGGAGATGATATGACACATGAAAATGGATAAAGGATAAAAATTTAAGGATTGGTAAAAAAGATATAGAGAAAATTATCTGCAAGTGTTAAAATATGTAATATGAAATGAAACTTACGAAGGGATGATGACCATTTTGATTCAATTAGTATTACACAAATACACAGTCTATTCTGTCTAAATATGATATTTTATAGCATGAATTATTGTTGTTTTGCCAATGGCTTAAAATTTTCAGTATGTTGGAAGAAGCAATTTTATATCTTCTTAAAACTTGGTTTGACATAGCCATCGTCACCGTAGCTAATGGGTTTTACACCTTTTATTTACTCACTTTAAAAAACAGAAAACCGTGGCTAAGTTTTAAATAAACTGTGGCTAAGTTTTAAATAAACTTAATTGGCTGTTTCCATGATTGTAACATAAGAGCTATTTTGTTTTATTATCCATTATCTGAAGTCTCGTTTTTCTTTTCATCAAAACCCCAAGAAATTGGTTTGACATAGCTTTCCTTATCGTAGATAATGATTTTTTCTTTTTACATTTTTAATAATTTGGTCACCTTTAAAAACATAAAACGTGGCTAATTTTTCAACAAACGTCCTAACTTAGCTGCTTTTGCGATGGCTATTTTGTTTTGTTATCCGTTGCTACTTATAGTCTCATTTTTTTTCTCCCAAACAAGTGAACAACCGTACAAATTATAATTCTGATGTAATATCTCATCCAATAATAGCTGTTGTAACTGAAAGTAACCTATAATATTGGCTAAGGTGAAAATTCAAATTTTAAAACCATTTGACCACTGATATAACTGGTAAAAAGATAAGAACAAAAAATAGAATATAGCATAATAGTGGAAGAGTTTTTTTTTATAATCACTAAAGAATATCGCCTATTTAGCATCGTCTAAAAGCTAATAGTAGAGCTGTCAAAACGGACCGGACCAGCCCGTTAAAGCCCGAAAATATATCGGGTTTGGGTATTAAATCAAGAGTATATTGTTCAAACCGGGCTTTTTAACCCGATCTTATCGGGCCATATTAAAATTGGGCTCGGGCCAGGTTTACCTGGCTGGGTTCGGGCCGCCATATAAAACATTTCCATGTCTAATCACCTCGCTTGGGCGAGGGAGAAATAGTGAACATCAAGTTTTTTGTCTTGAAATAGCGTCTGGGCGAGAGTCCATCGCTTGGGCGAGGGATATCAATGTTTTCTGGTGATTTTCCTCTGAATTATGGCTTGAGCGACCATTCCCTCGCTTGGGCGAGGCTTGTTTCACATTTCACAATAATAACAACATCAACACCAACATTTCACACTTTAATCTTTCACTCTCCAGTCTCCATTCGTCAGCTTCAGTGCTTCACCCAGGTTACATCATAGACTCACAACTTGCTTCATTTTCATGCTCAATCTACTCTTTTAATTTTTAACTTTTCATGTTCAATCCACTCTTTTAACCTTCAACTTTTCATGCTCCTGTTTTATATAATAAGCTTGTGTTCAACCTAGAAATAATACTAATTTCATATGAGAATTATTGATTGGTACCCAAAATGGTTTCTTCTTTTGATTTCATTATTGGATGTTTGATATATACACGCTATTCATGATTTGGGGTTTGTGCATTTTTACAGCTTTTAGACACTATTCCATTTTGTAGTATTATGCAATGTTTCATTCCCATTTTTACAGCTTTCATATCCATTTTTACATTCCCATTTATATTGATGAATGTTTCTTCATCTTTACAGGTTTGCATATTATGGATTCCAGTGTTGGTGATTGTGAGATATTAGAAACCTCTGTCGGAGTTACACAAAATACCAGTGGAAATGTACAAGAGAAAGAGAGTACAAATGCTTCTCAATCAGAACAAAAAAGTGTATGCCTCTAACCTCTCAACCAGAACCAAAAAGTGGGAAGGCCTTAACCTCAGATGCATGGAGATATTTTGAAAAAGCTGGTATTGTAGATGGAAAAGAAAAGGCTAGGTGTTTAGGGTGTAAAAAATTATTGAGTTGTTCAACTAAGAATGGAACTTCCCAATTATTTAGTAGAAGATGCAACAAAAAAGTTACAATTGTTTACTTTATTATAAATTTTTTGTATAAATACTAAATAGGTTGTAAAATTTAAGTTATTTAATTTTTTTTAATATAAATAATTTGGGCGGGCTTGGGCCTCAATTTAAGAAACATAAAAATAACCGGACTTTTTAGCCCGACCCATCTTAGCCCGAACCCGTCCGGGTAGCCCGTTTTGACAGCTCTATCTAATACTAAACTAGAAAATCTAACCCTAAGGACCTAACTAGCATTGTCCTCGAGTCCTGTTGGGTCCCAATGGGCTTTGTAACTCACCTGCAGGGGTGAATAGGTGATTAGGTGATACGGTACATAATTATCATTACTCAATGAATAAACAGATTTTACAAATTTCCTTACTATTTAATCGATTAACTCGTTCTACAAATAATCGATTAACTAAAGAACCTAATCAATTATTCAGTTCTTGTTCTATGAAAAACAATTTTCTTTGATCTCCAAGATTAACTAGATTCAACTAAACTTACATGCACTTTTATAAATGATTAAGAACAGTAAATACACAAAAGAGAATATGAAAATAACTCAAAATAATATGCATGTCAAATTAAGTAAATCAAGTAATACGGAAATGTAAAGAGTTAAGGTTGAGAAGAAGGCGACACGACTTTTATCCTGGTTCATTTGCGGGTCCACTTGCAAAATATATACACACCTCCCCTTCTGATCTTGGGAGATTTTCTTACTATGGAAATTAATTCTTCTTACAATCACACTTCTAATACAACCAACAAGAACTCCCTTCTCGAATTCGTTGAGCCCTAACTCGGTTTGACCACTTCACTCGCTTACTCAGATACCAACACCTTTCGCGATTCTGGCCCCAACTACTTTCTCGCTCTATCCAAGACTTCTTGCCCTCATGAAGACATCTACCTAACCGCAACTACGATTTTCCCAAACCAATTCTCTATTAATGGTGATACTAAATACACCAAGAGAATATGTTTATGCATATGTCTAAAACTTTTCAAGTTGTTGATGCACCTATATGTGCTGAATATACACACTTCTAGAATCTAAGAACACTTCTACAAATCTCACAAACTCATAATATAGAAAATGTGAGATGCATGGTTTCTTCTCAAAATATGACAATTTTGCTTCTTTGGAAATCTTTCTAAAGATTCATAAAGATTCTTCATTTTCTCTTTTTTTTCAAAAGAACACTTTGAAAATCTCTCATTGGATATGAAAGTGAAAGAACTATGTGATTTTCGGAAATATGTGTAATCAATTTGTTTTTCGTTGTGTGTGTTTTATGTGCAAAATAAAGAAACTTGGGTTAATATACAATTCTATTTTCTAGTACACATAATTGATTATCACTTAATCTAATCGATTATCGATTCTTTAAAATTCAAGAAACCAGAAATTGTAACTACCCTTAATCGATTATACCCATACTTAATCGATAAACGGATTTCCAATTTTTTCATTGCTTAATCGATTAAAATAACTCTTAATCGACTAATAGGTTTTCGAAAAAGATATTTCAATGTAATATGAACCTCCTACATGATTTGCAAAAGTATGATGCATGACTTTGAATAATGTATGATTTAAAACTCTTTTTTAAATGCATCAAAATCATGTGATCATGTATTTATGCATGTGCATGTAAATTATGTATGTATGCATGTAAGTCTCATTTTAATTACGATTGATTTTAGTTTGTGAGACTTCCATTAGGGTTCATCCTAGCCTAGACATTTTGTAAGCAAACATCTTAAGACCTAATAAAGATATAAAAATACTCAGCCTCTAGATCTTCTTGAATGTTTTAGCTTGTATGAACTTGTGTCTTGACTTTGGACTTTGTTATTGACTTTGTTGTTTGTTGATTTGTTCATGCCTTCAAACTTGTCCTTGATTACAACCTTTGTTTTTATCAATCTTTGTTGTCGATCTTTGTCTTTATCAAACTTTGTCTTCAATCTTTATTTTCATCAACCTTTGTCTTCATCAAAATCGAGTTTAGTGACTCTAATAGTGACAGTACTTGGCTGAAGTTAATGTTCGCCCAATCAAATCATTGTATTTAGCATCAACCAACACAAAATTTGGCGTGGGCTACTATCCAATGCTAATGTTTGCCTATTTATATTTACATTGCCAACACTAATTACTAAAACCACAAATTTAAGAATATTTGATATGAACTTCATCTTCGTTTTACTCCTTCTGTCCTTTTTCTCCCCAATTTCTATGGCATGGGTTCGTTCCTTTCCATCATTAGAAATGACAATCGTTTCATTATACTCTTAGACCAATTCGGGTTCATCCACATTGAACGCCTCAAACTCATTGTCTCCTACATCTCCCTCTCCAACTTCAACCTCGATCTCTCCACACTTGGCTTCTTCCTCGTTAGCATTAAATCCAGATTTTATGTCTTCCAACAACTCCAGACGATGAGATCTATCCTGTCCGTCAATGTGATCTCCATAAATATGTTTTCAACATCAACTCCCTCAATAATAAAGACTCAATATCCAATGATAGTAACAAAACAACAGTGAAAAGTATCAGTGGTAAAATATACACCAATTATTTCATTATTATTTAGATCGATCAAGTTCTTAGAGATGGAATAAAAAATCAAACTGAACCGATCCATTATTAAAAAAATCAATCCAATACAATTTAACCAAATTTAATTTTTGATAGTCACAACATAAATTAGCTTTTGCTCTATTTTCTTCTCACTAAAAATTATATTGTATCCTATTATCTCTAAATTTAAATATATTATTATCACTAATTATAAATTTATGTTTTAAAATTTTAGTTAAAATATCGAGAAAAATTATTGAATTATAACAATAGTGTCTATGTAAAGAGGCTAGTATTTATAAAACAATGTTGTTAATAGTTACAAGCTAATGTTACTCCTATTTATTAACCTTCTCAATAGTATAGTATAAAATTAACCCAATCCTATGTTATTAAAAGAAAATAAAGTATTTCGTTATATTAGGAGATAAATTATATTTTTAAATCCATACAGTGATATGTGTTTTATTTGTCTTCCTTCGAGAAGTTTTTATTTTAAAATATATTATAAAAGGAAGAAAAAAACACATGTTAAATACTATATAGATTTAATGAAATAAATTACTTCCTAGTATATTTTACTCTCCTATTAAAATGACATTTCTACTCAACTTGTCATGCATGATGCATTTCACTAAAAACATGAAATACTTGCAAATTAAGGAATGCATTATTTTCACATTTTTTCATTAATACATTCAAATTAGTTGTAGGTACCTTTATTTTCAGAAAGCATAATAATTCTACCTCCATTCTTAGAAAATTGATGTTTAATGCTCTGTATTCTGATGAACAGACATATTAAATATCATCAGTTAGTAATAAATTCCACTAGTTAACTAAATGACTTTTATTGGAAAGTATATTTCATAAATGTTGTAAATACCATTTGAATTCTCATTTCTTATAATAGGGTCCTCTAGTTGGTAAAAAAAATCAAATAATTTTGAACCTTTCTGTGCTAACATGATGACATTATGAGTGAGTGATACTAGAAACTCAATAACAGTATATCATAAAAAGAGATTTGGGGTGTCCGTAAAGTCATGATAAAAGTACATTAATATTTTTTGTGTGTTAGTTTGTTTTTCATGTAACCACATTAGAGAAATGGGATCTAAGAGCATTGAAAATAATTATAAACCTAGGAAATTGTTTCATCCCAAATAAATAAAGATATAGCTAGAAGAAATATAATATTCAATATTTTTTTTAAATTTCAATTAAGATTAAATAATACTATATTTTGGAAGAGTTACATGAAGATTCAATTGGTAATGAATTGTCTAATAAACACAAATTCATAAGTTCAAATTTTAGTGGATATATGAATATATGATGCTTTGGTCGATAAGTAACCTATAAGTAATTCTATAGGTGCACTTATAAAATTTTGAAACCAAATATGTTTCTAGTAAATCTTTAAGACTCAACTTACCTAAATTTCAATTTTTTAAAGAAGTATATAGACAATAATAGGATAAAAGAGAAGTAATTCCCATCATTAACATAACACATGCACCAAGATTAAACATGTAAATGTTAGAGAGAGTTTTATTATTTATAGTAGTTTTAACATATTCAATCATGATTATCTCCCATAAAAAAGGTACTTCTAATTAAAACAAAGAAACACCCATGTACGTTTTATAAGACACCTATAACTGAATTATACATATCAATAAGTATAATAATTTTTGTGAAAAACATACTATAATATTACAATTTAACCCTCTTAAACTTTTTTGAAGGTTAACAGAATCATTTTTTCTCATTAATGAATAAAAAAACAAATACAAGAAAAACAATAAATGTTCCATAGAAAATATAAGACACTTCCAACTAAATTGAATATACCAATAAAAATAATTATATTTTAAATTTTATGAGACTACAACTTTATCGTCATTTAATATTGTTCATTAATGTAAAGTTTCTTATAAGGAGGAATAAAAAAATTCCTAAAACATATCTCATCATAAGAACCAAAGAGAATACTTTATATAAAAGATCACCAATATCTTACAAATGGTTTCTTATAATAAGAATAAAGTAACTAAAATTGATTGCCCAATTTAAATATCTAAACTTATAATTTATGAGTTGAGCATCTTTTTGTATTACCAAGGTTATGACTCTTTTTGGGTGTCTGTTGTCCTTCTTAATAAGTGTCTCTCTCATAAATAAAAGTCTTAATCTGTTGGTCTTTCTAAGATTTAACAGAGCCTTACATCATTAGACCAACACATTATTATTAATTTATGAGTTGAGATAATAAATGTTATAATGATATTATGTAAGTATTACAAATTGAGTAAGTAAACTTTGAAAACTTGATCTCAACATTTTTCAAAATGTTAAACACATCATATTTTTCAATACAAAATTACTTGTTAAAATTCCTTAAACAATGTTAACAATTATTGAGATTTCATTAATTCTTAGATAAAAAACCATATTCAACATACTAATTAAATTAGTTAATGCTTATTTGACAATTTAGAATCCCTTAACAGCTCATTTTTATACTGAGTAGATGACTTTATAACTTTATGTTTGTTTTGGCATGACTCTATTCAACCTTTCATTTATTGGTTATTTGAAATTTTCCATCATTCTGAGGAAAAGAGAATTCTGTTACCAAGGGAATAAAACCATTATGAAATTTTGTTGTTGGCACTCTCAGACTCAGGCATGTCTTTAGTAAAGGACTGAATCAGTGACAGCTATCATATATATTCTGGGCTCCTCAATTTTATTCTTTCTTGGGCAAATGCTTTAGATATTATTGTTAAGAAAATTAAAAAAATAGATTCATAAGAAATTGACCAAAAAAAGATTTCTTACAAAAAATTGAACTAAATACGGAAATAAAGAGTTATTTGATATTTCAACTATATTTTCTCTTTTCCATTTTATAATTTCAAATTTTTTATTTCCTTTTGTCTTTTACTATTGCATTTTCTGATGTACTTTCATTAATAGTGCTCCTACATGTCTTTTACAATAAGTCCAGATTTTACTAATTTTATTTAGAAAAGGTGCCCTATGTAATATATATATAACTTGTCTAAGAATATTCATATTGATTGTTCTTAAGAATGTTTTTCACAGAAGAATAATATCCTGACTCTGTTATCTATTGTGACATTCTTATTTCTTGAGTTTTGTTCTTAAATAGGAACAATTCTTGGTAAATAACAACAGTTCTTGGTGAGGGGAGATAACATGTATTGTGACTTACTTTATCTATTTTATGCATTTTATTTATCTTTTAATTTACTATGTTGCAATTTCTATTATATTTTGAAATTATATTTAATATTATTTTAATCAATGTAATATTTTATTTTATTTATTTGTGTCCATATATTTTATTTTTATAATTTACAACAAATAATATATTGTTATAATTTATTATAATAAATCATAGGGATTTTTAAATTATTAATAAATAAGTAATTATTCTTAATAATTGCTATATTTATTGTAAAATATAAAAGTGTGGGGTAGATTGTGGGATCCAAATAAGAATAAGAATGATATTTGTCACTATGAAAAAATGTATGCTATTTTTATTTTATGAGAAATTATAATAAATTATAAAATAATGTGTAGGATTCAAATAACAATAAAAATTTTGCTTTCCGCTAGAGATGCTCTAATATCTATCAATTCATTCATTTTTGTGCATTGAAGTTATTTTCTTGTGGGGATCACCATTTAATTCATATACCAACACCTCTTATAGCTATGCAACAAAAAGTTTTGAATAATACTACTTTTCTATCATAAATAACACCCAAAACATTCCTCAATTTCAACCACCTCATTTAAACCCAATGATTTACGTTTTCCCTATTTCACATAATATTGTACAATAAACTCATGATAGTTGATACTTAAACAGTACCATTTATTTAATATTAAGATGAATAGTTAGAAACGCATCATTATTTTTTGAAATGTCAGAGAAGAATCAATTGAGAAAAACGAGGGCATATTCTCACAATAATAAAAGACAAAAGTTTGCCTACTCAATCATGTTAATGAAAATCAACAAGCATATAGCACTCATTTAGTCTAGAAAAATTAAAAGGTTAATAATTTAATTTTTGTGAATGACACTTATTAAAAAGGACGATCATACACTAAAAAAGATTAGTTCCTTTACATAGGATAAGAAAATACCATTATTAATAGTACCGTAAAAAAATTATGTTAATCAAAACCAAACTCTTTTCAAGTCCTGGAATTGTGTTTCTCATTTTCTCACACTCACTAAAAGTCTAAAACATGAACTGCTGCAGCTTTTTGAGGGTACAGAATTTTGCCCACATACTCCTCTTAGCTGAACAAGTATCATTTTCCAATTTGTGAATGTTTCCCATGATGTCTTGTTATTATAAAGTTATGCGTGGAGACATGATAACAGATAAGGCAAAACATTTCACTGTTTAGAATTGCCCCACCCACCACTATAGGACAGTTAAAAAACTAGCACCAGGTTTCAGTAACATTGATACATGCCACAGAAACAGCTATATATCTTCATCAACAAACAAATGAAAAGATTCAGTGTCTTGCACAAAGACAAGGCCAATATTGAATAGATAATAACATAGAGATGACAAAGTGACAAACATTTAGAGAAGGGAATTTGGAGCTTTATTTCTAAGAGTTTGGTCTAGTTCCATCAGTACAAGTATGGACAAAAAAAGAAGAGTAAAATACAAGAACAAAAGAAAACCTAAGTAAATTCCTGTACCTCATACTGAACCCTAATCTCACTTAACCCCTAATCCTACAAACTACAGCTCCTTCCCTTTCCCTTCCCCCTTATAAATGATCTGTTAGACAAAGGACTTTGATTTGTATTGTGATGTAATCATCACCTCTGTTAAGGTTACACAGATCATTAGTCTACACATCTTGAAGGCCCTACTTTCTTTACAAGTAAATAGAAGGTGATGGAAAATGGAAATAACACCACCACCTGTTTCAACTAATTCTAACCCTACTAGTTCATAGGTGTCTTGGTGGAGCACTAACACTATGCCTTCTAGGATTTCAATTTTTCCCATTCGTAACGCCCGGGGAGTGGCTTCTCGTCCATAGGATTGAAGTTGTACCTGCAATTGAACCCACATGGTAAATAAATAAATTTGCGCATGGGGGATACAATCAATACTGCAGTTAAGCAAAGAAAAAAGCTGAGCAAATCAAACTACTAATTCAAAGCAGCATACTTCTCAATGAACTGCCTTTGCTGAGTCTCTTCAATTTCAGCAAAGAATTCATCCATTTCATGTGCAGTTGGGATTTGCCTTCTAGCTGCATGCTCCGTTCTTTGATCAGTTGAACGAGTAGGCCTGGTAGTTGAACCAGGGGTCCTGATAGCGTCTGGGTTCCTTATCAAACTGCAAGGTGTTGATTCCCTGGTGCTTCTGCAGACAATAATAAAAAGATAGCAATTTTAATGTAAAGTTGTAAATCAGAATTACCAGCAACTTAAAAAAGCCTTGACAGCAAAAGTAAGACCACAACAACAAAAATATTTCAGATAAGAGTGTGTCCAGAAACTGCCTAAATAATAGCACTTACCCAAGGCTGACCTTCATCACATTTATAAGAAAAGAAACAAAGATTTAAATCCATTTAAGCTCCACCGTACACAAACTGATTCATATATGAGAACGATTCAGAGTATATAGATCAATGTTTAAACATATGGTAATTGTGCAAAAAAGAAAGGCAGAGCATGCATAGTATTGTTCCACCTCTTTAACCTACCATCACTGTCTCAAATATTTTTAAAATCAATATCCAAAACCATTTTGATGATAAAGTACCATATTTCCTGATAATCAAGTAAAAGTAATACTATATCCTGTTGAAGAGATTCAATGGATTATTCTCTAGCTACTGTCTTCAAATCAGTAGGAAGCATTTTGAGGGTAACAAAATCGCCAAATGATATTTCAATGTAGGAATCATATTTAAAGCTATGTAGGAGATGAAATTCTTACAAGATTAACATTTCCTAGTTAAATTTTCACAACAATTTCACAACCACAGCATGCATGATGATGAACACAAGTACACAACCATTAAACAAGACAACATAAAACTCTACCACACAACACAGTACACACATAAACTAACATTCATCCCCATTCCGTGAAGTTTTATAATTCCAAGGGAAAATAAAGAATTTGTCTAAAACATGTTTAACCGAACAAAACATTGCAAAACTACAGAAAATTGAAAATTCCAGTATCAAATTCCCACAGATCGCACCAAAAGTCTGAAGGGAGCAGAAGGAACATGACTTTCAATAAACAGAAGTAGGTCAACAATGATTTCAACAATAAAATAACTATTCATGAACAAAATTAACACATTTTTTTGTTCGCAAAAACACAGGTTCGGAGGTTCTCATAACTCTCAATAACAATAAGGGGGCATTCGTTAATTTCAGTTTTCTGAAGAAAAAAATCACCCAAAAACAAAAATAAAAGTAAAATAAAGCAGAAAAAAAATCATTTTCACCATATTTCAAAATCGAAAATCACGAAACAACACCACCCAAATTCAAATTCAAAACGGGCCAAACAGAAAGCCAACAATAAATTAAAATATATATATATATATATATATATATATATATATCTGAAAATTTGAAGGAAATGGAAAATAAATATCTACCCCTCTCTACCAACTACATGGAAAATCACGGAACAAAACCTCCCAAATTCAAATTAAAACACGGTTAAATATAAAATCAACAAAAAATGAAATTTTTAGGTAAAAAAGTTAACGAATACCCACCTCTCTCTACCTTCAAAATCCAAACAATTTTCCCCAAACGAAGTTTCTTCAACAGCAGCACCAACAACATTCTCATGCACAATTTCCTTCTGCTCCTCCTTCTCCACCTCACCCGAAGCTACATTAGAACCATTCCCAACCCTAGAACCAGACCTAGGTTTCAAAATTGGGGATTTAGGGTTTTGAATCCTCTGACGCTTGGAAGAAGAATTATGCGTTGGAACCAAAATTGGAGGCTTATGGAGCCTCCGGCTACGTAGCTGGAGGTAAGAACCACCGGAAATTGGAGAGAATTGGGATCCAGATTGGGAATTTCGAAGAGCTAGGGTTTTAGCACGAGTTCGAACACCGAAATAGGTGGTGGTGGATTCTAAGAGTAAGAGTTGTTTTTCGGTTTTGGGTTTAGCTTTCTTCATATACTTACCCATTACAAGAAGAAGAAGAAGAAGAATGAAGAATGAAGAAACAAAGGGGAAGAGTTGCGAAGAGAAATGGTTGAGGAAATATGTGATAGAATGAAATAAATGGAATCTTTTGGGAGTATTTATTAATGTTATTAGTTTATTTTCCACTATCACCTGTAATAATGGAAGAGTTTAATATAATATGTATTGCTACTATAAATATTTTTGCACATATCATCACATCATTTATTAATGTTATCAGTTTATTTACTACATCATTACTCTAATTTATTATTTATGCATTATCAATATTAATTTAAAAATAATAATAAATGACAGATAATATAATGAATGTGTATAAATATTTACATTGAAAATATATAAAGAGAACAAAATGTATCCATTAACACTGTCAGAGTTTTTACACTATTATTACATTACTCATTATTTGATTTTATTTATCATTGATTTTTCATAAAAGTAATTCAAATAAAACATAGATAATGTACTTACTAAACATTAATTTTACACCGTCAGTTTATAAATATTGTACTCATATATAAATGATAAATTATGCATCAGTGATTACTCCTTTTAAAAATCTCAAAAATACACATGTAATACATTATATATATTAAAAAATAATTTATAATTATTATATATATACTTGTTATATTAATATATGAATGGGATATAAATTAAAATTTTCATACATATTTATTTAAAAATATCTTTTTATATTATATTAAATATATATAATAATCAATTGTATTGATTGAGCTCCTGACTAAAAAGTTCATAACTTTTAATTGAAGTAATCTTAAATTGAAAAACTAGTTTACATTAAACTCAACTAGAAAATCAATGCGAATCAATCCTAATAAGTCGAGATGAGCTTAATCAGATTTGACTCATTTGCACTAGTATGTACCATTAAACCACTTTTCTGAAAGCACAATTTAGTACCTTTTGAATTTAGTTAATTAGAATTAGAATTAGAATTAAACTAGTTTTTTTTTGCTGGTGCCATTTTTCACGCATTCGTGAGTGTAACGAATATATAATATAAGACAGTAGCTCAGTTAAAATTAATACGGGTAGGTGACTTGGTTCTATGTCATCATTAAATTTCATTTGAAATTAGAAGGAAATCCTTTTGTTATTTATTTATTAGAGGAACTTTCCCATTTGTATTATCCAATTAAAGAAAATTAGAAGAAAAACCGGAATTTGATTGGAATACAAATTATACATGAACAGGCACATGTTTGAAGAGACAATGTCATGCAATGGTAAAATAATATAATAAAGGTTCATTAGAAAAATAATCCGAAGTAAAAATATGTGTTATATATTAATATGTTGAGTGACATTGACATGCTTATGAACTCTATTTTTAGAGGAAAAATATCAGTGTATATGTATAAGTTTTTTTATATTATCAACACATCTTATTAGTTAAGTATCAATTATTATTTGATTCATAAATTAAAAATACACATATGAATAATATAGGATATACATATTGTGTAAAACATCTTTTAAACTATTCGGGCATAAATATTGAAATTTGTTTATGATCAATTGTCATATCTATTTATAATTCTTGTTCAAAAAGTTAAGTATAAGATTTTTATTTTTATTTTAACTAAGCATAATTATATTTGTTCTTTTGTCCAGGGAGGAGGAGAGACAACTATGCTCAAACCAAGAATATATATATAACATAGTAAGATTAACTCTCCTAACAAACAAATTCTATAAACAAGACTTGAACCTAAATATTAAGGGATTTTTTCAAAGCGTACAGTTGTTAAATATTGCATCTAAATAAATCATAATTAAATAGTGTTTATGAACGTGAATAAAATCTGAAGGTTGGATAGTTCAATGCAGATTATTTATTTAATCTCACTTTCTGACATAATAAACACTGCTTTTATATTAGAGAATAATATATTTCCTCGTATCAAAGATAACTTATCTTTTCTATCCAGTAAAAATGTGACATGTGTGCTATATTGTTTATTTTTAAAAATATTTTTATAGAAAATGATGAAACATGACGCATGTATGATTTCACTGGCAGAAGAAGATAACTTATCTCCTTATACCAAGAGATACTTCATTCCCATTATATTATGAATATTATTAAAAAATGTAAACAAATAAGGAGGCATACTATTTAATGCTTAACGAGATCACCTGATTGACTCTATTCCAGAATAATTGTAATTAATGCAGAGAAAATTTGCTTTGCCTCCAAAATAATTCACTTAATGACACTGATGCATTCCACTTAGTGATTAAAATTGCTTGCCACTGAAGTTATATGCCTCCAAATTTCAGTTCCACGCCAAAGCATGAAAGTTAAATTTTATACAAGATCAATCTTGGTTTTTTATTAATTATAATATTGTACATATGAATATATTTATACACATTTAGTTATAAATAATAAAGTGAGACAAAAATAACTATAAAAGATAATTATAAATAGATCTTGAATTTAAAATATATAGCAAAGCTGTAAGCTTCCTCAATGCAATAATAAAAGGAAAGAATTTTTTTCTTCTCTTTCACAATAATTTAATACTTTGATTGATTGCTCAATAATAATTACAGTATGTATAATCTTCTAACCTTTTTTTACTAAAAAAGATAGTGTAAAAGTTTTTAAAAGTTACTGATAAAGACTCTAATAAATATGAGTAATATAAGTGAATGATAAATGATTGTTATACTGTAACTTGCAACAATTCTAAATGACACAAAATAATATTTACTGGCTAAGTCAGGACCAGATAGCTCTCTTTAAGACGTTTCATGACACTACCCAAAATGTGTAAGCAGACTATCAATCACGCCGTCCCCAGGATACACCCACCACAATATGACTACCATTGCCAATTCTCGAAATGCCCATAATATGGCTACTCATGCCAATTTTTCCCCCTCAATACTGACTACTAGTGTCAGTTCTCGAAATACCCACAATATGGCTACATGTGCCAATTCTTTTTCCTTAATACTGACAATTAGTGTCAGTTCTCGAAATGCCCACAATATGACTATCATTGCCAATTCTTTTCCTTTAATACTGACTATCAGTATCAGTTCTCGAAATTCCCATAATTTAGCTACATGTGCCAATTCTTAGTGTCATGGAAAGAAAGGGATAGAAGTTTGTCAGAAATGTGTGGCAGAAAATATGGGAGAAATAAAAAGTTGAATGAAAGCGCATTGAACTTGGGGTAAGAATATATGAAGGGAGAAGAGTTCTATTCATAACATGAAATTTTTTCCAAGTTACTTATCTCTCATATGTGAGACTTGGGAGTTGTTTTTTTTTTTCAAAACTCTTCTACATGGAACTTTGAAGTTTTTTTATAAAAAATCTTCTATGTGGGACTTGAGAGTTTTTTAGATTTCACACTCAAAAGTTCTCACTATTGGCTTCCAAAAAACCAAGTTCCAACAATCCCCCACTTGACAAAAAACGATTTCCAAGAATTTTTATGGTCTAAATAAGACTGTGCATAAACAAATGTGTCATGCAACTTGAACCTTTGCATAGTGAGTAAGATCCATATTTTACTAGAGTGACTCGTAGTCTTGAACTCTATCTCCGACATCGAACCATACACAATCTTTTCAAAGGTGTATTCTATAAAGTCTGTGCATTAAAGGACATGCACGTCTATCCCAGTACAGTGAACGCTCTATAAATTTATGCCCCTAAATTTAATAGGAAGCAACCCTCACTTCCACATTCACATATGTGAGTCTATCAAGAGTACTCATTAGTCTAGGTACTTCATTCCAACTGGAGTATAGATCTTATTAAGAGTTTAACTCATCCTTACATATATTGCAGGAATCATGCTTCTCATAATTTTATAGCATGTTCATTCTCATATCACTTCACAACTTGTTATTACCGAATGAACCTATTTCTTGGGATCTCTAGTCAGTTAGGTCGAGTTACCATCATGAGTGATCCTTGTTCTAAGAGCAATAATCTCATAATCTTAGAAGTATTATGGACTTTCTCCATAACTAGTCCTTTCATCAAATGATCTGTTAAGTTATTCTCAGTGGGTAAATGATTCACTCCAATAGCTCTTGTAGAGAGTAACTCTCTAATGGTGTTGTGCTTACAACATATTTGTCATTTCTTACCGTTATAAAAGCGGTTCTCAATCTTTGCAATAGTCGTGGTACTATCACAATGAATCAATACAGTTGGTATCGGTTTTTTCATAGGGGAATCTCTGCAAGCAAGCTTCTGAGCCAACTTACTTCTTCACTAGCTATTGCCAGTGCTATAATCTCAACTTCCATAATAGATTGAGCTAAAATAGTATGTTTCTTTTTAGACTCTCGATAGTCTATTTCATCATTTATGGCTTCTTGCCACAAATCAACATTCAAAGAAAGCAACACTTCTTGGAGAGTTGATGGATTCTCCTCCAATATATAGACCATATATTCAAGTCTATACTCTCTAGTAGTTATTGCTATCTTACTTCTTTCAGGTTCTATTTCAACTCTTTCATTTTTACCGTTATCTCTAATCACAGTATGTGACTAGTTGATGTGCCCCCATTATTCCTCAATTTAAAAGGGAACTTCTTTTTCATTGAAATCAACATCATTTAGACTCAATGATCACTTTTGCGTTAAGGTCCTAAGACATGTACGCCTTGTTGTTTGCATCATACTAAATAAGTATACATTCATAGGCTCTACTTGCGAGTTTAATTCTCTAGGTGCATACCTTCATAAATGATTGCATGAGCAATTCTTTGTATCTCATTGGACTCAGACTCTACTGATTTATCGTTAGTCATGTGATACTTGAGATAGCGGTTAACATCATACTTTTTCGTGTCAACTTCCTCAGTATCATATTTCTTTCTTTCTCAAGTGCATACCAAATTAATTTGGCAGACTTGTATGCATTATTTTAATCATATAGATCATCTGACAACTCATTTAGAATGAAATTCTTATAAAGGTAATCATTTTTAGAGAGAGCTATATTAGTTTGTAGTTTATCCTTTTACTCTTTTTCATCTTTTTCCAGCAATACTGGATATCGGTTTTCAGAACGTGGGCAACTTTTGTCATAGTGAGGAAAAATTCTATCTTATGTTGTCACTGTTTGAAATTTGTCTCATCAAACTGAAATGGTTTGTTCAGGTCAAATATGTTCAGTCCAATAATATTATCTATGAATGTCATTGCAGTAGAAACATCTTAAAATTGTTGTTATTGTACCTTACAATAATTCTAAACGACACGAAATAATACTTATTGTCTGAGTCACGACCAGATCGCTCTCTTTAAGACGTTTCGTGACACTGCCAAAAATGTGCAAGCAGACTATCAACCACGTCGTCCCCAGGATAAAATAGCTCAGATATCTGTTATCGAATTCTTACTGCACTATAAGAACATATCTCGAATATATCCACCACAATATGGCTACCACTGCCAATTCTGGAAATGCCCACAATATGACTAATCATACCATTTCTTTTCCCTCAATACTGACTACTAGTGTCAGTTCTCAAAATGCTCATAATATGACTACATGTGCCAATTCTTTTCCTCCAGTACTGACTATTAGTGTCAGTTCTCGAAAGGCCCACAATATTGCTACCCGTTCCAATTCCTTTCCTTCAATACTGACTACCATTTCTCGAAATTCCTACAATTTGGTTGTCTGTGCCAATTCTTAGTGCCACGGAAAGAAAAAGGGAGAAGTTTGCCGGAAAAGCGTTGGTACAAAATATGAAGGAGAAATAAAAAGTTGAATGAAAGTGCATTCAACTTGGGGCAAGAAAATATGAAGGGAGGAAACTTCTATTTATAACATGAATTTTTTTTCCAAAATACTCATCTCTCCTATGTAAGACTTGGGAGTTGTTTTTTTCAAAACGCTTCTACGTGTGACTTTGGAGTTTTTTTTTCAAAACGCTTCTATGTGGGACTTGAGAGTTTTTTAGATTTCGCACTCAAAAGTTCTCAATAATGGCTTCCAAAAAACCAAGTTCCAACAATGATATACAATTGCCCACAAATCTTTAGACAGATAATACCAATGTTTGAAAATGCGGTCCACATTAAGTATTGCAGCCACAACAATGCGGATGCGGCCGACACCATATCGGCAATGCATCGCAATTACGGTGTGAATGAAATTCACTTCATAAACCGCAACAAAATGGTGTTGTGGCCGCAACGGGACGGATTCATAACCGCAATGTTGCTTTTTCCTCTCCTGTTATGTTTTTTGCTTTCAATTTCTAAATTCAATCATCCAAACCCAACTCTAAAGTCAGATAAGATGTAGATCCAGAATAGAGTAGAAATCAAAGTAATGAAAAGACAAGATTACAAGACAAATTCACTCACATGCTTACTTATGCAATGAACCCGCGACCTTGCCTTACCATTTGCTAGGTCTTCTTTTCTCTTGCTATCTTCATCTCATCTCTCAGAAATCTTCAACAAAACCACCATGGCACCATCTAACATACCAACATCACTGTTTATTAGAGGAAAGCTTTTTTAAGGTAAAAAAGTTTTTTTCTTTTTAGAAATCTTCATCTCATCTCTTGATATCTTCTTCTCTATTTCTAGTTTGTATCTTCATCTCTTCTTTGTTCCCGTTCTTGCGTGTGAGATTTTCTCATGTTCTTGAGTGTGACAGTGTGAGACAAGGAGAGTAAGAGAAGAGAGGATTTGAGAGTGGTGTAAGAGAGTGGAAAGAGGAGTTGATTTTTTGGGGGGTTTGGCTAGAGGGGTAAGGGGGAGAGAATTTGTATATAGAAGAGAGGATTTGAGAGTGATTGAATAAGAGAGAATTAGTAATGAGGGAATCATGTATTTGAGAGTGACACTCTGATTTAATTTCTAAATATGTTATTAGTGTTTTAATTTCTAGATAAGTTTTGTTATTATGAGAATATAGGCTTTTATTGTTATTATGAGTCTTTACTGTTTTAATTTTCAGACATCATTTTAATTGCATATGTCACTTTTTTTAATTGCATTTTAATTTCCAGCAGCAACGTTAGGAAATTTCTAGATATTGCACTTTTTTAATTGCATATGTCATTGGTAGGTTTTTAAATGTGCTAATGAGCTTTTTGCACCTTTTTGTAGAAAAAATTAAAAATGTCATATTAGAAATATAGTTATATTTATAAATATTTAGAAATGTTTATATTGATAGTTGTTTAAATGTGCAAATGGAATTTTTGTATTATATTTCTTTAAAAAGTTAATTTTTTGATAATTGAGTATATAATTTTTATTGATAATTGTTCTAAACTTATTTAGTTTTTTTGCATTTAGGCGGTAAAAAATTTTCTTAATGCCTCCAAGAAAAAAATTTCCAGCTAAAAAGTTAGAGGGTGCTCCAAGTGAAGATATTGGATGGTATTTTGGAACACAAATATCTGAACATCGAAATAATATTGAATGTAATATTTGTGGAAAAGTGATCAAGAGGGATATCACTAGATTGAAGCAATATATAGCTCATTATAAAGGACAAGTTGCAGGTTGTCCTAGAGTCACTAGTGTGGTTAGAGAAAACATAATAAAACTACTCTTAGACGGGAAAGAAAAAAAAACTTGACTCAAAAAAAAGAAAAGATGAGTTTGAAGCACGATTAAGAGGGAATACTAATGATAAATATCTTGATGACTATATTGATGAGCAAGTGAGGCAAACTAAACAATCAAGCCTTAATTCACAATATGAATGAGAACAAAGACAACATTTTAGGCAACAAACGAGGGGGTCTAGGAATATATATGAGCAAGGTGGAAGCTCTCATACAAGTGGTAGTGATGCTTCAAGACCGCAAGATATTGATTTTAATTTAATATCTACAGATATTGATCTAGTGAGGAGCAGCAGCGCGAAACAACCTAAGATAATTGGTCGTTTTATGGATGCAGCGAGGAAGAAGCTTAGAGAAGTTGTGGGAAAGTTTGTAATCTATGAACATGTGGTCATGAATGTAACCAGGTCTCCCTGGTTTCATAATTTAATTGTTGTAGTAGTCGAGGTTGGTCAAGGACTTAAATGTCCAACTCCTTATGAAATAGGCGGAGTATAACAATATGCGTGAAGGATTAAAACATTGAAACACACATGGAAGGAGACTGGGGTAACGATAATGTGCGATGGTTGGACTGATAGTTTAAACCACAAGCACATTATGAACTTTCTAGTTTACTCCAGCAAAGGAACAATTTTTATAAATTCTATTGATGCCTCCAATGTTGGTAGCAGAAACACAAATTACTACTTCCAATTGTTGATTAAAATCGTGGATAAAGTTGGTGAAGAGTATGTCGTTCAAATTGTTACAAATAATGAAAAAGCGCTTAAAGCCACTGGCCAAAAGTTGATGGAAAAAAGACCACGTTTATATTGGTCTGCATGCTCAGCTCATTGTTTGGATCTTTACTTGGAGGATATTGGAAAAAAGAAAAATGTGCAAAAATCATTGGAGGAAGCAAAAATGGTGACGACCTTCATCTATAACCATATATGGACAGTAAATCTTATGAAAAAATATATTGGAGGTAGATAGATTGTTCGTCCTAACATCACTCGATTTGCAACAAAGTTCTTGCAACTTCAAGCAATTGTGAATCAAGAGCAAGACCTGAAACAAATGTTCAACTCCGAAGAATTCAGAAAATCTAAATTTTACAAACAAAAGAATTAGGCAGCACTTGAAGCAAGGAAGATTGTTCTGGATCATGAATTCTGGAGTAGGGCTACTGATATATTAAAAGTTTTTGAGCCTATAGTTAGAGTATTAAGGTTGGTTGATGGTGATTCAAAGCCCCAATGGGTTTTCTTTATCAAGCGATTGTCCGAGCTAAACAATCAATTCAAAAAAATTATCGTTATCATTCTCAATACAATTACATAATAGATAAGAGATGAAAATTCGTGCACTCCGATCTTCACTCTACATGTATGTTAGTAGAATTTAAATTTAATTTTATCATATGATTATTAATTTCATATATTTATTCTAATATATACTTTAATAAATTTATAGGTTATTTTCTTAACCCACAATTTCAATATGGAGTTGAACACATGACTAATGTGTATAAAGAAACATTTGATGGAACCAATAGTGTCATCATAAAACTTGAAAGAGACATAAATAAACAAATTAAAGCTTTTAATCAGGTTCACATTGAAATCTTATATTTTAATCTCTTAAATTACAATTTAAGATTATACATTTATATATTGACATATTTTATGTTACACAATTGCTTCTTTACAGAAACAAGTTAGAGACACTTGGTACACCTCAAGCTCAATCAACTTGGTCTAAAATGAATCCAGATAAAATAATATTTCTCATATTTCGTTATACTAGTGTGTTTAAAACACTTTTTACGAACATAATAATTTTGTTTATTTTTCATGTGGACATAAATAGATGAATGGTGGATGATATTTGGTTCATGCTCTCCTGAACTTAAAAGCACTCCATTAAAGTTCTCAGCCAAACAACTTCAACCACAAATTGTGAGAGAAACTGGAGCACATTTAGCTACACTCATACAAAGAAAAGAAATAGACACACATATAATAGGTTACATAGACTTGTCTATACATTTTACAATATGAGTTGAAGATGAGAACTGAAATGAGAAGAAGTCAAAAAGAAATTGAAGCAAGTTTCAATCCTATTAATCTTGACAACATATTTTAGGAAGATGATCCATTATCTTAATGGATAGAAGAAAGAGAAAATTCAGCATTAGATGGAGTACAAAATGTAGAGTGGCTTCCCATAATTGACACTGATGATGAACATGAAAATATGAAAGTTGATAGTGATGATGTTGGTTCTGATGAACATAGTGGTGGTTTAAGCCCACCAAGTGTGGATGATGGCAATGACAGTGGTAATGTTGAGGCCGGAGAAAGTGATGATAATTGTGAGCAAATTCACAATGATCCATATGAGGAGATGTCATTGCATAGACGTGATCGTAACCTAATTGACCTCACAACATCTAGATCATGTATGATTCATTCTAGTGATTCATTTAATGATAACAATAGAACTGAGTCACAATATAGGAGAGGAAAAAAGAAACAAAATATTACACTTGAAGATGCTTCCTCTAGTCTTGCACAAAGTTTTAGTGATTTTAGCATTGATGAAACATCCCAAAGCAGTCAAGGGTACAATCCAATGCATCTGATATATTATCCACATGGTTATTATATACATCCTCAATATGAAAGTGGACAAGTTCCATCTCACCAATCTTCATTAATGAATTATCAAGAACCTTATTATCAACAATCAAATCATAGATTTTTTGATTATGTCTTTAGACAAGGAGTTACATGAGATGGTAGTCAATATGACAATGAAGATTCCTCCACACCATTCTAGCATGTGATAACAATTAACAATTAAAATGTGAGTATTCTAGTGGATTTAATAATTTCTTAAGGTTCTTCAAGTAACAATTTTATAATATTAGTTGTGATACTTTATCTTAGTTTATTTTGTAAGGATATTATATCATTGAATCTTGGCTTTGCTTCCTAATTAGGTATTTGATGATAATGAGAATTGCAATATGTTGTACTCTTCTAAGTAAATGCAATTCACTTTTGTTTATCCAAAAACAAGATAAAATGTTCTTTTTAATTGCAAAATTATGTTATTTTATTAAAACTTTATTTTTAAATTGTTAATTGTCATTAAACAAAGTGAAATAATGAACCAAAAAAACCTATACAAAGTGAATAATAATAATAGTTATAGTAATTATACATTATTTTTGTATTTTGTGGATACATTAATTAATTTTATGCCACAGCGGCCGTAATCACATCGCAACGGCCGTAATGACTGCAATCGCAATAACCACAACTGTGACTGCAATCATGACTTCAATCGCAATTTAAAACACTGGATAATACTTAAATATTTCACTTTATTTTGAGACAAGAGCAATGACAATTATTTATCATCTTCATGGAAAATCGGAAAATTAATAAAATCTATCCAGATAGAATAAAAAATAATAAATTATGATCTCATTTCTGAAAGAATAGTTCAATTGGCTTAAAGTGCAGTTGGGGTAAAAGCAATTGCAATTTAAAACAATTTCATGGTTCAATACTCACAAAAATACTCAAAGCAATAATACCCTCTTAGTTTCCCCAATAAGAAGTGAATGAGATAAGAAAAACTCAAAGCACACTACAAAACATGGTTTTGATCTGATAAAAAATTAGATCAACGAAGAAACGAAGCATGATAGCGTTGAGCCAATACAAATCACACATCCTCAACAAAATCAATGATACTCTACTTAAAAGCTGGACTCTGCAATATACCACATTATAACATTCTTCCTGAAAACAGTTTCTCTGGTTGCAAGCATAAAGCTGCTTACAACTATTTTACCAGACCTCACTAAATGAGAATCTCGTGCACTCGGACGTTCTTTGTATATCATTCATCCTCATACCCATAATTAATAAGCCAAGGATACAAGTTACAATTTTATAATGATCACAAATCTTCCAAGAGAGCAACAAGGCATCACAGAGACCATTGCACACTGTAGAAGCAAATTCAACTAAAAAAACTTGTTCAAATATATTAGAAGCAGATCAAAAGAGTGCATCGAAGTTTCAGATAATAACCATGCTATTGCTAGCAAACACTGCCCCATGCTTCAACAGATAAACTTGCATCCTTAAAAAAGGTTGTCCAATGCAGTAGCTCCCATCTAGTGGATTTTGGGGAGGGTAGATATGTTTTCTTTCTTATCATATTCCAAGCTTCATATTTTTGAAAATTTTCTTGGCAAAGTAAAATATATCATCTTAGACAGCAGGTACACAAGTCAAAATGAACAGTGTGATGATTATGGTAAAAGAAGCCAAACCAGAAACTATAGGAGTAATCTCTAAACAACCACCCACCCATCATATCTCTAAAACCAAGAGACTAAAACACACATCATGCAAGCTAAATGATGCAGAAACAAATCATAGATATCCACGAACCATAAACATTAAATATCATTGATTCAAATTGACAAACCAGAAATTGATTCAAATATAAAGGTTAGACATACCTCATGTTACCAAAAATAATAATTCACAAATCATAGTACAAGCCATTTAATGAAGAGACACATATCCACATAAACTACTTCCATATATTTCCAAGTAAATCGGAGTTCTACAGATTATCATAGTCATCTCATGTAAGCAAATTGCATGAACTAAAATTAACCATAAGTTCAAAATTCTGAGTCAGAACATAGCAAAATTCAATATACCAGTGATTTAAGCATTTTATCAAACAAGAAGTAGGCAACTGAAATCAAGAATAACTTAAAGAGGAATATTATACATATAAAGAAGCAAATATAACACAATAATTTTAATTTTCACCCAACATTTGTTTTACAACAATGGTAGAAAGAGCAATTGTGCCTCACTTGAAATCTCAATCGCAATCTGTCACCTCTTAAACGCTCTCAAAGAATACAAATAAAATGAAATTCCTAACCAAGATTTCACAACACTAACTGAATCCCCTTTGAAGATCAGAGCTTGAATTCCGTCTTCTTCTTTTTATACTATATTTGTATTGAACACGGAATGAACAATCAAAACAGAATAGTGAACAGATCATTGATTAACGATTGCTATACCTAATAATATTGATTCATTCACAGAGTTTCCTGAGTGTAACAGAGGTGCGCCTCATCTGATCCAATTCGTGCCCTTCCCATGTTTGAAAACCCGGTCTACGATTAATCTCATGCTTCCAACGGTACCGTGCTTCCCCTGACATTACAACCAACGACCCTGGGTTTAACAAAACTGGAACTGAAACCAATTCATTGTCTACCGATGTAAAATGCATGACACAAGATGATTCCAATGAAACAATAGCAATGCCATCCTCGAATCGCAACAGATCAACATGAGCACAAATACCTTCTCCTGGCTGGTACTGATTTACTATCATCTGATCAAACAATGGTTGTCTCAAAAGCAGATCTAATGGGAGTGGTAACAGCTGGTCATCATCTGAAGCTGCCAGCACGGAATCACGAACGGAATGTGATAATTCGGTGGCCCATGAGGGGAGGTCGCCGAATCGCATAGCTTGGTTGTTGGAGGGTTGAGTGAACCAGTTTTCGGAATGGACATTGGAAAACAATGTGGATTGTTTGTGTGGAGATAGGAAGTTTCTGGAAACCCATAATCCTTTCACTTCCCGGATTTCCTCCCAATGAAATCGAACCTCTTCGTCTTCGCCTTCACTGTCCGATGAGGATTGCCCGAAAACTAGTTCCAACACCGCCTTCTCATCCATTCACATTCACTACTGTTCTTTTTTCTCTATTCCCCTCTTCCACTTCACAACCAACAAAATTTTATAATTCTCACACTATTCCTCTTAGGATGCTCCAAATTCATAAGTTTAAAACAAAACTAATAGAAGCATCACCATCACCGTTATAGTTGCTGCATATTAATCAAATAATTCATTTGCTATCCCAACAAAAAATGAAAACATTTATGAATCAAAATTCACTAACTAAGTGGCAGAATTAATTTAATTGTATTGAATCCTGAATATAATGAAGTTATACTACATCATAGGCAGATTTAATAAAGTAAAAAAATGTAACTGGTATCATATTATTATGAACCGAAATTCCACAAAAAAAGATAAGGAACGCGAAGAGAATGAAAAACCTTTGCGACGATGAGAGAATGGTGGTAGGTAGGAGGACGAAACTGATGCTAGAGGCGCTGCTGCGGTGGGTGAGCTATGGAGGAAGAGAATAAAGACAAACATGAGAGAATGAGGAAGAAATCTTTTATACTCCTTAAATCTTAATGCTAAAATAATTTTATTAAAAAATCTAATAAAATGTTTTTTTATAAAGTTAATTTATTTTTGTAAGGATAATTGTCATCATGGTTTTTATTAAATAAATATATAAAATAATAAGTGTTCTTTGGTATAGTGAGATTTAGGTTGGACGAATTGTAGCTAGGCAATGAATCTTCTAAATATTGTTTGAGATTAATTTGGGAGTGCTTGGGAATGGAATGTACATGAAAAGATCACCCCAGCTTAAGTCAATATATGAGAGATGTATGAGAATATAGAGAATAGTATGCAAGAATAATGAGAGTTAAGATATTTTACTTATGGAAGGAATTCCATATTTATAGTGAAAAGATGCATAAAATATTCTCTAGTAGATGTTTTTGGCATGGTCGAATATCTTATCTCGTCGTACTTGTCCTAGACAAGCAGAGATTGTTTTGTCCATGTTGGACGGCTCTGGCAGGTCCATACTATGAGGATAGTCGACTTATAGGCTACTGCAGGCCTGATAGCCATATTATAAGCTTGTCTTTGTCGTCTACTTGAAAGTGAGTATATGATGTACGTGACATGCAACATGTGGCAGAGGTCTAAGTTATTCATATGGTGTGATAGTCTTGTACATGTAGCATAACAGAGGTAGTGGTCCCTTGTACTACCTTTTGGATATGGTTCAGTCAATAGCATACTTCTCTGAATTATCCAAACCATATCCTAAGATATCTAGAGAGAACTCATATTGCCTAGTACCTAGCCAATGCTCGATGATTTAGTCCAATTGTGACATGAATTTTGGACCGGGATAAAATAATAAGCGTAAAAGAATTCTATTTATAAAAAGAGAAGAAGAGAGGAATGCCTTAGGCGACCTATCAAACAAGTTTGTCTATTAAATTTATTAATAAAATAAAGTATTATTAAACATTAAAGATAAAAAAGCAAAAAATGAATTAAAAATAAAAGAGTAAATTACACTCATATTCTCTAAGATTTAGTGAAACAACAAAAATCACCCGTTCATTTTTTATACTATATAAAATACTTAATTTATATACATATATTATACTTACAATCTGACAAATCTTCAGAGTTGACTGTAATATTTAAAAAAATCAAAGTTACGACTACTATTCTCTATAAAAAACAAAACAATGAAGAAAATTCTTACTACTTGGATTTGGTTACATAGCATACCATCTTTGTGAAAATTTTGTCCGCTATCCAACAAATTTCAAAATGTTACGTCTGAGTGGGGTTACCAATTAATTAGAGAACGAACCATCACTATAGGAAATTTGACATTTACCTACGGACAAAAATCCTTGATAAAGATAAAAACCATAGGTATAGTACAAAAAACTTTTACATACGAACGTTCATATTTGTCGTATTTAAGTTGTTATACTTATAATTTTCATTGTCACGATAGGTTTTATGATAATTTATAAAACTTCAACCTATACATTTGAATCTTATCCTTCACTAATTTAGTGATGGTAGTTAGGACTACTGATATAAGACTTCAACTTACACCTTATCTCTTTGTCCATCACTATAGATGAATATGTTTCCCTTATACGTACGATTTTATTCAATTAGTATAAGTATTAAATATGTATCTATCCTCTTGACTTATGTCAAGGTTTTTCTTATTTCTTGCACATGCCTTATGAGCATGATGCCTTGTTTTCTCTTGACAAGTAAAACAAATGCCTCGGCTCGTGACTGAGTTTCTTGCTCGTGCTCAAGAATTCTTGACTAAGACAAATGGATGGATCGTGGCTTACTTTCGGACTTTGGACTCTGGCCATGCCTAGCAAATTCTGACCCAAGCAATGTTGCACATAACCATGTGTTTATGGCCTTACCTGATGTGCACCATCAGAATTCTTGGCGCATCGGTTGGCCAAGATGGGCCTCGTGGTGCATATTAGGCAATCTCTAGGGTCCATGTTGGTGCATCCATTTTCAGTTATTTAGCAGCAGAGTTCTTGGCTTTTACACACGTGTTAAATATGTTTCATGCCTAGTTAGTTCACATTAGTTAGTTTGTTAATTTCCTGGTTGCTTCTTTTATAAGCAATAAGCAACCATGTATTAGTTGTGTTCTATATATTAAGAGGTCTACTTTGTAATCAATTATCAATCAATTCAATAAAATTACACAAAATTCATTTCCTTACATGTATTCTTTTAATAAGTCTTAGTAATATTAAAGGAGTAAACCATATATCCACAATCTCATTTAACCTGTTTTAATGGCCAATAATAATATGAAATCATAATATAAATATATAACTAACCATTTGACCATGAAACCGGTTTCCTACACCATGTTTGGAAACAAAAGTAGAAAGTTAATTATAATTGGATGATTAACTTTTTGGAAGCAATTGTTATAGTTCTTTCTACACTAGAATTCTGATCATCATCCTATTTGAATGAAGAAAAAAGGAATCCTAACAAGATATATTTTCATTTTGAGAGTGGTTGGATGATCCTGCTTACTCTAATTATATTCTAAATTGCATTATGAATTTTTCTATGATGAAAAAAACATTGTTCAAATGCAATGTGGTCTAACATGGCTCATATATCATGCACAAGTCCTATCCTAACATCTTATAGGTTAGGCATTGTGTGGGGGGAAATTTGGGAACCAAAGTTTTAAAAAAACATCTAACCATATGAATTTTGTATGTCAAAATATAAATAAAATTGAGAGTTCAAAAATAGTTGTGATGTCAAAATAAAAATAGTTACACATTATATATGAAAAGAATTTAATTATATTATTTTTAGAATAAATTTTAATTAAAATATGTCTCACACAAATTGTAAGATCCTACTAAATTATGAGAGATCAAAAGGTGAATAATTCAATTCTTGAAAACTACACTTTTTGGGAGAGACAAGAGTATACTCGAAATAAATTAATTTTTTACCCATAAAAATGATGAATAAATGCACTTAGTGATACCAAAATAACTAACAATAATAGGAGATGAATTCCATATATGAATTCCACCATTTTTGTGGTTAGTTTATATTCTTTGGTAGGTCATACAAGACTAACACTTGAATTGAATGAAACATAATTACCGATCAGAGATGATAATGAAAACTGAATATTTAGATATCTATCCAAATTCAATCTAAATTTAACGGGAAAAACCCAATGTGAAAGGATTAGGGTTTCTTAAATGAGTTCAATTTTCGGGTTTGGGTTTGGTATAACTAATATGTTAGAAATTCATAATTTCTAATTAAGGTGGACATCATATATTTAATACAATTATATTGGTTATTTATTTTGGGTTACAAAATAAGCGATCTAATTTCTGATAACCCATAGAACTTCTAAAACTGATAATGGATATGAGCTTAATGAGTGGATACCCAAACGGTTGACCTATAGGGGATAATGGAAACCTTATAAGTTAACACATAAGGAACAATTATGATCCCAATACACCAAATCATCACAAATAGTTTTCACCCCTCCTCATTAGAGAGAAAACAAAGGTCCCAAAAGGAATTAAGGATTTGATTGAGGACTGTCATCATACCAAACCTCTCTCAAAAGGTATATCAAAGGAGTAGATCAGAGAACATGGATTCAGAGATTCAGATATGACTTTGTATCCTTGTTTTGTATTATGTGTGAGAATCATGAGATTCGAGATCCTAAGATTGGTATTTCACCAATCATCGGGAAATATCTAACAAGTGGTATTAGAGTTTTAGGTTCTGAATTTTATGGTTCTCCATTAAAGATATTTTCCCCCAATTTTTTTATGAACCCTAATTTTTTAAATTTGAGGATTTTTTTGCTTCCGCAATTGATTTTGAAAACTGAGTATTTAGGAATAACGAGGATAACTTTTATCCGCTTATTTGAATTATGAGTAATTTGTATTATGAATCCTTGCAACGTATGTTGAAGTATATATTCAGATCTGTATACGAATATTGTATTAGCTTTTACGACTCTGTTATAAAATATGTATATTATATGTGCACTAATGTCTTACTATTGGACATTGACTTTTGTCACTTTACAATTTTGCAATTTGTTAAAGTGTATGTATAATGTATATATGTGTTAAGATGTGTTTTTTATTTTATACATATAAAATTTGGAATTCATAACATTGTATATATTGCGAATTAAAATGTACATATATAAATATATATTTGTTTTCAACTTGAGGTTGTTGTGATCCTGGAATTATTGATTAAAACTAATATACATATATATAATGGTTACAGTTAATGCTTAAAATTATATATATTTTACTATGTTAGTGTGTGAAAGTGTATATATATAGTGTTACATATATGTTTTAAAATATGCATGATCATATTATTGGATTAGATTTGTTAATCATAAAAAACATCAAATCTGAAGGTTTTAATTCCAAGATCATAATTTTTTTATAATGGACCCATATTCTTTTCTTTTTGTCTGATAATTATTTTTGAATTAATTGATGCAATATGTTGTCAAGATAACCTCTATTATGAAAGTTGATTAAAATTACACATATGAATATGAGATTATTTATACGAATTGTGTTTGGCTCAAAGGAAGACACAATTTGGCCAAATAATAACATATTTGTGATGATAAATATGTAACAATTATAAAGTATTTTTCATGTGAATAATAGTGGTCCAAAGAAAGACTATTATTTGACAGAACTAATTGTTAATATTTGATCATTACATTGAGAGTACCACTTACAAATTAATTTCTCTGTCCAAAGACTAGAAATTGATGTTGTGTTAGGTATCTTGTGACGAGTCTATTATGTGAACATGTCTTGTTTTATATATATTACCTGACTTGTTTTTTTAAATGATTACAACACTTATTATTTGTTGCATTGGTTGGTGGTTGATTACATTATTAAGTGGTTGCTATTGTTGAAGCATTGTTTCTGATTGGACAGTTTGCCCTGCCATGTTTAATCATGTATAAAATTGTAATTTTTTTATGGAAAATTCAAAAGGACCATTAGTTGAATTCGGAACGCAGTCCTTCTGATGAGAATGATATAATGCTACTAATAGACTATCGTAAATATATGTATTTAAATGTGGATGTAAATAATATATGTTTTGGATTAAGTGTTGAATCAAACTCAACTAAATGATTTTGTCTTTTTGAAAATAAAAATGTTTGACACTTTAAGTGAACCTATTAAACAAGAAGTCGTCAAAATGATATCTTTTCGGTGAATTGTTCCTAGTAAATGCCAAATGCTAGAGTGTATATATATCCATGCGAGTATTAATTGGCCCAACGAAAGATTACAATTTGGTCGGATTATATACACACATGTGATGATAAACATGTGATTACTATAAGATTGCATATATGAATGATAAATCAGTTCAAAGAATGGTTTATTATTTGACATGCATTATGATTAATGTTTGACCATTATGAACAAAAGTATCATTAGTGATGGATACAAAAATATCAACCAATTGTATGTTTGCATTTTATGCGAATAGTGATCGGCCCAAAGGAAGATTACTATTCGGCCAAATTAGAAACATACTTGTAGCAATAAATATGTGATAATCATACGACTTTCCATGTGAATAGTAAGTCGGTCCAAAGAAAGGTTTATTGTTTGACAAGACTGATTATCAATATTTGATTACTACATTGAGTGCACCACTTTCAAGGTAATATTTTTGTTCAAAGACTGAATATTAATGTTGTGCTAGATAACTCGTGATGTGCCCCACCATCATTTGATTTTAAGTATTGAAGTTGAATGTAAGTTTAATTGCAAGAATGATTGCAATTTGTTTTGTTCTTTTACTAGTGGTGCAAACATTTCTGCTTAAATTTAGAACATCTCATTGTTGAATGGGACAAACTTTAAGCTCTATAAGGAAGCCGTAGAAATTATTTTCGATTGTATGGATTTAGATCTGACACTTTAGGTGGAGAAATCCATTTCTACTTTGGAAATTCTCGATGTGGTTAAAATTGAGAAATTGGAAGACTCTAACCGAATGTGTCTAATGATCATAAAGCACTATATTCCAGAAGCATTTCGAGGCTCTATTTATGAGAGTCAGAGTGAAAGGAAGTTCCTTGCAGAAATATAACATATTTTTTCCAAAAATGAAAAGGCGGAAATGAGTAGCTTTTTGTCTAAACTCATCTTCATGAAGTATAAAGGCAAATGGAATATAAGGGAGTACATTATGGAGATGTATAATCTCGCATCAAAACTCAAGTCACTTAAGTTAGAGCTTGGTGATGACTTGCTCGTGCACTTGGTTTTGATCTCCCTTCCTACACACATTGGGAAATTCAAAGTGAGTTATAACACTTAGAAGGACTATGTGCATGAGAAAGAGAGGTTGTAGACAGGTAAGACTGAAAATTCTCATTTGACTATGACCTCTCAGAATAAGAAATGAAAGAACAATAAGGATGTTGTGAAATGACTATTTGTGTTTTTCCTCAGAGAATGTAGAATTGTTGTAATACACTATGTTAGGCAAACCTAGCATGAAGGGTGTTGTTGAGCGATTAAACCGAACTCTTAAGGATATGGTGAGAAGTATGATTAGTCATTCTTCTTTACCAGTGTCTCTATGGGGGAAGCTTTAAAGACTGCAGTTTAAATCCTTAATATGGTGCCAAGTAAAACAGTTAACAAAACCGCATGTGAACTTTGGACTAATAAAAGACCAAGCTTAAAACACTTGCACATTTGGGTTGTCCAGCTGAGGTGCGTCCTTATAGGCCGCATGAAACAAAACTGCACTCAAGAAAAGTTAGTTGCTATTTTGTTGGCTATGTTGAACGCTCCTTGGCTATAAACTTTATGATCCCACTTCAAGACTCTCTTTTTTAGACGGAAAATGCCAGATTTCTTGAGGAAGTTGATTTTAGGAAGGAAGAGAACATAATGAATGTTGTTTTTGATGAAGAACGGGTCACTAATAATGAACAAGTTCTTGTGCCTATTACCTTTCAATGAATAAATTCGGTAATATAAGACAATGTTCAGAAAACTAGACAACAATGAGGTTCTCCCTCAAGTACCTATGGAACAAATTCAACAACCTAAAGAAGTAAAAAAGCCATTAAGGAGATCCACTAGAGAGGGGAAGTGCAATTCCTAGTGATTATATTGTATTTCTTCAAGAACATGAGGATGACATCGGGTTAACAGAAGATGATCCATTGAATTTTTATCAAGCCATGAAAAGTTCTAACTCTCAAAAGTGGATCGATGTCATGAAGGATGAGATGAAGTCTATGCGGGATCTTGTCGAATTACCTGAATGTGCGAAACCTATTGGTTGTAAATGGATATATAAAACCAAGAGGGATTTGATATATAAACCTATGGATATATAAAGCTCGTCTAGTTGCTAAAGGCTTCACTCAGAAAGAATACATTGATTATAAAGAAACAATCTCTCGAATATCTTCAAAGTATTCTTTTAGAATAATATTGGCACTAGTAACTCATTTTGAGTTAGAGCTACATCAGAAGGATGTTAAGACTACGTTTCTAAATGGTGACATTAAAGAAACGATCTATATGGCGCAACTAGAAAAATTTGTGTCAATTGGATCAAAGTCTATGGTATGCATATTAAAGAAATCCATTTATGGCCTTAAACAAGCTTCCCGTCAATGGAATCACATATTTCCTCAAGCTATTACCTTGTATGGTTCTGAGGCAAATAAAGTTGATAATTGTGTGTACCATAAGTTCAGTGAGAGTAAATTTATATTTCCGGTATTATATGTCGATGATATATTACTTGCTAGCAGTGATATGAAACTATTACATGAGACCAAGAGATTTCTAACGAGGAATTTCGAAAAGAAAGATCTTGGGAAAAAATCTTTTGTATTAGATATTCAGATACTGAGAGATCACTCTCAAGGTATCCTAAGGTTATCACAAGAAAACTATATAGATAAAGTCCTAGATAGATTTGGCATAAAAGGCAGTAAACTAGGGGATACCCCTATAGCTAAGGGAGACAAGTTTAGTCTCGAACAGTGTCTCAAAAATGACTTTGAAAGATCCGAGATGCAAAAGATTTCTTATGCATATTTAGTAGGAAGTCTAATGTGTGCTCAAGTTTGTATACGTCCCGAAATAACGTTTGTTGTTGGAGTTTTGAAAAGGTATTTGAGAAATTCTATAAGGCAACACTGGAAGGCAATCAAACATGTTATGCATTACTTAAAAAGAACAAATGATTATATGTTCACTTATCGGATGTCTGGGAATTTAGAGATCATTGGGTACTCTGACTCCGATTTTTGGGTGTCTAAACAATAGACACTCCACCTCTGGATATGTGTTTATCTTGGCTAAATGTGCTATATCTTGGAAGTCTACTAAACAAACGCTCATAGCTCCTTCAATCATGGTTGCATATTTCATGTTTTGTTTTGAAACATCAGACAATTGCATATGGTTGCGGAAATTTTGTCATTGATTTATATGTGGTTGATGGTACTAAAAGACCAATGATAATTTGTTGTTATAGTAAGTCTGTGGTTCTTTACTCCAACAATAATAGGAGTTCTATAAAGTAAAAAAATTTTGATATCAAGTTTCTGGTTGTTAAAGAAAGTGTTGAAAATTGACAAATTTCCATAGAACATATAGGGACAAATTTTATGCTAGTTGATCCAGTGACTAAGGGTTTGGTACCTAAAGTTTTTCATGAGCATATTGTTCATATGAGTATTGCTCCTTAGGATATCATAGTTCAGTGAAAGTCTATATGTTTTATGATTTACTTTGGACGTCATACATAGTTTTATGCATAATAAAGTTGATGGTTTATTGTATATTATAACAATTGTGTTACAATTAAGGACTTTGGATTGATCTCACTAAAAATAAAGAATGACCAGTTGGAAATAGACATGTTTAAGATCACCTTGCATGAAATTTTCATGTCACTCATCCATATTTGATCTATGTTATTTAGTATATTGGTATGGTGATAATCATGGTCGAGTCACGTTTGAATGTGGTGAAGGTCACGGTGGTTCCATAGTTGATATATGAGATGAACCAGATTGTATTAAGAAGAAGTCAAAATATAAATAGCATACAAATACGCACCTAAAGAATATGTAATATAATTGTTTCAGGAAAAAATATGAAGCCCAAGTGGGAGATTGTTAGAAATTCATAATTTCTAATTAAGGTGGGCATCATATATTTAATACAATTATATTAGATATTTATTTTGGGTTACAAAATAAGTGATCTAATTTTTTATAACACATAGAACTTCTAAAATTGATAATGGATATGGACTTAATGAATGGATACCCAAACGGTTGTCCTATAAGAGATAACGGGAACTCTAATAGTTAACACATAAGGAACGGTTATGGTCCCCAATATACCAAATCATTACAAATAGTTTTCACTTCTCCTCATTAGAGAGAAAACGAATGTCCCAAAAGAAATTAAGGATTTGGTTGAGAAATGTCATCATACCAAAACTCTCTCAAAAGGTATATCAAATGAGTAGATCATAGAGCATGAATTCATAGATTCAAGTATAACTTTGTATCATTGTTTTATATTATGTGTGAGAATTATGAGATTCAAGATGTTAGGATTGATATTTCACAATCATCAGAAAATATTTAACATAATACCCTACTCCATGTCCATCCCGAACTCGATTAATCTTATGTACAATTACAAAATTAGACATATATATCTAAAACATATATAGAAACACTATAACAAGCAATTCTAGTTCATCAAGGTGAGAAAGCAGTCAGGGAACTATAGTTTGCTGCCGGAGCTGCTGCCGGATCTGCTTTCAGAGCTGTTGTTGGAGTTGCTGTTGCCGGGTTCAACCCATAAATAGTATAATTAACGTTGCAACCCATAAATAGTACAATATGGCAATGCATAAATAATAGAAATATTAACATGATCTACTCTCTTTATTTATACAAATGACTATCATCCCTTTCTCTCAACTTTGTATGCTAATTTTGAAATACATAAATAATGGGAGCACATCTGCTGTCCCATAAAGAGTGTCACTCCATGTGTCACTACTTGTGATTGGTTGAAAAAATATATTTAAATTAAAATTTTAATAATTAATTATTTTTCTGACCAATCACAAGTAATGACACATCAAGTGGTACACTATCGTGGGATAGCAGATGTCCACCCATAAATAATATACGTTTGAACCATCCTTGAGTTTGCATGATTCATAATGCAGGATCCAGTCGAGTTTGGGTCACCCGAAATCCAACAGGATTAGAAATGATAACATTATTTTCAATTTCACTAGTTCAAATTTGAGTTTTGATCCATCTCGTTGCTATTCCTATTACCAACTAAGCATGCATAAGCTACAATAATTGGCTGAAAAATATACTAATATCAAATAAGCTAATACGTGTAGAGATATATACTACCAGACATGCTTTTTCCTAATTTCAATTTTAAAATTAATGAAAATGGTAGTTTTAAATCTATAAATCTATTTACTATATAACAAAAAAAAAACTCCTAGGGACACGTCAACACCTCATACAAAGTTTTCTCTCTTCAAGGGGACACATGTCAATACCTCATGCAAAGTTTTCCCTCCAAAAACTCATTATCTCTTACTATACAACCTTACACACAAGATCAAAACTACATTTTACTATTTATTTAAAAATCTGAACATAATAACTCATCAAACAAATAATAAAGGAGGACAAAATGTTGTACATTTTTTCTCACAGTTATTGTTCCCGTTGCAGTTTTCTTAGGGTGTCTATTTCTTTTTCAACACATCTACCATCTTCAATTCTCAAAACTCACTTACAACTATGATTTATTCTTCTCACATGTATGATTTTATTTTTATACTCTTTCAAAAAAAATTATTTGTGGTAGATATAATTTCTTCATCATATAAATTTCATATATTTTATTCAACAAATTTATCATCTTCGACTCTCAAACTTACTCTCAAGTATGATTTTATATTCTTTTAATTATTGTCTTTGTTGGTATATATACTTTATACTATTTCAATTTTTCATTTCATATGTATGATTTTCTATTCCTTTAATTTATGTCTTTGTTAGTAGTCGGTAGATATACTTTATACTATTTCTCAAATTGTGATCAACAACTTAATTATCTTCAACTCTCAAAACCAACTCACACGTATGATTTTATTTTTATATTCTTTCAATTTTTTCTTCATTTGTGGTAGATACAATTTCTCCATCATATAAATTTCACATATTTTATTCAACAAATATATCATCTTCTACTCTCAAATTCACTCACAAGTATGATTTTCTGTTCTTTTAATTATTGTCTTTGTTGATAGATATATTAGAGATTGCAATTACTATGCGAGTGTACAAGAATTATGGGTTGGTCGTGTTATTTGTTTCAGCATTTGTAGAAGAAAAAACTCATCTCCTCGAATATAATGCTTAGAGGTTATCATTACTATATGAGTGTAGAAAAATAATGTCTTTATTTTTATTATGTGTTTGTTGTAATTCATTTTTAATGTAAAATTGTTATGGATTTTTGGCATTTCTATATATGGACAAGGATAATGTCATAATTTTTTGTATTTATAATTCGTTTAAATTATTTGCAATTTCCCAGCTTTATGCAATTCTCATTATGAGATAAATTTATAGAATTATAATTAATAATTGTTAATCATGGATACTAAGTGATTTTATTTATAACTAATGAAGAAATAATATAATCAACTATTATAACATTTTTTTAATATATATTAGTTACTAGAATAATTTATTACCTATTAAATGAAACTAATAAATCCATCCTAAAATAATATAACGGATGACATCCTTATTTTTTGAACATATATTACTTAATATCATTGTATTATTTAAATATACAAAGCAATCATATTTAAAAATAAGAAATCAATTGTGAGTATATTCTTATATTAGATTAATATTGGTTGATGAATCTGGAGGAAACTATGATGTCCGTTATAATATGTGAATATGGAAATTGGTTGACTCTTACTAGAAAGGAAGAAGAAGATTTCTAATAAATAATATGTAAATATTAATGAAATTAAATTCGGAGATGTTAATCCGTTTTCCTCCCTAGCCAACTGCCAAGAGAATAATTTGGTTTCAACTTTAATACCTAATTTTAAGGTGACCCACAAAATTAAAAATCTAGACAACCAAAATTATGTTACCAATGATGGTATTATTAGAATTAATAATAATAACTATAATTCTCATAATAATTCTATTATCATTTCTCGTGGGAGCAGGAACATATCATTAATGACACCATGATTAAAGGAAATGCTCACTCTTCTGACATCAATGTTATTTTAAGTAACAAATTTTATTAAGGCTATTTCATATTTTGAAATTACTAAAGAATGTATTATTAGCATTAATAACAATTGTTTTAATTCTCATAGTAATTCTATTATCAATTCTCGTCGGAACCGGAAGTATGACATTAATGATATCATGATTAAAAGAAATGTTCACTCTTCTTTCATTAAGGCTATTTCATGTAACAAATCATGGGAAAATATATTTACCGGAAAATATAAGTATTTTATTGTTAGGAATACATAAAAATAACACATCAATTTTGAGAATCTTTTTATTAGCCTGATTAAAATTATTGGAAAAACAATATACGTCAAATCTTATCCTAATATATTTTTTTCAAAAAGAAACATTATCTCATCCTACTAGCTCATCAAATCCATCGGTATAACAAAATAAGATAAAACAATAGTATTAAAATTAATACTTAGGGATTTGAAAAATTATTAACTACAAATTAATTGAATTACACACAAGATCAATTACAAAATCAAAATTTTGTATATAAATCGAAGACTATAAAACATAAGGAGCCACAATATCAAATTAATATAATAATAGACTTATTTTTATTAAAATTACTGGAAAAATATATCATTAACCTGATTTTATTGTGATTATGTAATTGATTCTTCTACCTATATTTTATTAAAATAAATCATAAGATATACAAAGTTGTGTGCATTATAATTTATATTTGATTTATATTTTGTTTAAATTAAATTATATTCTTTAATTTTAGACAACGCTCATTATAAGTATATTTTATTAAGGATTTAGTGTTTTCATCTACTATTGTAATGTTACTTTTACAATATTAAGATAGTAATAACAATATTTATAACATAAATAGAATATTAAAGATATTATATTAAGAAGATTAAAAAGCATAACAATTTTTGAATATATATTAGTTTAACATATGAGAATATAGCGAATGAGAATTTGCACAATATTGAATTTGCACAATATTGAATTTGCAAAATATTGAATTACTATCATTATATTATTTAATTAAAATATAAAAATGGTAAATATATTGAGAGAAAATGTTAGTACTTTTATTAGGAATATATAAAAACAACAAATCAATTATGAGAAACTTTTTATTGTTTTGATTAAAATTACCATAAAAAAAATATTCTGTCAAATCCTAACTTAATATGTTTTTCAAATAGATTAGAAAAATTATCACGTCCTATTAGTTCATAAAATCATTCTGTATAAAAATAAGATAAAACAATAGTCATAAAATTAATACACAAGGATTTGAAATATTATTAATACTAGCGTGTTGACATGCACTATCGTGTGTCTGTCAACCCACTTTCCTATCATTTAGTTCTATTATTAGTTTAATAATTCACAATAAAATAGTATATACTACGTTGATTATTTGTAATGTTCCACATTCTATTGGGAAAAAATAGGAACAAAAGAAATTAAATTAATATGGGCAAATAAAAAATATGAACAAAAGAAATTAAATTAACTACTTGTTAGGAAACAATTGATAGTTATAATATAGAAAATATGAAACAATTAACCAAATAAGTCATGTGTCTTTTAACCCGCTTTCATCAAGTCAATAATTTTTAATATAATAAACATATAACATAATGTTTCATTTGAGATAATTATATTGATTCATATTCTTAAGTTTGAGAGCTATTATTATACTATTGTAGAACTCAATGAAAATAATCACCTTGATCCTAGTTTTTTAAATGAAAAAAAAAACATTTTCATGTTTAAATGGACCTGATTCAGTTTAAGCTAATGTAGATTAAGATGTAATTAGTTGGGGGTTTCACGACTCTAACTACATGTAATAGAAAAAGTAACACAACACACATATAATACCAACATATTAGTGTCAAAGTAGCACATCATACAGAATAAAATAAAAGACTTCGAAACAAAAAGTAGTTAACATGTTTTAATAACTACAAACTTGATGGAGATAAAAAATTGTTCACAAAATATCATTAAAGTCATTTGGTAGAAAACATATCATATCATCCAAAACATGCATGTTAATAAGTAAAACATACTTAGTTTAGAAACACACTATCTTAACCAAGTGTATATCAAATTATATAATGTCAAAATATTTACGTTTTTAGTAAATCCAAGATTTTGAAGACTATATAGGTGTCACTCCTTTTTCTTTCAGATTGAATTCTTGCATTAAGATAGCTCCACAAAATGATATTTCTTCTTGCTTGTTACCTTGAAAGTAAAAACATGGATTAATATATGTACAAACTATCCACTTGGTTAGAAAAGTAAAAATAAAGAAACTTAATCACTTGATTAGCATTTATCATCATTGATGGAAAAGTGGATAGTTGAAAATCAGTAATGCGAACTAATTGATTTATACATCAAGAAAAAATACAATAATAACATGCAAAAGTAGAGTGCTCAGCAAATCAAGTAAGTTGTAGGGCCATATCTTTGTTTATAGTTAATCCAACCAAACGTATTAATTAAGGTACCAAATGCCAACTGCATATTATTTATTTCTTCAACACCTTATTTTATCAAAATAACCATGTTGTGGAAACATGTAGTATAGGTTGATCCATGCATGATAAGAGGTCGACTTTACCAGGCCAATGTTTTTAAACTTTTGTTTTTAAAAGCTTCCAGCAAATATAGTTCTCTTTTTTAGAATTTGAGTGAGTGATTTAAAAGACATGAATGATAATTGGAAATATAATAACAAAAAGAACTGCTTAAAAATGCATGAAAACATACAACTAAAAAGAACATATTTATATAGATTTCATTTTTCAAGAGACGCTAAAAAATGAACTTTTGTGAAACTCCTAACGTACATGAATTGAGCAAAATGTTACCAAGATAAAGCTAATATAAAATCATGTTGTATACAAAAAAAAAAATTAGAAAAATATATAATTAACAAAAGTTTACTATTTGTCTTTCAGTAAAATAAGGTTAGACTAAGTTGATGAAAAATGAGTTTAAAGTATTATCGATGATTTGCATAATATTATACAATAGCAAATGGTTCAAACAAAAACACAAACTAAAAATCATAATCAATGCATCCTCAATATTTGTATCAGACTTGCCAATAAATACAGTGAATCAACAAAACAAACATTAAATTATTATCAAGTAAAATAAGATATATTATAACCATGAAAATAACACTTTCTACCATGAATTATATAATTAGAAGTGAGTGTAACACTCCGAATTTTACGATTTTGAATTATAAGATTTTATTAATATTGTTATTAATTATATTTTCGAAAATAAATTTCTGGGAATTTTCGGTAAAGAATTAGACGAAACTCTAGTTGAGTTTTAGTCTTATAATTCTATTTCCAATTTGGTGGTAAATTTTCATGATTTTCGGAGACAGTCGGTTTCGGACCGCTGTCGGGGCCGAATCTCACCCGTTACGGCTCAAAAAGTAGTTTTTGAGTTCCGTAACTCGGAGTCGAGTTCCGATCGCGCTGTTGGCTTCGTAATTTCATTTCGAGTCAATGTAGACCCTGAGTACACCCATTCCTAATTTCTAAATATTTTTCACTCGGAATGCCGAAATCCGAAATTCTAATCAGATATTAAAATCGGGCGATTTATAATACCCGATCAAGTATTGGCCGATAATAATCGGGCATGTTTATCGCACGTGTCCACGAAGTGGTCATTTCGCGTTGGGATGTGAAATTTGGCTTTCCATAAAGCAAATCTCACATCACTCACTCAAATATCTTATGAGATCATCATTAGCCACCCTAGGAGATTTTTGATGATTTCCTAGAGGGAAATCTGATTTCCCTTCTCTCCTTAAACCTCCACACTTCACACTTCACTCTCACACTCTTTCATTTTCAAAATTTACAAAGAGAAGGTAAATTCTCTCTTCATCTTTTTCTCTCATTCTTCATTTGCTTCTTCCATCTTCAATCCTGAATCTCTCAATATTCAACCAATGGATGTTGACGAGATTTAAGTATGTTGTTCATGAGCATGTCAAGAACATATTCAACCGTTGAAATTTTCTAAAACGCTATCTAACTTATTTTCTGCTCAAAACCGAAAATAGTGATGTTCTTGAACTTATGAAAATATTTTGTTGAAACCATGAACAACTTGTGTTCATGGAGTTTTTATAATGTTGTATTACATACTTTTTGTTGTTTTAGCCAAAGGGGATGATGATGAAATCAAAGGAACCTTTAGGAAGTGTTTTGGAAAAATGAGAATGTATGTATTTC
>NC_032019.1:18476692-18481375 GCF_001865875.1 Lupinus angustifolius | reverse complement strand
TGAATGCTTTTGAATATATATGATTGTTGATGAAATGTGTTGAATATTGTACATGAGTGTTGTTGGGAACTTTTCTGTGTGCAGGTGTTTGAAAAACCATGTTTAAATGTGTTTCAGTTGTCAAAAGGGGCAAAAAAATTGGTATTCTGTCCAAGTCCCTATCGCTTGGGCGAGAAACTCTCGCCTGGGAGAGGGACTGGGCGAGGGGAGGTTTTGGTTTTGGAATTCCCTCGCTTGGGCGACAGAATCTCGCTTGGGCGAGCAAACCTCGCCTGGGCGAGAAAGCCCGGGATTTTAATGAGTTTTTGTAACTCTCTCGCTTGGGCGAGAGATGTCTCGCTTGAGCAAGAAGAGGCCTCGCTTAGGCGATAGTATCTTCGCTTGGGCGAGGAAGGCTTAAGTTTATTTGAGATTTAAAGATGGATTGTCGCTTGGGCGACTAGTACCTGCTTTGGCGACTAGTCCCTGCTTTGGCGAGGGACAATGTGGAAAGATTGAAATAAGATGATGTTGTGAACATTGTGATGAACCCGGGTAGGGTGTGTTGTGATATAAAAGTTGTGGAATGAGATCATGGCTTAGATGAGAAGCATGACTCCACAAAAGTGTGAAAGCATTGTTTATGTTTATGCCTTGTTGGACAAGTATCCGACTTGAGGACGTGAACAAGGGGATACCCTAGTAAGGATACATGATATCACGGAACAACGATCGACCGACCGTAAGAGGTCTGGTCATGTGACCGTCCAGGAGTATTCGGTGATGAGTTGTAGTGAATGAGATGTTACCTTGAGCAGGTACGATTGACGTACTATCGGGTCCCACGAGAAGCATTCCTTGTCGGGAGATGGCTTAAGGATGGGCCGATCATGTGTTTGATTAATACCCTTGCATTTGACTCTGACTAGGAATGCATTGCATTGTGACCATGAAGTAGTGGAGAGGAAATGACGGGACGACTTAGAGCATGATTCGCCAACATTGTCTTGAGGGAGAGTCTGGGTGAGACGAGTCCCTTGTATTCCTGGGGAGGTACCCTGTTGGATCGGACAGTTCTCACAGGCCAAACTAGGCAATCTCTGACAACCCCTGGATTGCATTCGAGATCGATGAGAGGGATGCCCAGAAAGCGTTTGTACGACCTAGGTCCGGGTAGGACTGTTCCTGAGGGAACCGATCGATCTATTTTTACTTCCTTGCGATGATATGTTATTTCGGGTGCGTACAAAGAGGCTTGGTATGGGTCCTGTACTCTCGATTATTTCCGATTAGGATGTTGGATGGACATTGGTGTAAGGTGGATAATCATGACATATCATGCATACATTATCATTGTGGAAGTGAATTCCCACATGTGGGCTACAAGCATTGTGTATTCCTACGTTTATGCATGTGATATGGTTATGAGTATAATGTTGATTATATTATTTGATATATTGGTAATGTTGGAATAAATGGTAAGTTATGAATTTCTTCATGAGGTCAATGATAAATTATGAACTATATGATAAAATATATTTTATGTATGACTGTGATATTCTGAGTAAGTTCACGCTGTCAATGAATTTATGTTCATTAGATGTCTTACTCTCTCTGCCGTATTGTTCTTGTTTTGTATATATTCGCTATGCAGATGTCCAACAACAACAATCACATTCGAGGTTATCACTTCACGATGTCCCCGATGTGACAATGGAATAGTGACGGGCACAAATATACATACACAGGCCCCTGTGGTCTGTCGTTGCACATGGTGTGCAACGGGTCATCGATGATGATCCCTCAACCCGACACCTACATTGACGCTTCCTTCACCTTGCCGCCAAAGAGGCTGATGTCTCCAGAGGTTGGACTTCGATACCCACCAGTCAGGAGTGATGGCGCTGTTCCCTCCCACGGTCATAGGACGTGGCCAGATTGTTTGTATGCTCCGTCATCCAGTAGAGCCCAGAGGAGCCAGGTTCTTGGAGGAGGTCCCTGCAAGAAGGCTCTGGTGTTGAGAATGTCATCCCCTTCGAATTATGCCGTTGGGTTATGGCATAATGAAGTGGAGAAAGAGGAGGAGGAGGACGAGGTCGTTGAGCTCGTAAATGAGAGCTCGGTGGAGGTGATCAACCCCGTGTCTGACTCGGAAGAGGAGGAGGACCCGAGTGAAGGGTCCAACATTCCTGGGATCTTTTGAGTCAGCTTGTGGGTCAGTCGATGTCCCCTTTTTATTTTTGGTGGGGGCTTCGTTTCTTGTGATCTTGTATATGTTAGTGGCGATGTAGTTTCCATATTTGTTGACCTAGTCTGTATGAACTAACTATGACTTAATCGATTATATGCATCGTATTATTCAGGAAATTATGAATCAGGTTAAGTTATCATTCGATAACGATAAGTTGATTTTCCGCATTCGAGTTACTTAAAGTGATGTCCTAGAAAATGAAGATATGAAAAGGAGACAATTTTATATAATTCATTTCAAAAAAAAAATTACTCATTTTCCACAATATTTTTGAGAAGTATTTTTCGGAGCGTTACAGTGAGCGATAAAAAGAGACTTAGTTAACCCAACCCAAAAAGTTCCTTTTATTTGATCAATAAAATTACAACTCCTTTTATTTGATAAAGGTGTGTAATTTTTCAATACACTGAATTGTCAATCTCATTCATGATTTTTTGAAATAAAATAGTATTTATTATTCAAATTTGAACGCAATTTGAACAAAAAATAACAATAGTATCAACACAAAAAAAGATATTTTACCAAAAATATCAAAGTTTTATATACTTTTATTTAAAATCACAACTTTGATTAGTAATCAAACTTTGTAACAATCATAAGATTTATAAAGTTGTATGCATTATAACACATATTTGATTTATACTTTATTTGACTTATTTTTATTCTTAAATTTTAGGCAACATTCATTATAAATATATTTTGTTCCAAGTTTAGTGTTTGCTTCTAATATTGTAATTTTATTTTTACAATATTAAGATAATAATATTGAGAAGTATAACATAAATAGAATAGTAAAGATATTAGATTAAGAAAATTAAAATCATAACAGTTTTTAATATATAATAGTATAACAAATGAGAATATAATGAATAAGAATTTTTAAAATATTTAATTACTATTATTATATTATTTAATTAAAAGATAACACTGTTAGATATATTCATGGAAAATATATGTATTTTAATTATGAATATATAAAAATAAAAAATGAATTATTAGACTCTTTTTATTATTTTGATTAAAATTATCAGAAAAAGTTATTCCGTCAAATCCTAACTTAATGTGTTTATCAAATAGATTAGAAAATTTATCCAATCCTAATAGCTCATCAAATTATTCGGTATAAAAAATAAGATAAAACGATAGTAGTAAACTTATTACACAAGGGTTTGAAACATTATTAGTATATTTGAAACTAAAAATTAAGGTAAAAAATATCACATTGTTAATACATTGAGTTATCCACAATATATGAATTTAATAATGCATATGAATAAACTTAATTCAAACAATAAAAATATTGATTCAAATATGTATATTATAAAAATGACAGATTTAATAGGAAAATATGTATAATAAAATATTACTATTGTGTAGAAAAATATATCTTCCAAATAATAGAAATGAATCTAATTTATGAATTATTTTCAAACAATGATTATTAGCTAAAAGATATTCAAATAAATAACATTTAATTATACTATATTTGAATGCTAAAAATATATTCAAATATTTATAAACAATGAGCATTAATCTAAAATAAAACATAATCATTCAAGACATATACAAAAAAATCCTTATGACTTTATATGGTACTTATAAACGTAATCACAAAAAATGTGATGCAAAAAGAAGTCCTTATATTTATAATTTTATATAGAGAATATAGAGGTGAGATATTTTCTAATACAATTTGAATTTTATTTATTGAGTTATTTTAGAATCAAATACTTTCTATAAATCATTCTTTGAACAAATCAATGCTTATACAAATGCATATATAAATATTAATATTGTACATATACCCTCAAAACTCAATGTTAATATTGCAACTATATGAATGCAAAAAAATATAATGGTTCAATACATGATTCATTGACGTTATAAAATATATGTACATTATTTGTGCATTATGTATAAACAAGGAAGCGACCCATGCAAGTACATGGGTATACTGCTAGTTATTAGATATAAATAACTAAGTCTCTCATATATGTGGAAAATGCCTTGTTCAAAGAAACAAAGTCTACTTCAATAATCTCTGCATAATTAGTTTCTTGTTCGTAGTTCACACATATAAGAAAAATATAATTTACTTAAATGATCTGCTCCCCTTGTTTGTGCATGATTTCCAAAGCAATTTTCTTTAACACTAAACTAGCAGTGTACCCGTGCACTTACATGGGTCGCTTCTTTATTTATGCATAATACAAATATAATATACATATACTTTATAATTTCAATAAATCATGTATTGAAACATTATATTTCTCATTCATATAGGTGCAATATTAACATTGATTTTTGAGTGTATATGTAGAATATTAACAATTATAAATGTGTTTGTATAAGCATTTATTTGTTGAAAGTGTGATTATAGAAAATATTTGATTCTTAAATAACTCAATAAATAAAATTCAAATTGTATTGGATAATATCTCACCTCTATATTC
>NC_032019.1:18476212-18476592 GCF_001865875.1 Lupinus angustifolius | reverse complement strand
AAATAATAAAAAGAGTCTAATAATTGATTTGTTATATTACTAATTAAAATACATATATTTTTCATGAATATATATACCATTGTTATCTTTTAATTAAATAATATAATGATAGTAATTAAATACATGTGACCCGTGCATTCGCATGGCTAAAAACACACATGTTACACGTACATTCGCATTACTAAGAAAACACATGTTACTCATGTATTCGCATAGTTAAAACACACATATTACTCATACATTCAAATTATTAAGAATATGCATCTTACTTGTGTATCTGCATGTTTAAGCACATAAGAAAAATAAATTGATAATTTTTAATTTGAATTTTCTACAATTAGTATTAAATTATTATTAACATATAAAATATATAAAAAGTA
>NC_032019.1:18432615-18476112 GCF_001865875.1 Lupinus angustifolius | reverse complement strand
TAAGTAGGAAGAAAAATATGTGAGAAGGAGGTGACATGTGGCATGAAGGAAAAAATGTAAGGAGAAAGTGACATGTGGCATGAGGGAAGGAGAAAGTGACATGTGACATGAGGGAATGAGAAAGTGAAATGTGGCATGATGAAGTTTTTTTTATTATATTGTTAATAGATGTTAACGTCATTGAGAAATGCCAATACAAATAGTTAAATGGCAATGAATGCTAATGAGAAATAAATTGTACAATCCAAGCCTAATTGAAGTAAATTAACTTAAATTGAATCCTGCATTTATGCATAAAATTGTGCCACAACATGACATCATACCTACAAAAAAGATAAGGGAAAGTGAAAAAAATCAGACAACAAGCTTGACTTTTATGCGGGGTCAAGTAATAATTTGAGTGTGTTAAAGGGACAAACACATTTTAATGTATCCAAGAGACATGTAATAATAATTATAATATTAGGTAATAGTAATTTTCAACTCAAAGCTCTAAAAACAATTTAGTTAATGTAAATAGAGCATGACTTTTATTTGCACTATAAAGCAACCAAACACCTTTTGGTTAGTTAAATTAAAAAAGAAGAAAACAATATGGATAAAATTCTCAAGTTTGTTTATGCTTTGATCTTCTTCTTTTCCCTCTTTCTTCATGTAAATAGTGGTAAGATATTTTCTCCTCCTTATTAGTTTTGGTTCATCACCATTTGGTAAAAATTATTTATTTTTTAGTAAACATTATATAGGATCCTTTCCCTGCACGACCGATGAAGACTGTAGAATGGTGTTCTTTGGTGGGAGATGCATGGGCGGTTTCTGTCGTGAAATTCTCAACGTGTAACAGTTAAGTCATATAATAAAATTACATTTCTATTATGACTATGAACCGAGTTATTAATATCATATCGGTCATTAAACCACTTAGGATATTAGTATAATTGTATAGAAGTTCAACCAGTGATTTATTATTTAAATTGCATGTCAGCGAATTAGATAAGCATATATAATATATTAACATTAATGTTGAAAAATTAATAAAAAATAAATAATTTTTTTATTTTCATAAAAAATTAATTTTAAATAAAAATTGGCTGGTATAACCGATACGGTTCAATTGAAAATCATTCTGTATGATTGGTTTTGACCAGTATAATTATTGTACCACATCGGTATTAGGACGATTGACCAATTTACCGATTGATCCGGTCAGCACGAACCGATTTTTACAACACTACTATAAAAGAATCATTTTAATATATATTGATTGTGTAAAAAAAGTTTTTTGCAAGAAAACCAATTATCTATTATTCTATTATTTAAGAATAAATAATTATTTACATGTGAATGTTTTACATGCTAAATTCTATATTTACTATTTGTTTGTTTTACTTTTGTTTAAAAGTTAATAATAATTAAAATATAAATGATTAATAAGAAATTATGTGAAAAACTTTTATATATCAATGTATATAGATAATATTATTAAATATATCATCATGTCAGAAGATAAATTATCACTTTCATTTACTAATCTCCTAATAAAATAATGAGATATTTTATTCTTATTTATTTATATATATATATATATATATATATATATATTAAACTAAATTGTAAACTCTAAATATGTATTTAAGAGTCTTATCATTTCTATCATAGTTTTTGTTAGAATCCTTTGGTATATTGATTTAGGTAAAAGCCTGAAAAGATTATTATATCATTAATTGACCTTTGTTTCACCTTTGCAGATGTGGAGAATAATAGTATTTCTAAATAATAATGATTAGATACTTCAATTATGTATTCTATACTATATATATAAAGACAAAATATAATTAAAGAGTAAATATATAATTGAATATATATAATTTTTATATTCCAATATTACTCTTTACTATATTCATTATTTTTATGTTTGGCTTTGTAATATACAAATTGCTAATAATTTTATAAGATATTTGTTTCATAAAACATAAAAAGAATGAAATTGAATTGAATATATTTCCTCAACTCTAGAATTCCATTGTGTTAATAAGTGGTTGAAATTCCACTAGGAAAAATGAAGAAAAAAAATATTGGAGCAAAGTTGGAAACTTTGAAAGAAAGTAATATATCCCTCTATAAAAACTGAGAAATTTATAGACGTAAATTGAGAAATTTATAGAAACTTTGTGTATACATTTGATATCAGAAAAATAAGAATGTAGATTAACAGACATAAATTACCGGCCGACATACTAGTATATATAGAAACATAATCAAGATATGAAATCTCTACAAAATGACATAACTTTTTTTTTATGAATAGGTAAAGTTTTTTTATGGACAGGGAGAAGACAAATTGAGTAGTTGTCAAATTTGAACCCAACTCTAGGATTTATCAGAAGATTTATAAATATTACATATAAGTGCAGACGATGGTAACACTGCTATGTCTTTGAATGGATAAATGGAATAATCAAAAGTACATCGTTAGCTAGATTTATCCTTTGTTGTATTAATTATAAACTTTTCGTAACAATATAAATTAGCATTTCACCGGGGGGGAAGGAACAAAAGAAGACTTCAACGTAAAATAGAAAATTCAACCACGTTTAGTAAACTAAATAGTTGTTCTCGCTCTACACATGTTTACAAATAATGCATGAAAAATTGAAAACTAATGATTAAGAAGACTATGTACTGCATGGGCTTGTCCTATATCTCTAAGCTACAATATCTTTCATGTCCAATTGGTAATAAAAAGTGTAACATTATTGAAAACTCCATTTTATATTTCCAAGATACTAAATTTCCTTTCAAATTTATTATTTCAATTATTGCATCTCTAATCGTTATGAATGTGTTAGACTTACTGGACACCATCTATCCAAAACAAAAGAAGGATATTATACTTTGGATGTTATTTTCAAATGATTGTAAGCCCATGTAATTTTTTAAACAGCTATAATGTCTATAGTGCATGTCATGCATTTATACCCAAAACTTTTATGGCTAGTTTGGAAGTTGGATTTTGGATGAGAAGGCTTGAGAGCTATGAAATACAATTGTAAGATGACTCACAAACCTTTCATTTTCCTCCAAAGTCCAACTCCCAAACAAACCCTTAGGTTTGTTTGTAAGTTGAATTTTGTAGGGGGAAAAGAGAGAATGAGGTTTTAAAGTCATAAAATATATTTGTGAGATGACTATGAATCTTTTCATTTTTTGCTTACAGTGTAATATATATACAATATTATCATTGTAAATATTTATATACAATCAGTACATCATTCACTATTCATTTGAATTACTTTTGAAGAGTCGGTGATAATTAAATATAAATGTTAGATAATGCACTGACTGATAGTGTATAAAATCATATAATATTAATGCATACTTTTTTCGCTTTTCTTTATTTACTTCCAAAATTCAACTTACAAACAAACCCTTAATGCAATTACACCACAAAGGCCTCATAATTAACAAAAGCCCAAATATATTTTTACTAGCAGATGTAATTTTATCTCATTATTGTTATTATTCTATACATAAATTTATTCAATGTTGGTTATAATAATTATTGTATTATATTATCATATCATTGATATAATATTGAAATAATAGTCTAACTTGAGTAATCAAAATATGCAATTGTTTAAATTTTATGAAAAAAGTTGGTAAATAAAATATATTGGACTTAAAGTCCTGAAAATAAAATATATCTTATGTCAAAAATGGATTGGAACCAAAACGGATAGATCAAAGGAAAGGGTGTCTAATATATAAGGTACCATAAGAAGAAGAAAATATTTACAAAATAAAAAGAAAGAGGCCATTACATATAATTCTAATTTTCTAATAACGTAATATCCCCATCCAAGTTCAAAAATCAAATGAATTATATTGGATATAATTTAAAAGGTAGTCCAATAAATAAGAGTCATAATGGAATTGAGTTAGGATATGAAGTGAAATACAATTTTTTATCACATTTTCAAATTGGTTGCACTTTATTAGATTGGATATTTAACTTGATTAAACCCGGTTTCCATGCATATTGTTTCGAAATACATTTGCCTCCAACTTGTTTTAAAATACACTCATTTCTTTTGAGATTCAGTTCTTATAAGTGTGAAAAAACCAAAGGATCAATTCTTCCAAGTTTCAACACATTCACCCAACTTTTGTTACCACTCTTAAATTTGAAATAATCTTCTCTGTCAGGTTAAAAATCAGACAGTGTGAACACCAACCAAGATATGGATTCTACCATTTTTGTGGGTAGCTTATATTCTTTTGTAGCTCATACATTAGTCAGATTTGAATTGAATGAAATCTCATTAACAACTAAGCCTTCAAGTGTTATAGTTGTCGTAAAAGGGATTAATTTCGTACCCTTATAATAAGTTTGAGGATATCTTAGTTAAAATATGTGCTAATACACGTGAATATATACACCACATGGTGTGCTTTTGGTATTTTCAGTTTTAATTTAAAATTATTCAAATTCATAATTTGAAAATTATAATACTCTACTAAATGTCTAAATCATTAAATAGAAGGAACTCAAATTTTCCATATGTGGGGAAAATGCTCTGTTGAGAGAAAGAAAGGTCACTTCAATAATCTATAAAACTCTAAAAAATTAATTTCTTGTTACCCATTAACATAAATAAATATATACTCTACTTAAACCAGCTTGTACCCAAAAAATTGTACAAAAAAAACCCATAATGTCACCTTGTTTGTGTATCATTTGTAAAGCAATTTTTTTAACATTAAACGTTATTGTCTGGGAGAATGCTAACCAATAAAAATCATTAAATAGCGATAAGCTTGATTTTTATGTCAGATTAGGGTCAAGTGATAATTTGAGTGTGTTAAAGGACAAGCACATGTTAATATATCCAAGAGACATGTAATAATAATTATAGTATTAGGTAAGTGTAATTTAAAATGCAAAGCCCAAAAAAAAAACAATTTAGGTAATGTAGATATAGCATGCATGACTTTTATTTGCACTATAAAGCAACTAAACACCTTTGGGCTAGTTAAATTAAAAAGAAGAAAAATATGGACTTGATTCTCAAGTGTGTTTATGCTATGATCTTCTTCTTTTCCCTCTTTCTTGATGTAACTACTGGTAAGATATTTTCTCCTCCTTATTAGTTTTAGTTATTCACCCATTTGCAATATGTATGCAGTATATCATCTATAATTTATTTTAATATTATTTTTTTTAAGAGTCAATAATAATAATTAAATATAAATAATGAATAATGCAATAATATTGTATAAAACTCATACGATTTCTATACATACATTATTTTCTCTTTGGTACATGATGATAATTTTTCAATAACGTTATGATAGGAGCACTTCCTTGTCTAACCGACAGAGACTGTGGAGAGGTGTTCTTTGTAAATGGGAAATGCGTTGACGGTTGGTGTCGTGAGATGTCACCGCATAACAATTAAGGCGGATAATAAATTTACAGTCCTTTCATGACTATAAATTTATGCAACACATTCAGTTTCGGTCTTGTGATTTCTATCACAGTGTGAGTTATAATGCTTTCATATGTTGATTTCAGTTTATAGTATGTATCGATAATGTAATAAGATATGGGTTTATGTCACTTCTATGAATAAAATGTATTGTGATTGTCTATCAATTTTAAAATAATCATTTGTTCTAGAGGGTTGGTCTTGACATTTTGAGAAAAAAAATGAAATTCTTATTTATCATAAGAAATTAAATAAAATCTACATGCAAGTGAAAATAGAATTCAAAGCAAATTATGAGAAAATAAAAATGTATTCCTTATTTATAAAAAGAATTTAATAATCTAAAATAATTTATACTAAGATTTCAAAAAAATATCATAAATATTACGAGGATATATAATATATTTTCTTTTCCTTTATTAGTGTTACTCATAAAAGAATGTAACATACTTTTTACTTTTTGGTAACAATATCAATGAATATTGAATAATCTCACACTGTGTCTAATTAGTATAGACCCTTATTTTAATTTTAAATCAGTTCAACGAATTATTCAACAAATTCTTACGTGATGTTAATAAATACAAAATAAAGTAGACATATTCTATAGGAGCCATATTTTTTATATAAAAATAAAAACACTTAAAATAATATAAATTAAAAAATCGGGATCTCCTTAATTATCGGTGGCATTTGCCCCAGATTCATACCTGCCGGTTCTCCCTCTACCCATGTTTAGAAATAGAGTGTAATATATATATATATTAGTATATAAAGATTCATATATAATTATTATATGATTCATCATTCATTTAGATTACTCTTTTTGAAAAATCAATAACTATTAAATATAAATAATTAATAATATAGTAATAATGTATCAAACTCATATATTGATAATATATATATTTTTCCCTAAAAAATAATGCATCAAAACGTGGAGAAAAAATGAATATTTACTAACAAAAAGTAACATTATTGAAAACTCGATCGTATATTTCAAAGATACCAAATATTTTTTCAATTTTTGATGAGAACAAGATATATGTATGGACAATTTTTGAGATTATTAATGTATTATATATTATTTATTATTGGTTTTAAATATAAGTAATAAAATGAATTGTGAGTAATGTATTATACATATATAAATTTTTATAATAACACCGTATAAATATTACTTATTGGACAACAATATCAATCAAGAACAAAAGAAGTATGTTTATTTTAAAAGTGAATAAACTCTCTTTATTATGTTAGGAGATAACTTATCTTTTTAAATCTACTGATATTTAATATGTGTCTTATTTCCTTTTCCTATAAAAGTTTTCATTTTAAAATATATTATAAAAATAAAAATACGACACATGTCATATAATGAGTGAAATTTAAGAAGAAAAATTATCTCCCACCATTTTATTCTCTTTTTAAAAACTTAACAAGAAGGTTATGAAGCACCCCAAAACAAAATAATAACATTTATTGGAAAGAAAACTAAAAAATGTTACTACGCTGGATACCATTTTCACATGATTGTAATTTGTAAGCCTGCTAATTTTTTTTATAGAACTTTCTCACGTTTTCAGTGAGTGTCATGCAAATTGAAAATAAAATAATGCAAGTGATTGGGGTAAATAATAATACACTTCAAAGTTGCACAGCTAACATAAACTATTACAAATTCGGAAAGAAGTACAGAAATGAATAAATAACCAAAGCTATTACAAATTATCACAGGCAACGTTGCACAATCTTGAACAACTAAAGAGATAAATAAGGCGAAGGGTATATACTAAGGGACGAGAACTTGATTTCTGGACTGATCCTAACATTTGATAGGTCCAATCTGAAAAGAAATTTGGGCCCCAATTTAGGGAAAAAATTAACTATCAAATTTATATGTCCGGGTCTGATTAAATTTGAAGGTTAGTAAGTTGGGCTCGAAACATGCTGAACCAAGTTGAACAAGAATTCAGCTCGTTTCAATTTAATAATGATTTGTCCAGTTCGAAATTCGACTCAAGTTCATTATGAGTTATTTTTTAGCTCAAGTTCAACTCGATTAAAGTTCACGAACTGTTCGGTTCAGTTCGAATTGGTTCATTAGAACAACTCAAATAATTAATTCATTTTTAATAATACTACAAAATATTATATAATATATAAATATAATCTTGTTTATATATAAAATAACAATAAACATAAAAAATAGTTTATATTATATATATCGAGTCAACTCATGAACATAATAAGTTGAATTGTGTCCAGCTCAAGTTCGATTTGCTCACATTCAATTCATTTGGTTCATGAACTAAGTTTATCGAACTAAATAACAAGTTGAATTTCGAATTAATATCAAGTTGATTTGATTCATTATCAGGCCTATTAGTAAGTAATTGGGAAGACAAAATAAAAATAAATACTCATTGTTGAAAAGAATTTAATTACACAGTCCTTTTATATTATATATGAAATTGTGAAACAAAAATGTATCATACAAATTGTGATGAAGTAAAATGAGTTAATTACATTTACATCATCTGAGTTTTAGTAAAATTACACAAATTATCCTTCACTTTTCTACACCTACACAAACCTCCCATACTTTTTATATTTTCATTATACTAACCACCCCTGGATGATAAATAAATGTAATCTTTTAAACAAAAAATGTGATAAATGCAACTAAGTTAAAATAAGACTACATCCTAAGCAAAACTCTGTTTTTGAATATCGTATCGATAATGATAGTTTAAAAGATACACACTATCAGTGTAATTTACTCAAGTAAAATACATTTTCTTTTTGTTGATGACTAAGCCAAATATATTAAGTCATTAACGGTCTAATACTTTATCCATCCTAAGCAAATCTCTTTTTAATTATGCATAGACAATATGATAATATAATTCAACAATCAATATAACCAAAAAAATATATTAAACATTTATGTTTAGAATAAGAATAATTGATAACACAACAATTTAAAAAAAGAAAGAAAAAAAGCAATATCATAATTTCTCATGAAAAAGAATTATCATTCATAATAGTGAATAAGACTACATTTTCTGTCCTAAAAAGTGTCACCCATTTATAATTGGTTGAAAAAATATATTTAAGTTAAAAATTTAATATTAAATATTTTTTTTTGACCAATCACAAGCGGTGACACATAAAGTGACACTTTTTGGGACAAAAGATATAATCTCAAATAATGAAGTACCCAAGAGAGCCTTCAAACTGATAATGGAACAAAAGGAGGAATTAAAAGTGATAATCAAAATCATCAAACAGTTTTATAAAATAGTGGCATGAGTTGTTAAAACAAATCTTCTAACACATACACCAAACTTTCTGTTCTGTTCCTGCTCTTATATCTGAAATAACCTCCACTATCAGGTTGTAAACAGAATCAGAGTGTGAACACCATTCAGATATGAATTCTCTCATTTTTGTGGGTAGTATATATTCTTTGGTAGCTCATGCAGTAGTAAGTAAGGCTTGAATTGAATGAAATCTCATTAACAACTAAGCCTGATGAGCAGATCTTTTGCACATAAGTCAAGGAATCTTAGCAAATTTTAAGATTTGGCATGGAGATTTGTTGCATTTTCGAGATCGCTAGACCACGTGTGAATTTCCAAGCATCTCACTTGCACGCAATGCACCCACTTACTCACCGTGTTTAAAGACAACATTTAGGGTTTGTTTGCGAGTTGAGTTTTGGAGGAGGGAAATGGAAAGAGAAGGCTTGTGAGTTATGAAATATACTGATGAGATGGTTCTGAAACCCTTCCTTTCCACTCCAAATTCCAACTCGCAAACGAACCCTTAAAGTAAACCATATTTACTAACGGTGTTGTTAGCCATTCCCTTAGGGCAATGGTTAACAAACCAAAAATGCAAGATATTTATTGGAAGGGTTCCTTAGTTAGGAAAATGGGTAGCAGAACTCATGCACTAAAACCACCTATAAGATAGGGCCTTTTTGCCCTTGTTCAGCATATGTGATTTTGAGTCATGAAAGATCACCAAGCAAGTTGTATCAGAAGGCTGAGCTATTTGGCTGTTTAACTTTCAATGTTTGCTAGCAACTTCAAAAGACTCTTAATCTCATCAATACCATGAGATTTAAGTCAGAACATCGATATCAGCAGAAACTTCTCCTATCATTATCGATACGAGGTCTTCCAACATTTCATAGATTAAACTAGAAGAAGGATGTGCTTTGTCAGCAACCAAAAAAGAATGAGTCTTGCCGCTAATAGTTATCCAACTGCAACCTGGAACTTTTCTTAAACCTCTTTCTTTCATCTCTGTTCTCACCTCAGCTACCACATCCCATCTTGTATATGACGCGTACGTGTTTGAAAGCGAGATATAATTTGAAGGGTTTTCTGGCTCTAGCTCTAAGAGACGCCTATAAGCTAGGTCTCTTGTCATTGAATTCCCATGCGTTATGGAGGCACTTAAAAGAGATCCCCAAACACTTGGACCAGGATCTAGAGGCATTTCATTGATGAACTCTAAGGCTTGGTCGAGCTTGCCTGACCGACCTAACAAATCTACTACACAAGCACAAATTTCAATTGTTGGTTTCATTTCATATTTAGCCATCAATGAGTTATATATACCAATGCCTTCATCTACTAAGCCTGATTTGCTACAAGCAGAAAGAATACCAACCACTGTTATGATGTCGGGTTTGATCCCTTGATCAAGCATTTTGTAATACATAATGACAGCTTCCTCTCCTCTTCCATGTAATCCATATGCAGAGATCATTGAACTCCATGATATAGCATCTTTGATGCGGGAATCATTTTCGAAGACTAGTCTTGCATAATCCAAACTCCCACATTTGGCATACATATCAATTAAAGCATTACATAGGGAAATATCATTACTCAATTCCATTTTAATAGAAAATGCATGTATTTGTTTCCCTCCAATCAATCCAGCAAGTGTGCTACAAGCCGGAAGCACACTAACAAGTGACACTTTATTAGGTCGTATTCCATCAAACATTTGCATATCGCGGAGAAGAATCAAAGCATACTCTGGCGCGCCATTTTGTACATAACCATTGACCAATGCTGTCCACACATATATGTTTCTGCTTTCCATTTGATCAAATACTCTCCTGCTAAGAAAAACTTTGTTATTCCTTGAGTACATATCTATCAAAGAAGACCCCACATGAACATCTGAACCCATCTTCAAACCCAACCCGTTTTTCACAAGATAACAGTGAAGTTCCCTCCCATAATCCCATTTCCCAGCACAACACATAGGCAAGAGACTCGCAATGGTGAAAGCATCGGGCTTAAAACCTTCAGATAGCATTCTCACAAAAAACTTCCACAAATCGTCACCTGAAGTAGGATTACAATCTCCCAAGGCAGCGCAGCCAGAAATTATAACATTAAACGAACCCACATTCCTGTGAGGCATTTCATCAAACACTTTCATTGCATCAACAAACATCCCACACCTACTATACATTGCCATCACAGAATTACCAACAACAATATCCGACACAAACCCAATCCTTATACTCTTCCCATGAACCAATTTCCCAAACCCCAAGTCCTGAACCTCACCACAAACCTTCGAAATCGTTGCGAGAGTGTAATCATCCGGGACCACACTACGACGACCCATTTCATGAAACAACACGAGGGCTTCATCAAAGTCGTGATTTTTAACATACCCATTAATGAGGGAGTTCCATAGATAAACGTTTTTGGTCTCAATGGACTCAAAAACGAACCTTGACATGGTTAACATTTTGCACGTGGCGTATGCAGAAACGAGCCTAGTGGTGAGAAAAGCGTTTTGGGAAAACCCATTTGAGATTATTTGAGTGTGAGATTGTTGAGTGAGTTTATGAGAGCGATGATCGATGCAGAGTTGAAGCAAATTGAGGAGATGAAGATGAAGTGGTGTGTGTGAGAGAGTGGTAGAATTGTAATATCGAGAGGTTGTGAGGATAAATGTCCTATGAAGAACCATAACAGTCACAACTACCAGTTTCGTTGAGATTGTGTTTGATTTTGGCGAGTCTAGGTACATGGGAAATTATCATATTATAAAATTGTAATTCAAAGTATAATAATTAAGTGAAATGTAAAATGTAAAATCAGAATCGAATGGACTTATTGATTTTTCTAATTTGGAAATATTATCAATTATACAATATTAGACAAATAATTTGTTTCAATTTCAAATTAGGTAAGTGGGACGAACAAATATATTGATCTAGTTATATAAGATCTTATTAGACACTATATATATTAATTAAATGGTCAAAAAAATCATTCTTGTAAGGGGAAGGAGCGAAATTGGAAAGTGTGATTGGTTCTTAGCTATAGCGTGAGAGATACCTAAGTAGTACCAAAAAAAATAGGTAGGTTGAACCAACCAAACTTAATTTTAATTGTTTCACTTAATCATCAATTAGAAGAGCAAAAGGTGAAAGATTTGATTGATACTAGAGATAACTACACACCCCAAAAATGATTAATTATAGAGTAAATTACATTGACTCCCCCTGAGTTTTAGTGAAATTACACAAACCACCCCTAACTTTTTTACATCTACACAAACCTCCCTATTTTTTTACTTTCATTACATTGACCACCCCTGCATAAGAAATAAGTGTAATATTTTAAACAAAAAATGTGATAAATGCAATAAGTTAAAAAAACATGATATATTGTGGAGACACGTCCAAATAATATATGAGTCAATATTTCTTTATTATTTTTGGTTCGTTATACTATATTCTAAGAGCGATTTAAACAATATTTCTTTAGAATTGTTGATGCATTTTGTAACAAAAAATAATAAAGATACATTGATTTGTATATTATTTAGACTTGTCTACAGAATATATCATGTTTTGTTTAACTTAATTGCACTTATCACATTTTTTGTTTAAAAGATTACACTTATTTCTTATGCATGCAGAGGTAGTCAATGTAATGAAAGTTTAAAAATAGGGGAGGTTTGTTAGGTATAGAAAAGTGAGGGGTGGTTTGTATAATTTCACTAAAACTCAGGGGTGTCAATTTAATTTACTCTTAATTATATTACAAACAACTATTTGTAGGTAGCCACCAGTTTTTAGGAGATTAGCCCCATAGATATCTTGAGTAAGAAAAAAAAATAGTTTTACTAAAATCAGATTAATGCCTCACGTCGAGCTACTTGTTAAGCAGGATAAACTGAATATTATTCCCTAACAACATCATTTTTTTCTCGTTTTTTAATCAGTCTAAACTAAAGGAATAATAGGTTCATAGAAATTTTTTCCTTCTGGAAGATTTCTGGTTGTGTATGATAGTATCGAAACTAGAAGAATGTCAACGTCAGTGATACATGTCTTTGGTACACTAACATGTAAAAAGATGATTTATGAAACTAAAAATGATATCTTGTGAGATATATGCCATTTATTTAGTGTCCAATTCTATCGTACTTTTAAGTGCAATCGCATCCCGAAGATTCATTTGAAAGAAATAATATAAATAAGAGAGCATTTGTATTATGTGATGCTTAATTAAATAAATGAAACGAATATTTCAATATGATGATAAAAAGATGTCACAAAGAGCTCGATATAGAGTTCTCCTTGCACCAAAAGTGTCATAATCTATGCTTGGAAAGACATTTTTTTATGATGTAATGACATCATTTCCCCCTTATCCCACCCAAATCAGCCGGAATATTTAATAAATGTAATATTTATACGTAATTATTTAGATATATTTAATATATCATATACTATTTATTTGTATAATTTTTTGAAAAGTAAATAATAATTAAACATGATGAATTTGATAGTACAATAACAATATATAAAACTCATATTGTACGTATATACATTTTTTCTCATATTTAATTAGTTCTTTAAGGATGTTTTATTAGTTAGTTTTAGTAGGATAACTGATGGAATAGAAATGTTTGGGAATTATAAATATATTTGTGATATAATTTTAAAGTCTCTTCATTTCATTCATTCCTTATAACACTGAACAAATGAATATTAAGAATTTGGTAAAGAGAGTAAATAAATAGGACTAGGGAGGATGAGACAAGTTTTGGAATCCCATACTTTTGTTAATCTCCAAGTAAAACAAAGTGTATTGGGGTACATATTAAATAGTAATGATTTGTTTCTAAATATAATTTAGAATGGAACATTATAATATCATGTGGGAAAGACTTACTTATTATTGAGCTTCAATTATATTATTAAGCTTCTACTTGCACTCTGATTTCGTTTCAGGCAATTGCATGAGAAAGAGCAAACATTGGAGAATCATAGGGGGTTACAATTTCGTTGAAGTCTTTACACAATGACTCTACTTCAGAATATCACTTTCTAGTTGCTACCCTAAGTCCACACCTTATGCAACAATTAATCCTAAGTCCAATTTAATATGGTGCACCATGCTTCTAAGTAGAATTCAACATTAACACAAACTTTAACAATAAGGAGCAACTAAATTGTGCATAGTGATTTTTCTTGTAGCACTAGCTGCACTAAAATTGTTAAGAACATCATCCAAGTTCCAAAGCCCATCCCACAAAGTTTCATCATTTGAAGAAGTTGGTGCAAATATATTTCCATTGTGCATAGAGTAGAAATAGCCCTCCTCATATGTTGTTGTATTTGGGTACATGCTCACTATTTCTTGTGTCTCTTGAGATATAGAAGGTGCCATGTGGTCATTTTCATCAAGCAAGTTCATGATCCCTTTCATGTCCAAGTTGAATTGCAGTTGTTGTTGCTGCTGCTGTTGAACCTGATGCTGCTTCAACTGCTGTTGTTGTTGAAATAGCTGCTTCTTCAAGAGGCGATTTTTCGCCTTTTCAGCAGCATCAGAGGGATTTCTAGCCTTTTTCTTGAAATGAGTTCTCCAGTAATTCTTTATCTCATTATCAGTTCTTCCTGGCAAGCTTCTTGCAATTGCTGACCACCTGGAAAGTTTATGATTTATCAGTCAAGGCCTTATGTAGTAAACATGCAAGTTTAAGAGAGTGGAATTCAAATTTTAATTACCTGTTTCCCCACCTAGCATGCAGCTCTAGAATTATGCTCTCTTCTTGTGGTGTTATCTGACCCCTCTTGAGGTCTGGTCTCAGGTAATTCACCCATCTCAATCTGCAGCTCTTCCCATTTCTTTGCAGTCCTGTTACAATAATATTAACACATTACCACAAATTTTTACAGCCCGATCCACGAGACTCTCAGCTAGTGATGTTTGGGAAGGTAAATGTATATAGTTTTAATCTCATAAATGAATTAGTTGTTTCTAGTATTTGAATCTATAACCTCTTGATCACAAGATAAACAACCTTATTATTGTTGCTTCGATTCTCACCCTCTAAGAAAATTTTACAAAAACTTAAGGAAAAATAAGAAAGATTAAATAACTAATCATAGGAACAAAATTCTCTCCAATACTGGATATGAATTCTTTTTTTCCTTTTACTCCTAAGAGTGAGACAGAAAAGAGTTAAGAATTATCAATAACATCACATGGAAGAAGGATAGACAATTATAGTTGTGATGTCACTTCTAATGTGAAAGTCAATTGATAATGAACTATGGTATAAACTATAGAGTATAAAACTATGTTGGAAATTAAGAAGCAAAAATGAGTGTAAAACTTAGTTAGTACCTGTAAACCTAGCAACAGAATTCCATCTACCTTCACCATGTTGTTTGACATAATCAATGAGCAACATGTCCTCTTCAGAAGTCCAAGGTCCCTTTCTCCAACCCATTTCTTCTATTATTTCCCAACCCATGTTTCCTTCCATATATACTTCCCTAATACATGCAAAAATGGCTTATATATAAGTTGGCTTCTTTAGCTAGGTAAAGTTTGTTTTCTAAGTTCTGTAGTGGTGACTTGTATGTGGTGTTTGTTGCATATTTATACCTGAAGCTATGTCCCAACTTGATTTATTAGTCAATCAATAGCGTCATTTTGTTACTATCGCTATCCATTTTTTTAAAGAACTTTCATATTACTGTTTAAGGTACGTGTAAAGTTGTTGATAAAAAGATAAACACAGAGAGTAAATAAATAAGACTTATGTTAGATGTACATAATGTACAATTCAGATTGAGAATTGTACCCCATTAATCTCTTAGTTGTAAAAATGGGGTTGATATATTATCTGGTAATGGACTCTCCAACATTGAAATATGAGATAAAATGATTTTGGAGATTTTAATATTTACTTTATTAAAAAATAATTAAAGTTTGAATTGTTAAAAATATATCATCGAGTATTAGATGGTCCGGTATTAAAGAAGACACTGGAATATAAAATACAAGGGTCTAAATTCAAACTCCCTATAGTTTACACTTTAATTGATATATAAAATAAATATAAAAGAATTTTACATTACTTTCATGCAATCCTATTTGGATAAATTATAGTTTCCCTCTTAAGGATTTAGAAAGAAACACATGTCAAAATAGACGTTGAAGGTTGAAAAGTCATGACTGACATTTGATAATCTAACTTTTTTCATAAAATAGTTGATTAACCAATAACTAATAGTTAGAGCCTTAGAGGATTATAAGAAATAAGTTAGATAAAAGACTTTTCAAATATATTTATGCTTATAAACATAAGGATTTTCTAGAAATATCATGCCATCAAAACAACTACAAGCTTATTTTGTCAAATAAATATGTAGGCTAACTAATAATTCACACATTTTTAGCTAGGTACTCTTAATAACTGAAGAAGCATGCTTTGTTATCAATTGCAACTTCACTAGAATACACTTACCCTCTATTACTTATATCTGGTTGATGTTGGCACTACCATGTGATAAGCCCAAGCTGTAAGCATAATCTGCTTCCTCGCCAACAAAATCTTGGAAGATTGAATTTGTCAATCATGAAATGCCATTCTATTTTTAACACAATGTCATATTAGAAAATTCAAGAGTATGCTAAGCTATTTGGTGACATGTTTAAGTTTTACTAAGGGTTAAAAACAAAGCAACATCATATTTGTTTGGAATAATGATATGTTGTCCCAAAGTCTCTCCCACACCAATTACAATGAAACAAAACAGAAAAAATAATTAATGTTTAATTTTTTAATTAATATGACATATTTTAATTTACGGAACATGTTTGTAGACATACTTTGTAAATCCTGGACCATTTGTTTGATTCTAAAGTGAGAAAAGAAAAGAGAAAGATCTTGTTACGTGAGGACACGTGTGAACTAGGTGGTGCATCTGTACACAAAAATTACCAGTTAAGAAGCATAATCCAAGGGTAGCACATAAAATATTATGGGTGGTGGGAACTTTTAGAACTGAAAATTACAACATCACCAATAAACATACCCCAGATGTTGGATTTGCTTAGGGATCAATACATGAAATCTGAGTTAGACTTTTCTTCAGTAATGAAGAGGAAAATATCATAAAATAATGTAAAAATAAAATGAAATGATAAATATATCCTTTTATTTATATTTATAATGATATTTTTATCCTTAGAACTTAGTGTAAAAAGTAGATGGAGATGATCCTACAAATGAAATGTATGTTAGATTCATTAAAATATAATAGTTTGAAGATACCATTTTGGGTATTTGGAGAATTTATTAATCTCGTTATGATGATGTAGAACAACATCTAGAGACAGGTGTCGATTTTTAATTATATTTTTGGAAAGATGTTGGCTTTGTGGACTGTGGAGGCATGAAATCTTCCATGTTTATAATAAACAATCGAAGGTGTAATTATAAATTAATCAATTTAGTATAATTATTAGCAAAGGTGCAATGGGTTTATTTTGCTCCAATTCAACATAATATATTTTTTCTTTTTTGGATACATGAGTAATTGGAAACTAATCCATACGTATCCACGTATCATTGTAATAAGTAATACATTATTTTCATTATACTAACAAAATGTTAAACTAATGGTATAATGTACCGCATCATTCTTATGATGAACAAAATGTCAATAGTTCAATTTTTAGGAACAACGTTTATTAGATTGAGCAGTCACATACCCTAAAATGAATTAATTATTTATCCAAAAACGTAAATAAATACCCTTAATAATACAAAATCAACACATTACCATCATTATTATGATTTTACAAGATATTTTGGTTATGTTAGTCTGGACAAGGATTAGTTCGCCTAGTAACTAACTAAATAAATAAATTTAGACATTACTAAAATAAGTTATAAAAATGTTAAAATTATTAATTAAAATTAAGAGATGTTTTAAAATGATATATATTTTTTCAAAATAGATTACACCATATAAATATATTATTATATAATATAATAATTTTAAGTAAAAGTTAATTATGCATTATTAATTATAAGAAAATTAATATTTAAATATTCTTTACACAATTTTTTTAAATTGTATCACATAATTTAGCAATTATAGACAAATATGATAAGTTTATATGAAATGTCATACAACCGTTTTTTTAACGGTTTTCTTAACACAAGTCCTAAGGGCTGAGGATAAGAGCTGATAAATGAAATAAATCAAAATTATGTATTTAATACATTAAGAAGTCATATATTTAAATTTTAAATATTTTATTTCCTTTTTCAACCTCTTATCGTTAATTCAGTGGACCAACATTAAAAATAAATTAATTTAAAAGTTTACATTCTTTGATCTTTAATAAGAAGCTAGACGAGTTTATGCTTGGGCATATAAAAGATAATGTTTTGATAGGCATGATCTTTGATGTAAGTCTAATTATGGCAGTTATTCATAGTCAAGTCATAAAGATAGGACAATGTTTAATTTCTTTAAAGTGAGGTGATCTGATTATAAAATTGATAAGAGTATATTTATACTTAAATTAGTGAAAATATATTAAGATTTCAACCCACTTTAACGATTAAAAGTGGATAAATACTTACTTTACAATATTAAGGTCATTTTAGGAAATTATTTTTCTTTAAAAAACATAATAATTTTCTTAACATCCCCAAGCGTTGGTTTTAAGCATTAAGGTCTTTCATTTGTTATCTTAATCACCTGCCAAGTTTATCTTGAATATCAAACTGTAGTAATGAATTTAATTAAAGTTATCTGTCAATTGTTTTATACATTAATATTTTACTATTTTTCTTATACCTTTCTACTATGTGTTTCTCTTATATCCTACAATCTAGAAAAAATGAACTAATATAAAATTCCCACGACCTAATAATTTTACAGATGCCTATTAATTTGAACGTAGGGAGCACGTTGGCTTTCTAAAAAATTCTCAAATTCAATTTTTGTGAATACAAAATAAGTGTGAAGAGAGATTTACCGAATGAACTAACAAGTTATATGTGCATTTATACGGAACAATATTTTTTATCGTATGGTTAAGAACATACATATTACATGTGCATTATCTTTTTAAGTATAAGGAAGAACTTCAAAACAAATTATTTTGAAATTTATATATCCTTTAAAATTCAATATCATTCATTGTTTAACCTGACAAATATACATAATATCATAATGTGGAAGAATTTGATTTTATGATTTGGAAGACCAAAAATTGTAAAGGAGTTTAAAACTTGATGAGTTAATAGGTTGAATGTTTGGCTCTTATTAGCATTACACATATAAATAAAATCAGAACTGTTGTATTCTTTTTTATCAATAGTATTGTCCTTGCTTATAAAAACTCTTCATTTTTAGTGATCTTGTAAATTTGGATAAATACTTTGAACTATGACAACTATTAGGTTATTAAAATTAACAAATCTATATATCATTAGGTAGAAAATGACATAGTTATGAGAACCGTAAAGAAAAATAAATAATATAACTCTAACTAATATAGATCAATATTATTATATTTTTTGTGCTAGCAATTATGTACCATTACTAATAGTTTATATAATATTTTGAAATTGTATTATTGTCATGATATATGTCTTCATCCATATAATTTTTACATCATAGTATTTTAATGATCTGCAATGAATGATAAATGACACATAAAACAAATAAATAATATTAACTAACAACATTTTAAAATTTATTTAAATGTGTAATTAATACATATTTCATTTACTAAATACATAATTTTAAGGTAGAAACTAAATCATCATAATTAATGCTCTCAATTCCTTAATTCTAGGAAATGAAGCATTTGTAAACTATCAACTTTTCTTCTAATTAATATACATTATGAGTGATAAGTAGAATGACTATACATTATGAGTAACACTAACTATTAAAGTAAAGGGAAAAAGATAAAACAAATAGAGTGTTGAATTATACATTATGAGTGATAAATAGAATGATTATTTCTTTTGAATTGAAAGTTAAAAAAGAAAGTCTTAAATCCCAAATTGCAACATATGATTCATTTTCCTTGCTTTTTCCAAAAGCAACGTCCCCTCAAAGTGGCTCAAACCTTTTTTTATGAGAATAACAAATTATTTATTACACAACATTATCAATTATGTTACGTTACATTTTTATCTTCTTAAACTTTTCAATTAAGTTGATGTATTTTTCAGTGGTTCAAGTAAATGCAAATTTTGTGAAGCAATTTGACATAGAAATTAGCAAAAATCATGGTACTATTTATTTTAATAAATATATAACATATGTAATGGTTAATGAATTCAATAAAAATATAACATGCAAAAAAGTTGTACTCATATTCTATTTTAATCGGTTAATAAAAAGTTTTGTTTTTACCTGAACCAGGAATTAAAGGTAAACGAATATGATTAGCTTACCATACATGAACAACCGCATACCACTTTTTAGGACAATGAGACAAAAACTTTATCCTTGAGGTGTTTATGAAACATGAAGAAACAAGCAATAAAAATAGTAATTCATTTGAATAAAAATATGTATAAACAAAATAAGAGATTTATATAGAGATAAAACTAACTTGTGGAGATGCTTCAAAGAAGAACCAAACTGCAAATGAAGAGAGAATAATATAAGGACATGATAAAGATGAGGAGATATATAGATTAATAACAACAAAAAACAAACAAATACAATATCGTAAGTGAAAGTTTGATCGTCCTTGAGGTTGCGACCCTTGTAAATAAGATGTTAACGAAGATGATCGTTGGAAGAACAAATCTACGAAATAATGAAATCAATGAGAAAGAATCTATAAAATAAAGAAATTAATGAAAAAATAAACAAAAAATAGCATTTTCAATAAGAACAACAAACAAAATAAACAAAAAAATCAATGAAAAATCAATTTAAGGAACAAAATTATAAAATAAGAACAAATATACAAAATAAACAATACATCAATGAAAATACACTTTAAAATGGATTATTAGAAGAGAAAGACAATAACGAAGCCACACTAAGATAATAAAATGGAAAAATGAAATGAAAATGAAGAGGAGCATGAAATGAAAAAGTGGAATGTAAGTGAAGAGAATAGTAGAGATACCATGCCCTTGTTTTAAAGAAAATATAAAAGATTAATACAATGTACTAGAGAACATGATAAGATATAGACCTTCTTTGGAGGGAAAAGAATGAGGAGAGCATGACACATGTCCAATGATGATGTGGGAGAACATTTGTTTCTTATATAGTTAATAGATAGATTGACTCTTCTAGCGTGTCTTCAGTTACATCGTTAGAACTCTTTGAGATTTTTAGTTAGTGAGAGAGTGCATGATAAAAAACTAATCTATAACTCTTTAAGCAAATAGATTGATTTAATATAGATGATTAATGAAGGATTTAATTTGTACATTGTTAAAATGGTAGGAACTATGAACAATCTTGGTAAAACAAGAAAAAAATGAGAAAATCATTCATTGAATGAATATGAATTGAATGAATGAATTAAATCTTGAATGAATAATATTCTCATTATTGAATTGAATGAAAAAGTGAGCCAATATGACTTATTTATACAAGAGAAAAGAAGAAAAAGAAAGCTTGTATAATAATCAACTGACACAAATCTAACTAGCTAATTCTAACCTCTTAACCAACAATCATCTTCCAAAAATAACCTCTAAATCTTTAATATCCCTGCAAGCTGGTGAGTGAACATTTTTAACTCACAGCTTGGAATTAATTTGAAGCAGTAACAACGTTTAACCACCTATGGCAGAAGCTATATCATCAAACGTGTAACCATCCATGACAAAAACTATATTTTTGATTAACCACAATGGATAGAAGCTAACTATATAATGTTTAACCATCCATGACAGAAGTTATATTTGAGCTTAACCACCATGGACAGAAGCGAACCAACCATTGATGATGAAAGAGAGAAGAAAAAAATGGATGGGAATATTAATCATAATATGCAACTTCAATGATGTGAAAACACACTATAATAATGTCATGTGTTTACGAGAGGAGTAAAAAAAATAGAGTATTAATGTCCATCAATGATTTCTGACTAAAACATAAAACGTCATGACACCCAGAATATAAAAGTTGATGTGCTAGCGTGTTTATATCAAACACATGTGAGTTGCAATAGTCAATTCACCAATCTACCAAACTTTTTTAAGATGCTAGCAATCAGTGCAGTTAAGAGAAACTTTGCACGTGACAAGTAACTAGCAAGATATGCAACAACACTCATCTTAGTAATAGGGGATTAACATCACAAACAAACATCTCCAAAAGAACCTTCACAAATTCCACACTAGACTCTTCAGGATCCGGTGCACATGCATGGAACATCACAAACTGGGAGCCTTCTTTGTTTAATTCTTTCTTTGTAGACCTCTTAGAACATATGTAATCATGTTTTTGCAACAAAATAACACATCAAATATACAATATTATCTTTCAAGAACTAGGATTACTGCTCACCATCCAAAAACAACTTCCATGTAAATCTAATAACCTCCTATTGCGTACAATTTTATCAAATAACTCTACCAGCAATCACAAATTCCATGCTAACAAGTAACCTATAACCACTACCCTTGAAACACTATATTGGATTCAAAGGTGAAAGGATAAGAAACAAGAAACTTTTGTTTCAAGATGAAATCTCTTGCAATTAAGCATATTCAAGAAAAATAAATTAACCACATCAAGAAAGAATGTGATGAATGTATACCTACTTCTTTAAACAACAGAAAAATTGGAACTATGAGAATGAATTCAGGATCTAATCACACAATGCAAGCTCCTACTGGTGCTACACAAGAACTCTATATTGATTCTAAAAGAAGTGATGCTAAAGATGAGGCTGCTAACGAGAAGTATAAGCGTAAGCCATCAAAACAATAATTATTACTCTGATATCATGTTAAAATGGTAGGAGCTATGAACAATCTTGGTAAAACAAGAAAGAATGAGAAAACCATTCATTGAATGAATATGAATTGAATGAACAAATTGAATCTTGAATGGATAATATTCTCAATATTGAATTGAATGAAAAAGTGGGTTAATGTGACTTATTTATACAAGAGAAAAAGGATAAAGAAAACTTGTAAAACAAGCAACTAACACAAACCTAACTAGCTAATTCCTAACCTCCTAACCAGTGGCGGATCTTGATCTAAATTTTAGAGGGGACAACAATATTTAACTACAATTTTATTACTAAAATTAATTGAGTAACGATGAATATGAAGGATCATATATGATAAAATTTTCAGTTATTTCCTTTTCAATATAAATTACTATATAATTTACAAGAAATTTATCTTCTATCTTACTACATAATTTTGTTTGGTTACTTTTGTTGCTGAAAATGATATTTATGTAATAACCAAACCATAATAGCTAAAATAAGACGAAACAATATATGACTAACGACGTATGATTGAGAATTTGTTTTTGTTGTGATTGAGAATTTGTTTTTGTTATGATTGAGAATTTTTCAAACTTAAATGACTAATGACAGGACAACAAAATTTTGAAATTGATATCTCAAACTAATCTTTTGTTGCTCCTTGAAATTCATATAATAGATTTTTGACAACAATACATATCTTATAAATATTAAATAAATTATAAGCATTATTGGTGTATATATTATCAATACATACATAATATCTTTCATCAAATATAAAATAGTTACTAACTTAAATGAAATCATATTATTATAAGTAACATCAACATCTACACATGTAAGAATTTTTTTTATCAATTATGTATAATTTTTTGAAGGATAAAACATGTTATACTATATTTATTTATAATCTATAAATGTGTATTTCCATAAAGACGTCATTTAAGTGGAGGAAATGAAGTACATCTGCTTTTCCAAAAAATATGTCATTATATGTATCACTTTTTATAATTTAAGAGTTTAATAATTAAATACTCAACCATAACTAATGACACATGAAACAACATATGATATATTGCTATAGGTAAAGAGGTAAAAAACATTATTTTAATAAATTAAAAATTAAAAATTCAGCTGCCCTTTACATGTTCCGCCACTGCTCTTAACTAACAATCATTTTCCAAAAATAACCTCTAAAGTATCTTTAATATAGATTGATATTAATATAGATGATTAAGGAATGATTTAATTTTCACATATTATAAAAGAGTGTCAGTATGAATTTCATTGTTGATGTGATAAAAATTTTGTTGGTGGATAATCTCTAAATACGATAAGCACTCTCTGAGTTGTGAAATCCCATGAGTTATTCCCTGAAGCCTCTAACCCTAGTAAGCCTTCATATACATACAGTTAATACATAGAATACAATATTGTGGTACGTTGTTTGATCCTGATGATAAAGTAAATGCCATAATATATAGAATATAATATTGTGCTTTATTAAATATTTACATACATATCATTTATTATTCATTTGTATTACTTTTTTTAATAGTAAATGATGATTAAAAATGAATAGTAGATAATAGACTGTTAGTTTATAAAAATCTTACACTATGAATGTATACATTTCACCCTAATATATACTTGTACTACTAAAACACTTTGTTTAACAGCTAAGCAAGCATATCTGTGATTATGTGCACTTAAAAAAAGGTGAAAGAGAGGATTACATGTGATTTCTTGTCTATCCAACACTTTTTTGTATGCATAATATTTTGTTCATTTTGGGTGTCTTTTCATCATAGATTAGGATTGTTTTTTAATTGTTGTGGGACACTTAATTGTTTAATATGATATAGATTATGTTGTGGCATGCCTATGGTTTCTAGAATCCATTTCTTAATGTGAAACTTCGACACATCCATTTAACTTTGAACTTTGATCTTTGATATTGTTTTTTGTGACAAGATTTTTTGGAAGATTGTTAATTCATCATTTGGATACAGTTCAAACCTGATTGTTTCATGAATATACCACAACAAAATCCACTTGATTTGAACATGATATCTGCGTTTTGAGTTGGTTTGTCACTAAGTGCATGAAGCCAATAACTAACGACCCTTTAGTTTATTAAATAGATAAATAGATAAGAGTAGAAGTGATTCAAGATCTTAATTACATATTGTATCTAACACGATTTGCTTGAATTAATGGGAAATTATCAGAACTAGATTCTTTCCGTATTTTTTTTTTGGGTGAAGTTGATATCTTTTTTGGTAACTTGAAAAGTAGATCTTTACAACAAGAGTCGTGTATATGAGGGAATGTTATTAAATTGGATTTTTTTTGGGTAATTTGATTCATCTATAGATTATTAGTATTTACAAAAGCAAAAGTTTTCTATGAATGATTAATTATAAGACTAGGTGTAAAGTATAAACAGTAATGTTGGAAAAAATGTGAGGATATTATTTTTCTATTTAACCTATCCAACCTTATGCATCAGCAACCTTATGTTTTACGAATATATCAATGTAAATATTGTAAAGGCAAGCTAGCTTACAAAAGTGAAGTTATATGATGTGTGTGTTTCTCTATCTGGGGATTCTATATTATATAGAAATTATTCTGGAAAAGGGATATAAAACGACTAAGGATATAAAGATATTGAGCAACTTTGAATTAACCGAAATAAATAAAGGAGATAGAATCATAGAATGACTGAAGGAGCAACATATATCTGAACGTTGTTTACAATGAAGTGGGGAAATATATGCTCCTTCATTCTTAGTTTGGATTATTTATGTATTAGGTTTACCTCCCATCCTTTTCAATGATTTGATTTTATTCCAATCTTTTATTTAACGGATGTATAATTGATGTATTTATTGGATAATAAGCATAACTTGGAACTCAAGCAACCCGTCTACACAAGCATTGGCAAGAAAAATAACCGAGGAATTACTAGACCTGATGCACCTGGCTCACACCAAGCAACAAAGGAACAAGGCCAAGATCATGACTCATGCCAAGTGACCAAGGAACAAGGCCAAGGGCCATGCCCATAACTTGATCCCAAAAACAAATCCAACATATCTGGCCAAAGTCTTTTGTATTTAGCACGTTTTACATGAGCAAATTTAATAGAGTTAGTTAATTAGGTATATTATCATAATGTGATAGTTAGTTCAAAAGTTAGGTAAATTAGTTTCAAGGGTATCTTATTGCTTAAGCAACCTTATCTTGTAGTGTAAAGCAAGACTTTCTATGCCTCAATTCAATAAGAAAATATACAAGCATTATTTAGTTTACATTTCGCTATATGGTATCAAGAGCCATCTACTCAAAGGTTCTGATTACACTCTGCATAGGCCAAAGTGCCTCTCCACTCCTTGGTCAAGAAATTTGATCAAGGCTCCTGCTAAGGCCAAGAATTTGGCCAAGAAAAGAAAAAGACTCTCAAGCAGCAATGGCAAAACAACCAGATGCAAGACCAGAACAAGACTTGCAGATAAACAAAAACAACAACGATCTTCAGCAAAACCCCTTCTACCTTCATCTAGGGGAGAATCTAGGAGTTATCTTAGCAACACCACCATTGGATGACAACAACTACTACTCATGGAGCAGAGCCATGAGGAGAGCATTGTCCTCGAAAAACAAGTTCAAGTTTGTAAATGGAGCAATCAAGGGACCAAGTCCATCCAATCCAGAATATGACATATAGGAGAGATGCAATGACATGGTAGTATCATGGATTACAAGGAGTCTCACACAACAAATATCACAAAGCATAGTCTACATTGACAATTCTCATGACTTGTGGCTAGACCTTCAGGAAATATTTTCCACAAAGGATTATTTTAGGACTTCTGACCTCCTAGAAGAATTACACTCCATAAAGCAAGGTGATAGAGACATTTCTAATTACTTCACAGATTTGAAAACCTTATGGGAGGAACTTGACTCATTGAGACCAATGCCCTCCTGCATTTGTGAAGTAAAATGTAAGTGTGGAATGGTAAGGACAGTAAAAGAGCAAAGAGAAAATGAGTACGTAATTTGCTTCTTGAAAGGCCTGAATGATGATTTCAACACACAAAGGCTCAAATCCTACTCATGGAGCCTTTGCGTCAAATAAACAAGGTCTTCTCCCTTGTGCTTCAACAAGAAAGACAAGTCAATGGACCAACAACTCATTAACACTACAACAACTCATGAACAGACAAAGGATGCAGATGCGCAAGCACAGACCAATGAACCTGACAAGAAGAAATTCAACTTTGGTGTTGAGCAATATGAGCAACTTTCAACTATTTTCAAGAGCATTGGGAGACCCAAGATGAGCCATAAAGTGAACCAATTAATTGTGGATCCAGATGATACATCTCAAAGCAATCAAGATCAAGAAAACCATCACCAATCAGGTATCAATTCACACTGGATACTTGATACAGGGGCCACAGATCATGTGTGCCCAGACCTGTCCAACTTTGCTGACTACCACAATATCAAGCCAATTACAATTAGCTTACCAAATGGAACCACAACCCAAGGAAGAATTTCAGGGACAATAGACTTTTCTAACTCGCTCACCTTGCATGATGTACTATATGTGCCTGATTTTAAATTCAATATGCTTTCGGTGCATAAACTCACTAACTCACTATGTTGTGAACTTATGTTTGACTATTCGAATTGTTGCATTCAAGATACGATTACCTTGATGATGATTAGGCATGCTGAAGTAAGAAAGGGATTATACATGCTTAAAAGAGGCTTTAGTGATAGAATAAGTAGAAATCACAATGTAAATGCTTTAAATAATGTTTCTTTCTTTGATTTGTGGCATTTCATATTGGGACATCCATCTATATCTACATTGAATTCTATATGCAAATCCTTTTCTTATGTTAAATTTGACAACAATAATGTATGTGATTATTGTCATTTAGGAAAACAAACTATGCTACCTTTCCCCAATAGTAAGAACAAAAGTGAGCATGCCTTTGATCTAGTTCATATGGATATATGGGGTCCCACAACACACACATCCATAGATGGCCACAAATACTTCCTCACTATTGTAGATGACTACACTAGGCATACTTGGATCTATCTTATGAAAGCAAAATCAGACACTATGAGTCTTTTACAAGGCTTTGTGAAAATGATACAAACTAGTTTGATACTATGATTAAGGCTATAAGAAGTGATAATGATGTAGAATTCAATATGCCTAACTTTTACACAGACAATGGCATGTTGCATCAAACCTCTTGTGTAGAGACCCCTGAACAAAATTCTGTACTGGAAAGAAAACATAGACATCTCTTGAACATTACTAGGATTTTGCTTTTTCAATATAAACTGCCAAAACCCTTTTGGTCATATGTTGTGCAGCATGCTGCTCACCTGATAAATATATTACCTAGCCATGTCCTTCAGGACAAGACTCCCTATGAGTTCTTACACAACAAGGTCCCAAACCTTTTAGATTTAGGGGTCGTTGGTTGCCAATCCTTTGCCTCTACACCCACCCAACATAGGTCTAAACTTGACCCTAGGGCCATAAAATGCTTATACTTGGGACATAAAGAGGGAACAAAGGGCTATATCCTCTTTGATCTTCACAATAAGGAGATATTCATCTCTAGAAATATAGTCTTCCATGAACATATTTTTCCTTATCAACCTCAGGACACTAACATTCAAGCTAACACTAGGATTAATCCCAATGACTTCCTAGAAGAACCAAACTATAGCCTAGCTCAGCCTAGCAGCCACACACAAATAACACCTGACCATAATCATAATACCATAGAACAATCCTTACCTACATCTGCCTTGCCACCAAATGATGCATCTCAAGACCTTAGGAGATCTACTCGTCCAAGGCATCCACCTAGCTACCTAGAAGACTTTCACTATAATCTGACCACCCATGAAATCCAACTTGACAAAGATTTAAAAAAACAGAACCACATCCATCACCCTTTTTCCTCTTTCTTGTCCTATACTTCCATCTCACCTGCTCACCTTGGCCAAATATTATCCATCACCACCAACACTGAACCTAGATATTATCACCAAGCCATAAAATCTCAGCATTGGATCAAAGCCATGGAAGAAGAACTCAATGCCCTTGAACTCAATCACACCTGGACTCTAGTTGATCTTCCTGAGGATAAAATACTCATTGGATCCAAGTGGGTCTATAAGATTAAATATGGTGCAGATGATACCATAGAAAGGTACAAGGCCAAATTAGTGGCCAAATGGTATAACCAAAGAGAGGGAATAGATTTCTTGGACACTTTTGCACCAATAGTTAAGCTAACTACTGTAAGACGACTACTTGTCATAGCTGCTTCACAGAATTGGATTGTGCATCAACTAGATGTCAACAATGCCTTTCTCCATGGTGAGTTAAATGAAGATGTCTACATGGAGATACCTCAAGGAGTAATCTGTCAATCTCAAGGAAAGGTATATAAACTACATAAATCTCTATATGGATTAAAACAAGCAGGGAGACAATGGTTCACTAGGATCACTAAGACACCAATCTCCTAAAGCTATACGCAATCACATCATGATCATTCCTTACTCACAAAAGCTATTGGTATGCATTTCACAGCTTTACTCATTTATGTAGATGATCTAGTTTTAGCTGGCAATAATCAAACTGAAAAACAACTTGTTAAGCAATGTCTGCATCACCAATTTAGAATTAAAAACCTTGGTGTTATCAAATATTTTATTGGTTTGGAAGTTTGTAGATCTGCAACAGGTATTATTTTTTGCCAAAGGAAGTATGCTTTGGACATCTTATCAGATACAAGACTCCTTGCCAGCAAACCAGTAATAACACCAATCATCAAGACAACCAAGTTGCATCAAGATGACTCTCCACCTTACAATGGTCCTGCTTCATACAGAAGGCTTGTTGGAAGGTTGCTCTATCTTACAAACACCAGGACAAACATGAGCTATGCAGTCCAGCAGCTAAGTCAATTCATGGCCAAGCCAACTACCATCCGTCATTAATCTCTCACCAGAGTTCTCATATATATAAAGGCTAACCCATGACAAGGACTCTTCTATTCTTCAATATCAACTCTGCAATTAAAGGCTTTCAGTGACTCAGATTAGGCATCATGCATTGATTCTAGAAAATCCATCAGTGGCTCATGTGTTTTTCTTGGAAATTATCTGGTTTCATGGAAATCCAAGAAGAAAACAACCATAGTTCGCTCCTCCTCTGAAGCAGAATATCATGTCCTTGCAGCAACATCTTGTGAAATCCAGTGGCTAACCTATTTGCTCCTCAACTTCCAAATTCCTTTCATTAAATCAGCTCCCCTCTACTGTGACAATGACTTAGCAAAACACATTACAGCTAACTCGGTTTTTCATTAGAGAACCAAGCACATTGACATTGATTGTCATGTGGTACGTGAAAGCCTCCAATCCAAGCTCTTTCACCATCTCCCTATTCAAACTAATCACCAACTTGCAGATATATTAACCAAGGCTTTGGATCCATCCCCTTTTCATTATTTGCTTAACAAACTAGGAGTAATCAACATATACTCTCCAGTTTGTGGGGGAGGGGGTATTGGATAATAAGCATAACTTGGAACTCAAGCAACCCATCTACACAAGCATTAGCAAAAAAAAATGACCGAGGAATTAATAAACCTGATGCATCTGGCTCACACCAAGCAACAGAGGAACAAGGCCAAGATCATACACAAGCTGACCAAGGAAAACACAAATCTGGTGCGCATAACTCATGCCAAGTGACCAAGGAACAAGGCCAAGGGCCATGCTAAGGGCCATGCACATAACTTGGTCCCAGAAACAAATCCAACATATATGGTTGAAGTCTTTTGTATTTAGCACGTTTTACATGAGCAAATTTAATAGAGTTAGTTAATTAGGTATATTGACACAATGTGATAGTTAGTTCAAGATAAGTTAGTTTCAAGGATATCATATTTCTTAAGCAATCTTATCTTGTAGTATAAAGCAAGGCTTTCTATGCCTCAATTCAATAAGAAAATATACCAGCATTATTCAGTTTACATTTTGCTATAGTATTTTCTTTCACTCTTACTCCCATCCTTTTCAATGATTTAAGGTTAATATTATATATATATATATATATATATTTAATATAAGTAATATTATATATATATTTAATATAATATATACAAAAATATAATTTAATTATTAGAGTTAGAAAAATCTAGTTAAAAGTAGGCTTATTACCTTATTTAAATATAGACATTATGGTATATTTTAAGATTATATAGTATAACAAAACTTTGAATATGCTAATAGGTCAGACCCAAAAAAAAATGGTATTAAATTTATTTATTATGATTTCTCACTTAACCTATGAATAAATGATTTATAGTTACATATAATGTAAATAAAGTTCCAATGGTCTATTATATATAAATTAGATATACAATGAAAAGAAAAAATGTATGCACTAATAATGAAATAATTTTTTATACTAACCATGCATAAATATTAGATCAAATGAAATATACAAGTTATTATGAATTGAGTATCAAACCAAATGATTTAAACCAACACGTCTGTTGAGTGAGGTAAGGTCTCCGCTACATCTCTAGAAAAAATTAAAAGGTTAATAGTTTAATTCCTTAGAGCGACAATTATTGGGAGAGATAATTAAAAATGATGAAAGGGGTTAGTTCATTAATCATTAGAATGTGGAATTCTCTTAATTACGTTATACAAAAAAACCAAATGGTTTAAATACTATCAAACAATGTTAAGCAAGTTAACTTACTGCACAAGCAAGTTAAATTGCTAGTGAAAACTTATGGTGATCATGTGCCAAGTAAGGGCCATGATGCGCCAAGCTTTGCTAATCATACTCCTAATCACAAGTCTTATAAATGTATAGTGCAAGCCAAGCTAACTAATACAAAAAGAGGAGTTGCAGTTGTTGGAATTGGAATTAGGGATGACAACAGGGATGACGAGCATAGGTAGTAGCTACCCGCTACCTATTTCAAAATAGGAGAGCATTACCCATACCTGCTCGTACTTTTACGGGTATTCACGGGTATTTCTGGGTACCCGTGGGTTTCCTATATTATAAATGAATTTTTAATTTTGTACTTCTATTATGTTTCAAATGAGATGAAACTTAATTATTTTTGTATCTTTTGATTGAATATTTGGCAAAAATGCTAAATTTATTGGTGTTTTCTATTTGTGTGATTTGTTGTTCACATTTCCTTAACAAAAAATATATATTTTCTTTGTAAAACATATGTGTTTCTACACATGTAATAATAATTGTGGGTGTTTTACCACCAAATTTAATAAAAGATGTAAGCAAAGTAAAAAAATGTAAACAAAGTAAAAGGAAAATATGTATATAGTGTAATGAATGTTAGGATAATGTACTTTTTATTTTAATTAAATATAATATATTAATAATATAAATAACGTGTACCCATAGGCACGGGTACCATAATATCCATATCCGCCCGTATGTACTACATGTATTTTTAAAAATCCGTTTGTAAAATCTGCGGGTACTCGTTTGTGATACGTACCTGTGCCCGTACGGGTTTTACCTGTGGGTACCCACAGATACAGATTTTTTTGTCATCTCTAATTGGAATTGATGTTGCAGCTGTTGGAATTGATGCTGCTGAATGTGAAGAAGAGAATATAGACAAGGCTGTTGGTAATGCAATAAACCTGGACATAATATATGCATTGATTTCATTAAACCACACTATCAGACCCAAATGTGATGATTCAGTTGTACCTGAATGTGTTAATTCATTTGTTACACATTTTCCACATGTGTAAATTAATTTAGTTAAGTAGGTTAGTTTAGTTGGCTAGTACTTCCTTCTTTGTATAAATAGTTTAGTCATTCTCCTTTGTAAAGTAACTTTTGTATTTTTCTTTCATAAATTAATAAAAAGATTAAGATATATTTTTTCATCTTCACTTGTTCTCTCTTTTGGGTTTTGTTCTTCACCCACTATTACTTCTTGAAAAGCTTAAGAAAGCTCTTTCAAATTTTTAGACGTTATCAGAGCTCTTTTACACTCAATATACGTCTTTCATCATTCCAACTAGTGTTTCCAACTTACCCCTAGATCCTTCACAAGATCCATCTTCTATTTACTACATTCATCCTTAAGAGAACCCGACAAATGCATTGGTGTCTCTCTTGTTAACTGGTGAGAATTATCACCAATGGTGTAGATCCATGGCAATGAGTCTGATCACAAAGAAAAAAATTAAGTTTTGTTGATGGCATCATACAAGCACCTCCCAAAACTGATCATGTGTATAAGGCATGAGAAAGATCAATCAATCTTGTAACTTCTTGGATCATTAGATCAGTAAGCCCTTCAATTGCTCAAAGCTTCTTATGGATACACAAAGCATATGAAGTTTGGGATGAACTCAATGAGAGATTCTCCCAAGGTAAAAATTTTAGACTTGTAGAATTAAAATAGTCTCTAGCAAGATTCAAACAAAGGGATTTGAATGTGTTAGAATACTTCACTGAACTAAAGACCCTTTGGGATGAGTATGACAACTTTAGACTAGTTCCAAGGTGTATATGCCATGCCTTTCCTAACATCAAGAAACACAAGATAGAAGATAAAGTCATAAGATTCCTCAAAGGCCTAAATGAGGCATACTTAGGGGTAAGGTCACAAATTCTGCTAATTGACCATCTTCATAACATGAGTAAGGTTATTTCCCTAGTCACTCAGCAAGAAATGCAGCTTTATGGGCAAGATTCATATTCAAAGTCATGGTTGCATCAGGAAATTGGGAAAGAGAAGGATACACTAGCAAAGGAAGAGATTAGAACAGACCAAATCTTGGAAATTCTGGTAGAGGAAGCAACAATAATGCCTATACAAGCAACTCCTATAATAAGTACACCAATACAGGTAAATATTACACCCAATGTAAAAAGTATGACCATGCTGTTGAATTGTGTTACAAGTTGCATGGTTTCCCATAAAACTTTCCTTTTAGAGGAGATCAAAACAACTCTGTCATGAGTGCTAACATTTTTGATCAAGACAAGAATGAGAAGCAAGCATCAGAAATGCATAACTCACAACATGATGACACTATATTTGGCCTTAGCAAACATCAATATTAGGGATTGGTTGACATGTTGCACTTGCAGACATGAGTAAGTTCTTCAAAGCTTGATCACCAAACCAAGAATGCTTACACCAATGTTCTATCTGCAACATCAATGTCCCATGATGAACAAACTCCAGGTATCTCTAAATCTAGCATTCAATTCATATCTTGGATATTGGATAATGGAGCAACAGATTACATAAACTCTAGCCTAGCGAACTATTTAACATATAAACAAATTATACCTATAAGAGTCAAGTTGCCTAATGGAAGTGAGGTTGTGTCATCTATATCAGGAACTGTGATCATTACGCACAATCTCACCATCCATGATGTATTGTACTTACCAACTTTCAAGTACAACTTGCTCTCCATACCAAAATTAACTTCCAAATCCTCTTGCCTTATGTTTTTTGATACTTCATCCTGTGTAATACGGGAGAGGAATTCCCTGAAGATGATTGGTACAACTAGGCTATCTAATGGTTTATATGTGTTGAAGACACCTAAATTCAAACATTGCATCATCATTTTTGTTGCTAACTTTCCTAATATCCTTTATTCCAACATTTGGAATTATAGACTTGGACATCCATCTTATGTGTGTATGGATACAATAAAAACTGATTTTCCCTTTGTCTCTTTTAATAAAGACCATATATGTGATATCTGTCATCACCCAAAGCAAATTTTTTTACCTTTTCCTTTAACTCATACTCAATCTTCACAATGTTTTAATTTAATCCATGTTGACATATTAGGACCTTTATCTACACCTCTATACATGATCACAAATATTTCTTAACCATTCTAGATGATTATGCTAGATTTACTTGGATATTTTTAATGAAAACTAAAGCTGAAACTAATGGATTGTTACAAACTTGTGTCCTCATGGTAGACACACAATTTTGTGTCAAAGTGAAAATCATTAGAAGTGATAATGATCCTGAATTTGCAATGAAATCCTTCTATTCTACAAGAGGAATGCTTCATCAGACCTCTTGTATATACAATCCACAACAAAATGGAGTGATAGAATGAAAGCATCAACATCTCTTGAATGTAGCAAGAGCTCTTCTAATACAGAGCAATTTGCCAAAACTTTATTGGCCATATGCTATTAAACATGTTGCTTATGTTATAAACCTTCTGCACACTCCTATTTTACACAAAAGATCTCCCTATAAGATTCTATATAAAAGGCATCCATATCTACATGTCCTAAAGGTCTTTGGCAGCCTATGTTTTGTTAGTACTCAAGCTCATCATAGGACCAAATTAGATCCTATAGCCAATAAATGTGTTTTCTTTGGTTATAAGGAAGGATTAAAATGCTTTGTTATTCTTGATTTGACCACTAAGGCCATAGAAAGCAGTAGATATATTATATTTTATGAGAATGGTTTCCCTTATAAGTCCTTTGATGAACACATACCTCAAGACTCTCACAATGATGAGTCAAATAAGAAGTATAGGATTTATGATGATACTTTTGTCACACACACATCCTACTAATCTACCTCAAGGTGAAATAGATCATGAGGACACCTACAAAACTTATGAATCACCAGGTCTGTCTTCACAAGATACTCCTCACACTCAAACCAATGAGCCAAACTTAAAATCTCAATTAAACAATCATACTTCTGTTAGAAGAAGAAGTAGTAGGACCACAAAGTTACCTAGATACCTTCATGAATACCATTGTGCTCTTTTAAGTAATAACACTTTTCATAAGGCTAGCAGTAGGTGCCCTTTATCATCCTACTTAAATTATGACAATTTTTTCAAACATTCCAAAGTTAGAGCCTTGTTCCTCATTGTCCAACATGAACCTAAAACTTACTCTCAAGCAGTAAAGTATGCACATTGGCAAGCTGCAATTGATAAAGAAATTGCTGCTTTACAAGAAAACAAAACATGGATCTTAACTGACTTACCTTATGATAAGGAAGCTATTGGATGCAAATGAGTTTTTTATTCATAACTGGTATCTTAAGAAATTAGATGTTAATAATGTTTTCTTACATGGTGATCTAATGGAACAAGTGTATATGATCATTCCTCCTAGCTTGAAGGCTGATAAGCCTCATCAAGTGTGCAAATTAGAGAAATCCTTGTATGATTTAAAACAAACTAGCAGATAATGGTTTGTTGAGCTTTATGTTTTCCTTTTAAAACAAGGATATCACAAAGCTAAAGGGGGTTAGTCTCTGTTCATAAAATGGTCATCAAAGGAATTTATCACAACCATTCTTGTAAATGTAGATGATATTATAATAACTAGTAATAACATAGATGAAATCAACCACATCAAGCTTCTATTAGATAGAACCTTTAAAACTAAGGACTTAGGGGACCTAAAATACTTCTTTGGCTTTGAGATTTCCATAAACAAGTCTAGAATATCCTTGAACAAGAGGAAGTATGTACTAGAAATAATCTCTGATGCTGGTATGATTGGCTGCAAACCAACATCTACTCATGTGGTTTATGGCACTCACATATATCAAGACAGTAGTGATTCTTATCATGATCATGTTGCATATAGGAGGCTAATTTATCTCACTAATACAAGGCTTGATATTAGTTTCTCTATTTCACAATTAGCTCAATTTATGGCCACTCCTCCTAGGACTCATCACACTGCAACATTAAGGGTGTTGATGTATTTAAAAGGATCACCTTCTTTAGCATTGTTCTTTCCTTGCAATTCCTCTATTCAGATTAAATCCTATAGTGAAAGTGACTAGGCCTCTTGCCTAGATACTAGAAGATCAATAAGTGGTTATTGTATCTATTTAGATAAATGTCTCATATCATGGAAATCTAAGAAACAAAAAAACTGTTTCTATAAGCTCTTGTGAAGCTGAATATAGGACAATGGTCATTACTACTTGTGAGATTACTTAGATAACTTACTTACTACAAGATTTACAACATGCTTATTCTTTACATGCTCTATTATATTGTGATAATTAGTCAGCTATGTACATTGCTTCTAACCCTGTTTTTCATGAAAGGACCAAGCATATAGCTTTATGAGTGCAAGATCAAGATTATGTCTTCATTCACTCCCAGTTGGGTCTCATCAATATAAGTGCCCCATCTTGTGTGTGTGTGTGTGTGGGGGGGGTATCAAACAATGTTAAGCAAGTTAACTTACTGCACAAGCAAGTTAACTTGCTAGTGAAAACTGATGGTGATCATTGGCCAAGTAAGGGGCATGATGTGTCAAGCTTTGCTAATCATACTCCTAATCACAAGTCTTATAAATCTATTGTGTAGGCCAAAGTAATTAATACAAAAAGAGGAGTTGCATCTGTTGGAATTTATGTTGCAGCTGTTGGAATTGATGCTGCTGAAAGTGAAGACGAGAATATAGACAAAGTTGTTGGTAATACAATAAACCTGGACAAAAAAGATGCCTTAATTTCATTAAGCCACACTATCAGACCTAAGTGTGATGATTCAATTGTACATGAATGTGTTAATTCATTGTTACTCATTTTCCTCATTTTGCCATTGTGTAAATTAAGTTAGTTAAGTTGGCCAGTACTTCCTTCTTTATATAAATAGTTTATCCATTCTCCTTTGTAAAGTAACTTTTGTATTTTTCTTTCATAAATTAATAAAAAGATTAAGAGGTATTTTTTCATCTTCTCTTATTCTCTTTTTTGGGCACAATTTAACAACAACAAAAACGCCAATTGTCCTATGTCTTTTTTTGTTTTGTTTTTTGTCACTCATAACTATTAGGGAGTACATCTGATGTCCCATAAATTGTGTCACTATATATATTATCTTCTTATAGTTGGTTAAAAATGATTTTATATTAAAAATTAATAGTTAAATATTTTCTGACCAATCACAACTAATAGGAAGGGGAAGAAAAATCTAGTAGGTCATGTCCCTTTTTGTTTCTCCTGTGATCACCTCATTAGGTGAGAAACTGAATAGGAGAATATTGTATTTATAAAATACAATTTTATCCTTCAAAATCACTTCTAAAATTTAATTTAATAATTCATCATTTATCTTTTCTCTCTTTCTTTTTTTCTCTCATACTAAATAACCCTTAAAATTCACTATATTTCTCAATTCATTCTCTTTGCTGTACTCATACTTTATCTTCTGATCTTCTCTCCTACATTGTTCTTTCCTAATTGAAAGAAAACCTATGAATTCTCCTCTTTAACTGTTCTTTCTTTCCCTTCCTCCTCTCAATTCTATGTTCATCATCCAAACATTCCAATATTTGAATAGGAAAAAAACACTCAACAATTATATATCTTCATCAACATCATCATCATGAATCTTTCTTCTACCTCCATATAAGTGTATGACTTGGAATGTGAATTCAGTGTTGTCTTCTTCTTGTAGTTTTTTTAAGTCTAGAGTATCTCCTCCATAACTTTCTGTATCTAATGTATCATAATGCATAAGGTACCTCGGTTTATTTATTTCAATGTAGTCTTATTAATCACACACACACACACACATATATATATATATATATATATATATATATAAGTCAAGTTCTAGGTATTACCAAAAAAAGTAAGTTTTCATAGAGATTCATGAAAATATTTACTTAGAAATGCGTTTCCCAAATGGGGATGGCTAAGAGTACAACTTGATCATCATTCTTAATTTAATAACATTATATTAAAAACTTGAAGACATAAAAGACGTAGTGTTAACCAAATATATGATCTTCAATATGTTGGCTGTTTGGCACTACCGACCAACTCAGCTAATGCTTTGTTTTATTTGGACAATCATGATATCACTCTAAGTATGATAATAATTTATTAAATGGGTTAAAACATTTTCTTCCATTTTCATCATTCAAGAAAAGTACACTTACTTTACAATTTGACTCATATCCTTTCCAACCATCTTTTTGACTGAAAGAGGATATAAGCATATGAGATTTTGCACATCCATTTATGATTTTATCTTCTTATTCAAAACAAACTAGCCACACGCATGGGTAGGCTTACATTGCCATCATCCTTGCTATAATCCACCATCTTATGATAGTCTTTGGACTTAAGTCTAGAATCATCATTTAAGTATATATCTCAAACAAACCTTTCAATTTAATTAATATAAGACTCTATTGGATTTTCTAGATGACTACAAGGTCAAATGTTCGATTACGTACTAGAAGCGGCACTTATTGAGAGAAGTAGTTACCCACATCGATATAGATTAGTTTCTTATCCAAAAAATAGTGAAAAATATCATTGGTTATACAAAAAAAAATTATTATTATCCATAATATATAATTTAGGGTGAGACTATTGACGATCTTAATTAAGTATCTATTTACTATTCTATTCAAGCAATTATATTTTTATAAAACAAAATATAAAATTATAATTGGTTACTAAAAATGAAAATAAATAATTTGAAATATCAATATTCCTGCCCAATAATTTATTTAATATATCATTTGCAGCTTAAGTTGTGCAATTGATCATTGGATTTTCAAGATCACTAAGCTGTTGCTTATTTCATCATTAAGTTGTATTCAGTGTAAGTTAGAAATTGAAGCTACTAATAAAAATATCTAATTACTTTTCTGATGAGAAGATATTAAACATATATATGTAGCCACATGATAAAAAAATCGACACATCCGTATGTAGATATAAAATTAAAGGAATAAGTACCCTTAAATAGTTAAAATCTATATAGATTTCAATTTATAACATGATCTAATGGTGAATATATCATTACTTAGTCACTTTATACACATACTCAATTTTAAAGAAATCTTTTAATTTCCACCGTTATATTGGTCAAAAAATTTCTTATTGTCCTTCAAATTTACGAGTACACTTGTATTCTAGACATTATATTTTCTTGATATGAAATTCAAAGGGCCTTCTTGGCCTTGACTGCAACAAAAATGATAGCATGGGGATTGATGACAATAGAGACAACCACAAAGTTGTATACCTCAATAAACAAAAGCTGTAGAAAGAAGAATGTAAGTAACCACAGTCTTCTTAATCTTATTCTTAATAGAATAATAATATTATTACTCTTTTCTTCATTGTGTCGTTCTTATTTTTTATTTTTGTTATTAAATAAGAACAATTTTTTATTATTCTTAGCAAAGAAAAGTGATGAGGGATGTTGATGTGGTGGGGAAATAATAGATATTGTAGGACCCAAATAAGAATAAAAATCATGTTTACTATTATGATAAAAAAAATATATGATATTCTTATTTTATGGGGAGTTATAATAAATTATAAAATAATGTGTGAGACCTAAATAAAAATAAAAATATTGTTTTTCATTGGAGATGCTCTAAGCCTAAGTAACAAAGACATACTTCTTAAGTGCACCATAGAGTTTAGTACTGAAATATGATATTATAATAAACTTATTATTTATAAAAAAATATATTTAAAATCTAGTTGAATTTGTTTTTAAAAATATGTGTTATCATCTCATTCAATATTGGACTATCTACAGAAATATCTGGATTCCTTCTCACGATGCCATGCAACAATAACATCCAGTTGTATACCAACACAACTTTATGCCATCCAACATATAAAAAGTAAACAAAAAAATGGTCGTACCAAGTAACATTTAACACTCAAAAACTAAAAAAAGTTGATACACCAATCGTCACATGATTATGACTAAAACCAACAAAAATGATGTAAATATTATATTACTATATAAAAAAGTAAAGATATGTATGACCAAAAACTAAAAAGGTTGATAATTTAATAATCTAAATTGATTCTTGCCAGAACCGGGTAAAAGGATTCATGATTATACAAGTGGATGATTAGTATAATATTTGGCCCCTTATCTTTATTTGTTTTTTATCTAGTCTTATATCTTTAATTTTTACAAATTTTAATCATCATTCAAAATAGTGCCTTGCCTTTGTAGCCTAACAAATGGAGGTGATTATAAGGAGTATGTATCATCTCCATTAACAGAGAAATAAATGCTTAAAAAATCAAATAAAAAAATTATTATATAATAACACATTTATCCTTTTAAATATAATAAAATAATATTATTGTTGTTAAAAACATAAGAAAATTGAAGTATTTATCTCAATTAAAAGAACCTATTGTTAGAAATTATAAGTTTCTAATTAAGGTGAGCATTATATATTTGATTTGATACAATGATATCAACTATTTATTTTTTGGTTACATTATAAGTGATCTAATTACTGACACCTCTTAGATTTCTAAAAGCTTATAACGGATATGGGCTTAATGTGTGGATACCCATCAGGTTAACCCACACGGGATAATGAGAAACCTATAAGTTAACACATAAGGAAGGTTATGGTCCTCAATACACCAAATCAAATTTAGTTTTCTCCTCTCCCCATCAGAGTGAAAATGCAAGTCCCAAGAGGAATTAGGGATTTGGTTGAGGAAGGTCATCATACCATAAAACCTCTTTCAGAAACGTAGATCAAAGGAGCACATCCAGGAACATGGATTCAAGTATGACACTGCACCCTTTGATTCATATATGTGTGTGAGAATCATGAAATTCAAGATCCTAAGATTGCTATTTCACCAATCATAAGGAATTTCCAACAAGTGGTATCAAAGCATAGGTTCTGAATTTTATGATTCTCAATTAAGGGTGTTTTCCCAAATCTTGTATGAACCCTAATTTTAATTTGGGGATTATTGAATTATGCTTCCGCTGTTATGTTCTAAATATTGGGAATTTAGGGATTTATTTTTCTATCAAATCAAAGTTTGATACATGTTAATTTCTCCTATTTGATAATGATATGGAAATCACTTCACTTCAAACGTATTTTTGGCAAGTTTATTCCTCAAATTTTTTGCTCCATTTTTCATGAATTTGGTGCCATTAATGCTTATGAATTTTTTTTTACTGTGATGCTACGTACTTGTTGTATTTTACTGCATTACTGTTATATACACTGCACTATATATATTTGAGCATTTATGTTTTTCACTGTCTCGTTACTGTTATATATTAAAGTTCATTCGCTGCAATTTTGTTATATAACTTTTCGTTCAATCAAGTACTGTACCAAATTCATGAAAGAATTATTAGCCTGATTAAAGGGTAGGGCTCAAACTGAAATAGTCATATGAGCATACAAATGGGAGAAAGAAACATAGATAGATGGCAGGCTTATGGTATAATGGATTCAGATTTTGAATTCACCAAATCATAAATATATATAAATATATTTGTGTATATATTTCATATGAAGTTTTTTATGTTATGCTTTTCCACAGCACTTTTTTTTGCTTCAAATCCTTAGGTTGAAACTTGATTATGTGTATACACATGATAAATAATTGTTTGTCAAAGGCATGTATACATTTGCTTGAGCCTCCACAAATTGAAAATAGTCAAGAAGGGTGTTTAAAGTGTGTTTTTATCCAAATGTTTTTTTCTTTGCACTATTTCTTTAAATAGCTTGCACTGTTTTGATTTGGAATTATATTGTAGGATTAAATTTGATAATTATAAAAGATATCAAATATGGAGATTTTAATTTCAAGATCATTTATTTTTGTAATGGACCCATGTTTTAATTTTCTTTGTCTGATAATTATTTTGGATTAATTGATGCAATATGTTGCCAAAGTAACTTCTATTGTGGAAATTAATTGAAATACACATATTAGTATGAGATTATTTATGCGAATTGTGTTCGGCAATAACATACATGTGATGATAAATATGTAACAATTATAAAGTTTTTTTCAATGTGAATAATAGTCGCTCCAAAGAAAGGCTATCATTTGACAGAACTAATTGTTAATATTTGATCATTACACTGAGAGTATCACTTACAAATTGATTTCTCTATCCAAAAACTAGATATTGATGTTGTGTTAGGTATCTTATGATGGGTCTATTATGTGAACATGTCTTGTTTTAAATATATTACATGACTTGTTTGTTTATATTTGAACATGTTATTAATTCTTTGTTATATGGATTCAGTGTCTTTTACCAATGCTGCAAATTTTTCTGCTCAAATTAGTAACATCCCACTGCTGAATGGGACAAACTTTAAGGTCTGGAAGGAAGCCGTAGAAATCATTCTCGGCTGTATGGATTTGGATCTGGCACTTCGTGTGGAGAAACCCATTTCCAATGCAGAAAACCTCGATAGGCTAAAATTGAGAAATGGGAACGCTCTAACCGAATGTGTGTGATGATCATGAAACGCTCTATTCCAGATGCGTTTCGGGGCTCTATATCTGAGGGTGAAAGTGCAAGGAATATCCTTGAAAAAATAGAACAAGTCTTTGCCAAGAATGAAAAGGCGGAGACAAGTAGGCTTTTGGCTAAACTCATCTCCATGAAGTATAATGGCAAAGGGAACATAAGGGAGTACATAATGGAGATGTCTAATCTCGCATCAAAACTCAAGGCACTTAAGTTAGAGCTTGGTGATGACCTACTCGTGCACTTGGTTTTGATCTCTCTTCCTGCACACTTTGGGCAAT
>NC_032019.1:18429413-18432515 GCF_001865875.1 Lupinus angustifolius | reverse complement strand
AATGAGCTTATATCTCACTATGTGCAAGAGGAAGAGAGGCTGCAGAGAGATAAGACTGAGAGTGCTCACTTGGCTATGACCCCTCAAAATAAGAAAAGAAAGAGCAATAAGGGTGCTGCGAAAGGGCCTTCGCAGCAAAAGAAATTGAAGAGTAATGAGGAATTTATCAGTTACTTCTGTAAGAAGCAAGGACACATGAAGAAAGAGTGTCCTAAATATGCCTCATGGCGTGTAAAGAAGGGTAAATTTCTAACTCTTGTTTGTTCTGAAATTAATTTGGCTTTTGTACCCAATGATACTTGGTGGGTAGATTCTGGTGCTACTACTCACATTAGTATCACTATGATGCAGGGTTGCCTGTGGAGCCGACAGCCAAGTGATGATGAAAGATTCATCTTTGTGGGCGATGGCAAAAGGGTTGCAGTTGAGGTTATTGGAACATTTAGATTATGTTTAAGAACTAGTTTTCATTTGGATTTATTTGAGACATTTGTTGCACCATCTTTTAGGTGAAATTTAATTAGTGTTTTCAGTTTGGACAAATTTGGTTTTTCTTGTTCTTTTGGAAATAATAAAGTTAGTCTCTATCAAAATTCAAATGTTGTTGGTTCTGGTTCTTTAATAGATAATCTGTATATGCTTGATGTTTCCATTTCCACTAATGAAATACTGCAAACAAATTCACGTGGTACAAAACGAAAATTAAAAGAGAATTCAGCCACCTTATGGCCGAAAATTAAAAGACAATTCAGTCGCCTTATGGCACAAGCGTTTAGGTGATATATCTAAATAAAGAATTCAAAGACTTGTGTCGGATGAAATTCTTGACCCTTTAGATTTATCAGACTTTGAGGTCTGTGTTGAGTGCATAAAGGGAAAACAGACAAACAAAAGGAAATTAGGTGCCGAAAGAGCTAAAGATGTCTTAGAATTAATACATACGGATATATGTGGTCCTTTCCCTATGGCTTCTTGGAATGGACAACATTATTTTATTACGTTCATAGACGATTACTCTAGGTACGGCTACCTATATCTTATACATGAGAAGTCCCAATCCTTGGATGTTTTCAAGTCTTTCAAGGCTGAAGTTGAACTTCAACTTGGAAAGAAAATTAAGGCTGTCAAATCTGACCGTGGTGGTGAATACTATGGCATATATGATGGATCAGGAGAACAACGTACAGAGCCATTTGTGCTTTTCCCCAGAGAGTGTGGAATTGTTCCACAATACACTATGCCAGGCAAACCTAGCATGAATGGTGTTGTTGATCGACGAAACTGAACTCTTAAGTATATGATGAGAAGTATGATTAGTCATTCTTCCTTACCAGAGTCTCTTTGGGGGGAAGCTTTAAAGACCGTAGTTTACATCCTTAATAGGGTGCCAAGTAAAGCAGTTAACAAAACCCCATATGAGCTTTGGACTAATAAAAGACCAAGTTTGAAACACTTGCACATTTGGGGTTGTCCAGCTGAGGCGCGGCCTTATAGACCGCATGAAAGAAAACTGGACTCTAGAACTGTTAGCTGTTATTTCGTTGGCTATGCTGAACGCTCTCGTGGCTATAAATTTTACGATCCCACTTCAAGACTCTTTTTTGAGACGGGAAATGCAAGATTTCTTGAGGAAGTTGATTTTGGGAAGGAAGAGAACATAAGGATTGTTGTCTTTGAGGAAGAACCAGTTACTGATTGTGAACAAGTTCTTGTGCCTATTACCATTCAAGGAATAAATTCGGTAATAGTAGATAATGTTCAGAATATTGTCCATAGCAATATTTTAGAACAAGACAACAATAAGGCTCTCCCTCAAGTACCTATAGAACAAATTCAACAACCTCAACAAATAGAAGTCCCATTAAGGAGATCTACTAGAGAAAGGAGAAGTGCAATTCCTGATGATTATATTGTATTTCTTCAAGAACATGAGGATGACATTGGGTTAACAGAAGATGATCCATTGAATCTTTGTCAAGCCATGAAAAGTTCTAATTCTCAAAAGTGGATTGATGCCATGAAGGATGAGATGAAGTCTATGCATGATAATGACGTTTGGGATCTTGTCGAATTACCTGAAGGTGCGAAACCTATTGGCTGCAAATGGATATTTAAAACCAAGAGGGATTCAAAGGGTAATATTGACAAATATAAAGCTCGTCTAGTAGCTAAAGGCTTCACTCAGAAAGAAGGCATTGATTATAAAGAAACCTTCTCTCCAGTATCTTCGAAGGATTCTTTTAGAATAATATTGGCACTAGTTGCTCAGTTTGATTTAGAGCTACATCAGATGGATGTTAAGACTGCGTTTCTTAATGGTGACATTAAGGAAACGATCTATATGGTGCAACCAGAAAACTTTGTGTCAGATGGCTCAAAGTCTATGATATGCAAATTAAAGAAATCCATCTATGGGCTTAAACAAGCTTCTCGTCAATGGAATCACAAATTTCATCAAGTTATTACCTCGTATGGTTTTGAGGCAAATAAAGTTGAAGATTGTGTATACCATAAGTTCAGTGGGAGTAAATTTATCTTCATGATATTATATGTCGATGATATACTGCTTGCTAGCAGTGATATGGGACTATTGCATGAGACCAAGAGATTTCTAACGAAGAATTTCGAAATGAAAGATCTTGGGGAAGCTTCTTTTGTATAAGGTATTCAGATACTGAGAGATCACTCTCAAGGTATTCTAAGGTTATCACAAGAAAGCTATATAGATAAAGTCCTAGACAGATTTGGCATGAAAGACAGTAAACCAGGGGATACCCGGATATTTGAGTAATCCTGGAATGCATCATTGGAAGGCAGTCAAACGTGTTATGCGTTACTTGAAGAGAACAAATGAGTACATGCTCACTTATCGGAGGTCTAAGAATTTAGAGATCATTGGGTATTCTAACTCCGATTTTGCTGGATGTCTAGATAGTAGATATTTCACCACTAGGTATGTGTTTGTATTGGCTAGAGGTGCTATCTCTTGGAAGTCTGCGAAACAGACGCTTATAGCTCCTTCAACCATGGCTACAGTGTTCATGGCTTGTTTTGAAAAATCAGACCATGGCATATGGTTGCAGAATTTTGTCACTGGCTTAC
>NC_032019.1:18376320-18429313 GCF_001865875.1 Lupinus angustifolius | reverse complement strand
GACATGTTTGAGATCACATTGCATGAAATTTCCATGTCACTCATCTATATTTAATTTGTCATTGAGTATATTAATATGGTGATCATCGTGGTCGAGTCACACTTAAATGTGATGAAAGTCGCGGTGGTTCCATAGTTAATATATGAGATGGACCAGATTGTATTAAGGAGAAGTCTAAACGTAAATAGCATATGGATGCGCGCCTAAAGAACTTGTGATATAATTGTATCATGAAGATATGAAGCTCAAGTGGGAGATTGTTAGAAATTATAAATTTCTAATTAAGGTGAGCATCATATATTTGATACAATGATATCAACTATTTATTTTCGGGGTTACATTATAAGTGATCTAATTATTAACACCCCTTAAATTTCTAAAAGCTTATAACGGATATGGGATTAATGGGTGGATACCCATCAGGTTAACTCATATAGGATAATGGGAACCACATAAGTTAACACATAAGGAAGGTTATGGTCCCCAATACACCAAATCAGATTTAGTTTCCTCCTCTCCCCATCAGAGTGAAAACGTAAGTCCCAAGAGGAATCAGAGATTTGGTTGAGGAAGACCATCATACCACAAAACCTCTTTCAGAAACGTAGATCAAAGGAGCACATCTAGGAACATGAATTCAGGTATGGCACTACATCCTTTTATTCATATATATGCGTGAGAATTAGGGATGGCAATGGAAACCGAACCCGTGGGTACCCGCCCGAACCCGATCCGAATTTAATGGGTTAAACCCGTTGTTATTGGGTTCGGGTTCGGGTTTTACCCGATGTTAATTTTCGGGTTCGGATTCGGGTTCGGTATGTGTGATACCCTACCCCGAACCCGCCCCAAACCCGTTACAATTAATAAATTAATATTTTAATTATATGTTTTAACTTAACCCTAGTTTTGTGTTGTGCCTATTTTCCCCCAAAGTTAGAAACAAATCAACTCCACAACTGCACAAGCAGTGCTTCACTGCTTCTCCCACACGCACAACTGCACAACAACACAAGCAATGCTTGTCCCACGCACAGACAGCCCCACATCTCCATTTTATTTTCATCTTCTCCACTCATTTTTATCTTCATCTTCTCCACTCGTGTAGTCGTGTTTCTCTTCATCTTCTCCATTGGTTTTCGTCTTCATCTTCTCCAAAGGCAAAGGAACACTATTGTATATTATTTCAGGTTTTCTTTCGGGTTTCGGGTTACCCGAAACCCAACGGGTTCGGGGATGGTAGTGGTAATTGTAACCTCGCAGTGTTCGGGTTCTGGTTCGGGTTTTAAATTTCGGGTTCGGGTTTGGGTATGCATAAACCCGACCCCGCCCCGCCCCGTTGCCATTCCTAGTGAAAATCATGAAATTCAAGATCTTAGGATTGGTATTTCACCAATCATAAAGAATTCCAACAGCTATTCCATTACATGTTACAAGTGACAATGTGACTTTGAGATTGTTCAATTATTTGTATGGTAAAAGTAGGTTGAATTATTTAAAAAGAAATTATTTGACCACTTTATGAGTATAAAAGTTAGATGGGTATGATAAACTAATACAATGGAATAATATTTTTTATTTTTCTTTAAAAATGTAATTAACAATGAGAAATAGACAATAATATATAATTATATTTGTTTATTAAAAGTATTTAAGTATTTTCATATTTTGTCTCTAGAAAAAACCTCAAATTATTGGAATTATAAAAATAAACACGCGGAGGATTTCAGGGGGCTTGACAAACCCTCTAAAATTTTCTCATCTCATTCATCCAGCCGCCAAACAAGGAGAGGCTTTCCAAAGTCATCAGTTCCTTCTAAAATTACATTCACAAACAAAACATAAAGAAAGAGTGTCCACAATATATAATAAAAAATCAAACTGTGAAAAAGAAATTAAGAATGGGGAAGAAAGCAGCACAAGAAAACTAGGCAAATGTAGGGGTAATGTGGCATTGGGTTCAAGCCCAGGCCTGAACATGGTGTAGGCCCAAATAAGTGGGATCAGGCTTGACACCATGGGCTACCCAAACCCATTGATAACAACAATTTCAATCTCATAAACCCACTACCAATGTAAAGATGGGTGATAAGTTTGATTTTTGTTTTTGTTTTTATAATCTATTGAGATAAATATCAATAACGCTAATATTTTATTTGGTTGCATGGAAGAAAATAAGAAAAGAGACAAAGGTGGGTAAGAAAGTAGAAAGAAAGAGGAGAAATATAATAAATGCTTGTCAGAGAAGAAGAAAAGAAAAAAAAACAGAAAAATATTTTTTTATCTTATTCTTTTGTTTGGTCATATAGAAATGACAAGAAAAAAATGATATTATACTTCTAATAAAAGAATATCCTTAAAATAAAATAAAAAGAGGAAAAATAATATTTTATTATTAATTAAAAATAAAGGTTATAATTTTAAGTTATATATTTTATTATAATTTCAATTAATATTTTTTATAGCTAAAAAAACCTATGCATGTTATTAATATTTAAAATCAACAAGTGGAGAAAATTTTGGACTTGACATTTCGTGCAAAATTATAATTCTTTCCCTATTTTCGCATCAAACTAAAAGAGAAATGATTTAGGTAAATCTCACATGATTTTCATTTCCTCATCTATTTCTCTCTTTAGAGGAGAAAATCTACATTTTTCTTCAATATCTCTGTCACACTTGTCTCTACGTTCTAATTAGGGACTAAAACAAGCGAGTCACTGAGAAAAGGTAGAAGGAAAAAACACAATAAAACTAAGACAATGGTACAAATCCATTTGTCACCTCGAAGAGAGACAATTTTACAAATGAATAGTAAATAATATATCGAATATATATAAATTATTATACTAACAATATATAGATATTATATTTGGTTTTTTTTAAGATAAGATTAAAGTATTTAAGAAAAATAGATGTATTTTCGCCTAAAACGTTCTTACAAATGTATGGTCTCTCCATCTTTGTTGTTCTATATCCACCATTGCATTTGCTTAGTTTTTCTTATGTTAGTGACCATTTGGTTTTTCATGTGTTGGTTTTAATTCCATCTCGGGAAAGAAGTGGAGTTTGTTAATAAGATAGTTGACACAACTATTAGGAGAGCTTCAACTCAGAGTTACCTAACATGCTATTTATCATCTCTTCAAATTCAAGCAATTAAGAAATTCAACACAAACATATACAAAGCCACAAAATATTAACCACATCATAATAAGTCCTCCCTGCTTCAACTTCAATAGGAACGATCCTCTCCAACACGGGAGAGGAAAGTAATAAAAATAAAAGATTTTTTTTTATAATTAGGCACATTTACTTTTTAAATATAATGTAATAATATTTTTATTTTTAATGTAAATGTAAAATTAATAATTTTGTTTTTTCATTACAAAAAATTATTTTCCATATGAAACATATAAGAATATCAAGATATATATATATATATATAAATAAATATAATGTATATGTGTGTATACCCTTCCACTGTGAACATGAAATCCCAGCCATTTCACATGCATTTAGAACAACAAAAGAGTACCAAAAATAGATTCATAAATAATGAATAAAATTACAGTTTAGTCCATTTCTTTCATTAATTTCCTATATATGTTTCTTCATCATCCAACCCAACATGATATTGACCATTCATCTTCTTACACCTCTCACAGAAAGCTGGTAGTATCAGACGACGGTGAACGGCGGCGCTGGTTCTTCTTGGCTTTAGGACCACCGCAAACAACAGAGCATTCAACACCACAAATATTACTAAAGCAAGAAAACAAGCCAGCTTCACCATCCGTGTGCCTCCGTGTATGGCGGCTGCTACTTTTGGTTTTACTGCTTGATGTCGGGTAGCTTGTCATTTCGCTGCGGTCGATCACCGGCGGCAGCTCCGTCCGCCACCGCTCAAGTTTTGACTGCAATCCTTCAATGCTCTGGTCGTCCAAGCTCAACCCTCCAACCGTGGAATTATCCACCTCGTGGAACACCGGCTTCTTCGCTATCGCAGCCGCCACCTCCGATGGTGATGGCCCAAGCTCCGATTCCGTTATAAGTGGTGGAAAAGCGTTCCCCTTGTTTGACCTGTGCGGAGTTCCATACTGATCAAACGCACCGCTTAGCCTCCCAATCGGGTGCAACGGTGTTCCCCTATGGGAACCGCCGAGTCCCACCGCCGGATTAAACTTTGATATCGCTGGAGAGTTCGGGAACTGCGGCACCACAACCGGAGAGTTACGAAAATGCGGTTTTGGAGAGTTCTTGAATTGCATCACTGCCGGCGATTTAAGGTACTTTGGCCCCGGAGATTGAAGATACTGCGGTGCTGGAGATTTCAGAAACTGTTGCACCACTACCGGAGAGTTGCGAAACTGCGGTTTGGGAGAGTTGCGAAACTCTGGTGCCGGCGAGTTCCGAAATTGCGGTTTGGGAGAGTTTCGAAACTCCGGGACCGGAGAGTTAAGAAATTGTGGTTTTGGTGATGCATGATATGCAATGTTGGTAACATGATGATTATGTTTTAAATTCATGTCAATGTCGCTTGTCGCATCTTCAGAAACTGTCTTAAATGATGAGATAATTTTGTTGTTTTCATCAACAAGAACAAATTTATTATGATCATCATTGTTATCAAGATGTGATAATGGTTGTGGTGGTGGTGGTGGCGGCGGCGGTTGCGGTTTAACTTGAATTTCAGAATCACTCACTATAGATGCAACATTTTCGTAGTTATTCGTTTTTTCCTCCTCATAGTGGTTGTGGTCGTGTTTATTCCATTCTAATGCTGAGTAGCTAAGAATAGAACTTGTTTTCTCTCTCTTTGCATTACCATCAGAAAAGCCACTCAACATGGAACTAGTTTTGGATCTTGATTTCTTCCCTCTCTTTTTCTTGTTCTTGTTGGTTTGGTTTTGGATTTTGTTGAAACTTTTGGTGCTAACTTCTGAACCTGTGATCACGGAACTTGCTTTTCCCTTGTTGGCTTTGGTTCGTTGTTGTCGAGCCACGACTTCTATTCCTATCATGGAGCTCGTATCACTCTTGGTTCGCCGCAACTCTGGCTTCTTTGCGACCAATACCTGAGGACTCATAATGTGGTTGTGGTTCTCGTATGCATCTTGTTCTCCCATCAAGTGGCGGTATCCTACGGCGGAGGAGTTGAGTGTGTAGAGCGGCATGCTCCTCATGGAGCTGTCCAATACTGTCAAGCCGATATTGAGGATCCCTTGAGGCCTCCCAGAGGGTCGCCGAACCTGAAGCGCCACAAAACGCATCCCCATTGGGGCATGGTTGTTGTGGAAAGGCTTAGAGGGTGGAGGGATGAGGTTTGCAACAAGAACACGAACTGTGCCAACATGAATGTCTTTGAACCAATGCAAGGCATAGATTTCAATCATTATTGCAGATGTGTCAGCATACAAGAATTCATCATCCACTCGAAACACAAACTTGTCGTTCCAGGTAGGGTTGTTATGGCCCTCGGTGTCAACCCTAGTCGAAAGCTTTCGATCAATATGTACCCAAGCCACTGCATAAGTTCGCATGGAACGAGACACCGAAGCCAAGTCTTGCCCAGAAATAACATTGAGTTCCAATAGCTGGAATGGTGCCAATATATGAGACATCATATGATATCACTCAAATAATTTGAAAAGATGATTAATTAATTACAATGCACCCTATACTATGATTTGTATAGGGTGCATGCAATTATGCATAAAATATTTTGATATATATATTACTTGAGGTTCTAAGGTCAAGAGTATTTCTTGTATAGTTTATTAGAAGTTTTGGTATGTTTGAGGGTATTGATCCAAGAGAAGAGAGAAGAAAGGTGATGAATCCGATGAAGAGTGCATGCATGCAGCCTTGGTCGTCCAAGAGGAGGACGACAAGGGAAGGTGTGACATGAAGCCTGAGAAAGAAATAGGAAAAGTGAGAGAAAAGAAAGGGAAATAACACATTTGCTATTAGGAATCACTCTAAAGTTCAAGGACAACGAATCAATGGATTACTATTCATTTTCAAGCGTTCATTTCTCACCGTTCTTTTAGTTCTAAATAATTGGAAGTTTTCTTTCTTTTCTTTTTCATGCTTCTCTGTTTTTTCAACTTCTTGTGTTATATTACAGAGCATATACCTTCCTATTTTTAGAGAATATAATTTCCCTGATGATTAGAACGTTTTTGAGTAATTTGGGTAATTCATCTATTATGTTATTTATAGTAATAAAGAGGATTCATTATAAAACTATGTTTTTATAAATTAGAGTTGCTAGCTTCCAAGAGGTGGGGATAATGACATCAGTTTAAGCATAAAATGCGCTACACAAATTATTAGTTTTAACTTCTAATCATTGACCCATATATTTGTTAAAACTAGTTCATACTTATTAGCATATAGGGAATAATTGTGAGTTTATAGTTGTGAAGTTAACTAAAACTATAGTTGAAAACTTATAATTGTATGGATGGCTAATTAGAATAAAGTTTTCTTAGCAAATTAATAACTAATTGATATTTATCAAATGAATATTATATAAATGTTATTTATTTATTATTTAACAAAAAAAACTTCTAACCACCTCATTTATGACATGTGTTATCACCTCAAAGAAAATTTTTCCTGCAAAAAGTTTATACATACACAATTATACAATATACAAATATACAAGCATATTACATTTCAATCTCATTCTAATATGAATACACAACTTTCAAATATTGATAATAATCGCACACAAAAAATTAAACGTATTTAAAATGAATACACATAATGTTTCTCATTCCAATCCTATTCCAATCTGAATACACAGCTAATCATGATAATAATTGCATTTAAATGGTTAACGTGTTTAAAATATTAAACTTCCTACTAATGACAATTGCATAAAATATTAAACTTATACATTTCTTATACATACAATTATACATTATGCAAAGCTTATACATTCCTTATACATTTCTTTTAATCATCATGCATGATTTGCTCATCAAACACATTAAATATCAATAATTTTCCATCAATGATTTATATTACACATTCCAATTTAAATACAAGCATGTTACACATTCTAATCCGAATACACAATTTTCAAATATTGATAATAATTGCAAGCAAAAAATTAAATGTATTTAAAATGAATACATATCATGTTACACATTCCAATCCTATTCCAATATGAATACACTGTTAATAATGATAAAAATTGCATTTAAAAGGTTAACGTGTTTAAAATATTAAAGTTGCTACCAATGACAATTGAAAAAAAAAATGTTAATGTGTTTAGAATATTAAACTTGCTACTGATGACAATTGCATAAAAAAGGTTAACATGTTTAAAATATTAACTTCTAGTAATCATAATGATAATTGCTAGCTTTTAAAATATCAACCGTTAATTTATACAATCCCCTTTAAAGTGTCATACCTCTTCATCTATCTTTCTTGGTTACACAAAATTAATACTGCATTCTCTTATATTGTTCAAAATTTGCTTTAATTTTAAAAGTATTATCACACAAATGGCATGCAGAATCAATTTTATCAAAGAGATTAATATTGTCAAAAATATTTGGAAGATCGAGGTAAGAATTATTGGCCTTTAGCATGTGGATAGATAGTCAACGTCAACCTTGGAAATAATTTTCATGGACGAAAATGTGTTTTTTTATTCTCTGTTTTTTTTACTTATTAAACCATTTGTATGGATATACATAATTATTTTTTGTCTTTATTATTTATTCCTATATAAATTAGGGTCACAAGATACAAGCTGTTGTGAAGAACTGCCATATTTTTCAATGGGAGCCTCAACTCGAACAGGGTCAGAGTTATATCGCTGAAAATTTTGATGTTGTTAGTAATGAAGGACAATATAGAGGTTCTTATCATCCTTTCAAGTTAATATTCCAGAAGGGGACCATAATGAATAATAAACATTTGTCAGAAATACCTCCTTATATTTACCATTCACTGCATTTGAGGACATCCTTAATGAAGTTGATATCACTGATGTTTTAATTGATAATATACATCTTTCATTCACTTTAGCCTTTATCAATAGTTGTTCATTCTAATTGATTTATGCAATATTATTTTCAGATGTCATTGGAGAGTTTGTTGACATAGAGATGCGCCAACCAGAATCAACGGCAAAGAAGGTCGTCTTCATCATGCGAGACGAAAGGTCATCTTTATAAGGCAAAAACTATGTTTACGTCATATATTTTGTGAAAATATTTACATAACTTATTTATTTAATCATAGCAGAGGGAATAACATTAGTGGTACATTGTGGAGCCAATTTGCATCACAACTGTCGAGTGCTGAAGTATGAACAAAATCATAAGTTTGGTCCAATAGTTGTCATACTCACCCTTGCAAAGATCTGAGAAGCTAAAGGTGATATTATTTTTTCTTCACGGTCCTATTTATTTTTGTCTATACTATTCTAATATAAATATCACTTACTATATAAGAACTACCCTATAACTATTTCAAATACAAATGTATGGTTCAAAGGTCTTTATAAATGACAACATTCAAGAGATTGAAGTTTTCAATAAGAGGTAACATTTCAATGTATGTTAAATATCTTTACTACTATTATATAATGGATGGTACTATGATGGGTGCCCCAAATGCAATAGAAAAGTTGATGCAATTAGGATATCATTTAATTGTCCTGGATGTGGAAAGTATTTGTAGGAAATTGTACCAAGGTATTTTTTGTGGTTTGGATATTTATTATATTATTAACATATGTACATTCCTTTTTTTAATTATTTCTCCCAATATGCAGATATAAAGTAGATGTCAAAGTTAATTACAACCATGACAACAAGAAATTTATTTTATGGAACCAGGAATGTGAGCAGTTGATCAAACAATCGGCTATTAAATTGAAGAAGTTGTTGTTATCTGTAATATTTTCACATTTCTACAATTGTTCTAACATTTTTCATCTTAATTTAACATATAAATGTTACTTACCAATTTTGTATTGTTGTTCTGTTCAGGAGGGGAATTGAAAATTAACACTATCATTTAATGTTATCTACATTTCTGGCATTACTATTCCAAAAAAATTACAAACATAACATATATGTAAATTTATAGAAAACGATTATACACGGTAATTTGAAGAGAATATAGAGCATTTCCTCAAATAAAGGAATTGGTAATAATTTATACATTCTACTTACAAAAAATCAATTTAGTAATAATTCATACAATCGTACTTTTGTGATTTTTTTGGTATAACAAATTTAAATTAAGTATGCTATAAGATAATAATATTGTATTCATAATGATTATTATCTAAAATTAAGGAAACAACTGATAATAATATATATACAGTTATACTTTCACAACTTAAAAAAAAACAAACTGTCCATCATTAAAGCTATTAAATTTTCGTAATGTTTTTCAATTTTTTAAGATTACACCAATTTTTCCTTAATGTGGTTGACTTTAGCCAATGATATTCAAATTTTCATGCAATTATCATTATTAAACAGTTATACACTTTAATTTGAAGAGAATATAGAACATTCCCTCAAACTAAGGAATGAGTAATAATTCATACAAACATACTTACAACAAATCAATGCAGTAATAATTCATACAAACATACTTTTGTAATTTTTTGGGTATAACAAATTTAAATTAGATATATAAGAAGACAATAATATTATATTCATAATGATTATTTTCTAAAATTAAGGAAACAATCGCTAATATATATACAATTATACATTCACAACTTAAAAAACAAATTATCCATCATTAAAGCTATTCAATTTTGGTTTCTTAACATTATTACACCAACATAGAAGTAAAAGCAAATACAACCAGTGTTGCGCATGGCCACTGCCAAAATTCAGCCATGAAGGCGTTGCGGACAAATGATAGACGTCATCATGGCGGTTGAAAAAAATAAATAAAAAATATAACATAATAAGAATAATAAATACAATAACATAAAGTTTAATAAACATCATTAAATATTAATGTCTCATAAATATCACTAAAAAGTAACATAAACTATACTAATAAGTTTTATCAACATTCACAACTAAAAATCAAAGGAAAACACAAATATAAAATGCAAAAGATATAATTTTTTAAATATCGTCCTCCTCCCCAATATCATCCTCCACAGCTACAAACTCAGCAACATATTCTTCAATTTCTTCTTCATCCGAGTCATTACATTCAAAATATCGTCCTCCTCCCCATGGTCCATTTCTTCATCTACTTCTTCAACTACTTCTTCAAGTATTTTCTCTTTACCTTTTTTAGATGATGAAGAACCACCCTTAGCTTTCTTAGCTTTTTCTCTTGAACGTATAAGTATAGGGTTCTTTATTTTTTGACGCCTTGTACTCATTCTAGGCTCTCCAATCCCTGAAGCCTTATAAACAGTATTTCATTGTAGATCATCATCATCTACAAAAACCCTCTCATTTTCACCTTCATCATCATCACTATCCATCTCCCCAACAAGCCATTCATTACATTCATCAATATCATCAAGGGAGATTGGGTCAACTTCATCCTTGATGTTATATCTCCGCTTCAATGCTTGATTCTATTTAACATAGACTAAGTCATGCATTCTTTTAATATCAAGCTTATTCCTTTTCTTGGTATGAATCTGCAACATTCCAATAAATAACTGACATGAGACACTTATAATTTTTTTAAGGTAAACCCAAAAGGAAAGTAAGTAAATAATTACTTGTTCAAAAACACTACAGTTGCGTTCACATCCCGATGCACTATAAATCAAAGACAAGATTCGTATAGCTAATTGCTGCAAATTTGGGGATGATGCACCAAATGTTCTCCACCATACAGCTACAAAGGTGAATTAATTTGTTAAGCAATTGACTTAAATATAACAACATATTTTGTAAACCCAAAAATATTTTATTTCTTACTTGGTGTCATTTCTGTCCTCATGGCTATAGCTGTGGATGATCCAAACATTTCACTACCATCTTTATATGTTTGCATCTCTTTCAACATCATAAATTTTGTTTGTGTATTGGGTGCAAACTTATGAAGGCAAGCATGCAACCCACCTATAATTTCAGGGTCAAATTATTCCGGATTTAGCATGTGACCAGCCGCATGTAATGGGCAATGAAGCTGACAATTCCATCTTTCATCAATGATCTTAAAGACATCCTTATATTTATTCTCCTTCTCATTGAATGCTTTTATAATGACCTCCTTAGCCTTATCCATAGCTTCATAAATATAACCCATGGTTGCCTTCTTCTCAATATCCACGAGCCGAATCACTATCACAAGAGGTCTCATAACCTTTATTGTATATGCTACATTCTTCCAAAAGCTTGGCATGAGCACAATTTTTGTTGCTTCCTTTCCTTTGGTTTCTTTGGACAATTTGTTTGTTGTCCACTCATTTGAGACAAACATCTTTCTCAAATTTGACTTCTCCTTATAAAGTCTTTCCAAAGATAAAAAGGATGTTGCAAAGTGGGTCACTGCATGTTTCACCAACTCCCTCATTTTTGTGAAGTATCTCATCAAACTCAAAGTACTTGAATGGCCGTAAATGAAGCCAATAAGAGAGATAGCCCTTTTAATTGTCATTTTGATCCTAGGAAGCTTTCTGATATCTTCCAACATCAAATCTATGCAATGTGCTGCACATGAGGTCCAATAAATTTTTGGTCTTTTCATTTCCAACATCTTACCAGCTAGAACATAGTTGTTCCCATTGTCTGTTATAACTTGCATAATATTTTCTTCTCCAACCTCCTCCACAACAACATCAAGTAACTCAAATATTGCTTTTACAAAGTCAAACCCATCCACAGACTTGATGAACATTGTCCTTGCAGTCGAATTCACTAGAAAATTAATAATACATCTTTGTTTCTTATCAGTCCAAGCGTCAGAGATGATGGATCATCCAAATCTTTCCCACTGCACTTTATGATCTTTCATCAAGTCTTCTGTGTGATTTACCTTCCTTTGTAGGAGTGGGACTCTCATACCATGGTAGGTTGGAGGTGGCAAATGTGGTCCAAACTTTATGATAGCTTCAAGCATTTCACGAAAGCTGTCCAACCTTACCAAATGGAAAAGGAAGACCAGCTTGATACCAAAATCGAGCTATGAGTTGGTGGACTCGTCGCAAAACTTTTTTGTCTATAGCCTCTTTTATATTTGCTTGGCGCAACTTCTCTTTCTTACTTGCAGTCTCTAGCTTTCTATAAAAAATATCTATAGGGCCTTTCTTTTTCCTCCCAACAACACTGCTAGTTGTTTGTGTTGTTTCTTCAAAGCCTTCATTGAGTGCACGCTCTTCATCACTATCACCCAATATATCCTTAGCATCTTGCACAACCCTTTGATATGTTGCAGCATCCTTATGTTATTTTTTATTGAAAATTTCCCAAAGCTCTTCTCGAACTTTCTTGGGACACTCAGTACATGTCTTAACATTGTCCGACCTTCCCATCAAATGATTCTTCAATCTAGTAATTCCTCATCTATATGTATTAGAGCAAAAAATACAGATCACATTGTTTGTGTCTTTTTCTATTAGTGGTGTGTAATATTTCCAACTATCATCTCTCAACTTTTCGGTAGTTGAAGATGATTGACCTTGGCTGGACATTCTCAAGAGTTACTGCAAAAGTGCAAGTAACATATTTAAGTGATGAATTGCAATATTGTTGGGAAAATATGATAAAGCAAAATTAAAAAAAACTGAAAAAATATATAAATTGGAACAAAAAATCTGCACACAAAAAAAACTAGAAAAAAAAACTGAACAAAAACTAATCCATTTCTCCTTCTCAGACTCAAATATTTGTCAGAAGTTCTATCCAATGTGGGATAAGATCTTGTAATGTAATATATGTTTGACTTCAATTTATAATGAGAAGCTTTACCTCTTTTCCTTTTAATTATTCAATGTAGAACTAGTACACAATGAGAAGCTTAACCTCTTCTTCTTCTTTTTTGCTTATTTGATTTGGGACTAATTTAAGTTAGGAAATTATGCTTGCAATGCTAGTTTAATACTTATTGTATGTGATAAATCATAAATTAATTTAATAATGCTTGAAATATATATCATTGTCTCCAAAAAGTAATATGAAAAAACGTATTATAAAAATTAAAAAAAAATTGAAAAAATAGATGAAGAGATGAGAAGACTAGAAAAAAAGATAAATAAAAATAAGGAAAAAGAAAAGCATTGAAAAGGACTTAGAAAACTTATGAATGGTGGTGGTGGTAGCGGTGGCAGCAATGGAGGCAGAGGAGGTAGAGGAAGAAGTTTTGAGAGAGGGAGGATTTTAATTTTTAAAAATAGAAAGGCTAAGGTTTTAGTTTTTAAAAACATGGAATGGGCCAAAATAAAAAACACGTTTGAACCCAATTTTTTAAAAAAATCTGGCAAGAAACAGAAATGTCCACCATCCCCGCCATTGCGGCTTTTTTGACAAAAGGCAGACACAGCCATAGGACGGATTTTTCCAAATGGCTAATAGCGGTAGCCCAAAAACCGCCGCCGCCATTGGGCAACACTGAATACAACGCATAAATTTATACAATGTTGATAAAACCGTACCGTATCGGCCGGTTCAACCGGAAAACTGGTGAACCAAACCCTTTACCGGTACGGGACAGTTGTTGTACCATGTATATAGTAGATCCAGTGAAAATTGGTTGGATGTTGCATTTAAAAAAATGAGTTAAGGGGGAAGAAAAAACGAGTTAGCATGGTATGGTTTTGATGGAGTTTTAGGTTTGAAGAATTTGGAGAAAGAGGGAAGAAAAAAATGAGAGAGATAAGGGAAAGAAGTTATTTGGAAAACAAAGTTAGAAAACAAGGGAGAAAGACGGCTGGGGAAGGACAAAGTTAGAGAGAGAAGATTATAGTGTTTGACATGTGGAGGGTGTTGCTCGGAGGAAATAGATTTCATTGTTATCCTCTTGATTTCATTTGGATAAAGATTAAATTATATATTGAGTTTGATTTAGTTTTGACGGAATTGAGGAAAGACAATGTTATCATATTACAATATTACCATTTTTTATCCAAGTTATCCATACCTTTTAAGAAATTAATAAATAATATAAAATAAAAATGTGTATATACTATATATAGTAAAAATATAAAAGATTTTAAAATATGAGAAAAATGTATGTACTTATAGTGCAAAAAATTATATATTGTTAGTGTATTATCTACCATATTATAGGTTTATATATAAATATAAGTAGATATTTTCGGTTTAACCAACATGCAATTTAATTACTGAATCACCGGTTGAACCACTATACCACTATATCAGTATCCTGACCGATTTGATAACTGATACAATTTTAATAACATTGAATTTATATTCATCACAGCTATTTAATTTGTGTTTTTTAAATTTACACCTATTATCAGTTTACTCTAAAATAAGATAAATTTTAGAATAAAAATATTTTATTACTCATTATTAAAATAATACATACCTCTCATTATTAACATAACCGAAATTATATATATATATATATATATATATAAATAATTGTATCATTCCTTTTATTTATTAACAATTAATTTCATACAATAAACATATTGCAATGGTTAATTTAACATTATGGATAAATTTTAGTTGATTATAAAATAAGATAAATTTTAGAGTAAATATCACTTTATTTGAATCTATAACAACACAAAATAAATAAAGTTCAAATTGTATGTAATCATGTGAAATATTATCCAATAATATTAAAATAATTTATACCTGTCATTATTAAACAATCATTGTAACTGGAATTATATATATATAATTGTATCACTCTTTTTATTTATTTATTTATTAACAATTAATTCGTACAATAAACATATCACAACGATTAATTTAATTTATATATATAAATATATTGTTACTCGAATTAAGTTGGAATAATAAATGTATTGTAACTGAAGTTATACATACATGTATATTTACATTCTACCATTCATTTTAAATAAAAATTACATAGAGAATGTAGAAGTAAATTTATACAAAAACTGTTATACATGACAGTTAAAAAGAATATAGAGCATTCCCTCAAATTAAAGAATGGGTAAAAATTCATACATTTATACTTACAACAAATTAATGCTCGTCATAATTCATACAATAATTACTTTATGGCTTATGTGAACAATTAAGTTTTACTTGAATATTCAGTTCAAAAAAATTACCAGGCAATTATTACTATAACATAGAAGATTAAAATTTAGTTGAGAAGTTTAAGATATGTGTGACAGTTTTTTTAATATTAAAAGGATCTCCCTATACATGTGTGAGAAATAAAGATACATGTGTGAGAGTTTAAGATATATGTGTGAGAAATAAAGAAGGAAAAAGGAAGTCATACACACATATACTACATATATATGCAGTAATATATTCATTGTGTAACCACTTGAAATATAACAATGCTTTATTATTAATATATATAAAAATATCTACCTATACATATAAAATTAAAATAGCAAAGTTAGGAAGAAATGTATAATTGATATCGTTTAATTATTTTCTCACCTTTTTTTATACACGAAAAATTAAAATTGACATATAAATGAGTACACATTATTATTTTTGTATAACAATAATAACAACTATCAACTAAGTAAAATATTGAGTATGAAAGGAAATTTGGATAGAAATGAGCAGCAGAAAAATTCAATTTCACAAGCAAGGATGAAAATAAAATTAATTATGTAAGGCAATGTCAAAATTTATTTTTTAAAGCTTATATTATGCAGTTTTGAAATATATACTAACATATAACATACATTATATTTGTTAACCCAAATTTAATAAAACATGTATAGTTTCTACCACTGAGAATCACAACAAACAATAGGACAATGAATCTAATGACATGTTTGTGTCTAGATGTAATATATTTACTCAACCGAGTGATATCCAATATCGTTCACAAAATAGAAGGAGTATAATACAAATTTCATATGTCAATGTTAATTTGTTGAATAAGTTCTCTGAACTCCACCAAAAGGACAAACACAACAATCATGCCTCTAACATGTCAATGAATGGTCATGTTAATGCCTCCACATCTACAAAGACAACGTTGTAGTCTTTGAAGCCGAGTAGACATACTATTAAAGAAAATAGTTATGTGTTTACTCTCACTACATCAATTGTTATTGTGTAAGTGATATTCCTAACATGTCTACACAACAAAGTTATTGTATTTTACAAATACTTTATAATTTTTACTTACTCAATATTCCTATATAATTTACTGTGTTTATTTCTTTTAAAGGATATTTTGATACTGGTGACTCCACATATGAATTTCGTTATTGTGGAGCATGTATGTGGTACCAAGAGAGGACAGAGAAACACAAAACTCCAAAAAATCCAAAATTTCAACTATGTTGTGGTGTTGGGAAAATTCAACTTCCGTTGTTGACGCCTCATCCTCTTACACTGCAACCTTTGTTATTTGTTAACTATTCAAGTCATAATAAGAATTATCAACAACATATTAGAGTATATAACATGATGCTTGCATTCACCTCGTTGAGAGCAAAAATAACAAGTCCTTCTATGATGGAAGATAACCCCTTTAGAATACAAGGTCAGACATGTTATTTAATTGGTAGTTTATTGTCAATGCTTGAAATAGTTCTGAAGTTTGTACAACTCTACATATATGATACAAAGAATAAGATACAAAATAGATTTGCAAGGTTAAGATACATTTTTTTTTTAAAAAGGTTTATTTTCCCATTTTTATCCATGTTGTGATTATATATTATATATTTATAATAAAGGCTCGGAAAGCAGTGACAGTTTTTAAATTGTTATAATAACAAATTTAAATTTGTGATTCTATACCTATATGATTATGAATTATCATATGCATTCTCTTTAGACATTTATATTGCAATAAAGTTGATATATAAATAAGTATGTTAATTAATTGTTATTTTAAATATGTCAATCGGTGCCTATATCAATTTGAACTATCATGTGTACTCTCTGTAGACATTTATTTGGCATTAAAATTGATATATAATTAGGTATGTTAGTTAATTGTTATTTTTTGAAAGAGATTAATCGTTAAGTTATATGATAATAGAAATAATTTAGAATGCTTATAATAACATAAGAATTAAAATTAAGGCGCAAGATAAATTTATTTTCAATGACATTTAATAGTTTAATCTTTAATATGGATCAAGGAGAATTGAATCCAGAAATTGTTTTTAGATTGTCTGCAATGCTTGATGAACAAAACACTCATGTCAAATCTTTTAGAATGGCAAAGGACCGTTATCAGCATGAATCCATAAGTGACCTCAAGCTGAAATTGATTTCTGATAGAATTATTGATGGAAGAATTTATAATCTGCCAACTGTTTCTGAAGTAGCTGCTCTTATTGTTGGGGATGTTGACAACCCTTCAAAGAGAGACATTGTTTTGGAGAAGCAAAGTGGTTAACTTCAAAGAATAAATGAGTTGCATACACGTTATCTGGGATATCAGTACCCTCTCCTATTTCCTTATGGCGATGATGAATATAAGCATGATGTTTGCTACAGATCTACATGTTCTAGACAATACAAAAAGAACATATTAACCATTAACGTTTGGTTGTGTTTTCGTTTGAGATGAGCAAACAATTTTACGGTCAAAGAGATCTTTTCAATAATTTTTGGTTGATGATTATTGTTTGATGGAGGCACACAAACTTAATTGGACGAGGAACAATCAGACACAACTCAGGATTGACAAGTATAGTAATTTGAATTCCACATCTGACCCAAATGAGAGCCAATGAGCTAACAAAGGAAAAAGAATCATATTATCGTCATCATTTGTCAGTGGTAGAAGATATATGGATCAATTATACTTTGATGGAATGGCAATTTCTAGCTTTATTGGATTCCCTGGCCTATTTATAAAGTTCACGTGCAATCCAAATTGATCAGAAATTAATAGACTTTTATCACCAATGCAATTCAAAATTTCAAGGGTATTCAAAATAAAATTTGATCAACTTCTAACGGATTTGAAGAAGCATCATGTTCTTGGTAAAATGCTTGGATGTATGTGTCATATATTATTCATCAACTCAACTATGTCGTGAACATTATTTACATTTCCATATTTCCAAAATTAATACTATTATTAATGTTTTAATATTTTTTATATTGCAGAAATCTACACAGTAGAGTTTCAAAAAATAGGATTGCCTCATGCTCATATACTTTTGTTCTTACATCCATCTTCCAAGTACTCATCACCAGAAGACATAGATAATATAATTACAGCTGAAATACCAAACCCTATGGAAGAGCGTGAACTATATGAATTGGTCAAATCTCATATGGTTTATAGTCCTTGTGGAAGTGCAAATAGTAGATCACCATGTATGAACAATGGAAAGTGGATGAAGTACTATCCAAAAAAATTCCAAAGCACCAGAATTGTTGACCAGGATGGGTATCCCATTTATAGGAGAAGAGGTAATGGACAAACCATTGACAAGAATGATGTAACTTTTGACAATCATTATATTGTCCCTTATAATCACAAATTGCTTTTGAAATATCAAGCTCATATCAACATGAAATGGTGTAATCAGACCACTTCAATCAAGTACTATTCAAATACATTAACAAAGGTTATGATCGGTTAACCGTTGCTATTATTCCAATAGAAAATGAATCATCAACTCAAGTGCAAAATATAGATGAAATCAAACAATATCTTGATTGTAGATATATGTCACCTTGTGAGGCATGTTGGAGAATTTTTCTCTTTTTCAATTCATGGTAGATCACCTGCAGTTGAGAGATTATATTTCAATCTTGAAAATGAACACTTTGTTATTTTTGATGATTATGAGGTTATTGATGATATTCTTTCTAAGCCTACAGTTAAACACTCAATGTTCACATCCTGGATGGAAGCAAACAAAACATTTGTTGATGCAAGAGATTTGACATATGCTCAATTTGTTTCAAAGTTTGTATACATCAGTGGTAATAAATGTTGGAAACCAAGGAAGCTAGGGTACACAATTGACAGACTCATTTGGGTGCCTCCAAGCAGTGGAGAGTTATTCTATTTAAGAATGATGTTAACATCCATCAAGGGACCATGTAATTATGAAGACATTAGAACTGTCAACAATGTGATTTATCCAACTTTCAGAGATGCATGTTTTTCTATGGGCTTTCTTGAGGATGATAGGGAATATATTGAAGCTATAAAAGAAGCACACAAGTGGGGATCAGGTTACTACTTAAGAAAATTGTTTGTCACAATGCTTACTTCAAATAGCATCAATCATCCAAAACATGTATGGCAACAAATATGACAACTCTTAGCTGATGGTATTCTTTATGAGCAAAGAAGGTTGTCAAACATGCAAAGTAAATATTTCACTTTCAATTGTTTAATTTTTTCTATAATTTCAATCGTTAAACCACATTAATTCGATGAATACGTTATTAAGATTTGCAGCTCACTGACCAACAACTGCAAAATCTCACTTTGCTAGACATTGAGAATCTATTACAAATAAATAGAAAAAAGTCTTGGGGAATATCCATCAATGCCATATCCAGAAGGAAGAATCACAAGCCAATTAGGAAATATGCTTATATATGTCGAGGTGATTATGATAAAGAAGAATTGAAAGCTGAATTTAGACATTGCTTTAACTTACTTACAGGTTTCTTCAACTACCTTTGTTAACTATCATAACTTTCTAACATAATCATATATTTGTTGCTAACAACTATTGATTTCATTTTCTAGATGAGCAAATGATCATTTTTGATAAAGTCATGAAAGCTGTAAATGATAGAAATGGTGGTACCTTCTTCCTTTACGGTTACGGCGGTACTAGTAAAACTTTTATTTGGAAAACATTAGCTTCAACATTGCGTTCAGAAAACCACATAGTTCTCACAGTGGCATCAAGTAGAATAGCATCATTGTTATTGCATGGGGGAAGGACAACTCACTCCAAGCTGGCCATACCATTTCCTACGCTTGAAAACTCTACATGCAACATTCATCAAATGAGTGGACTTGCAGAGTTATTAAAAGAAACAAAGTTGATTAAATGGGATGAAGCTCCTATGACACACAAGTATTGTTTTAAAGCATTGGATAAAACCCTCACATATATCATGAGTTTCAAGGACAAAGGAAATTCAACTTTTCGAGGAAAAGTCATTGTTTTTGGTGGTGACTTCAGACAAATTCTTCCAGTAATTCCAAGAAGTAGTCGTTCAAACATTATCAATGCTATAATAAATTCCTCATATATTTGGAACAACTTCCAAGTATTAACTTTAACAAAGAATATGCGTCTACGAAATAGTATAAACAATACAAATCAATTACAAATTCAACAATTTGCAAAATGGATTTTATATGTCGGTGATGGAAAATTGTCATAGCCAAATGATGGATATGCATTGAATGAGATACCTGAACAATTTCTGATAACTACCTATGATGATCTCATTCATGCTATAGTTAATAAAAGTACTTATCCAAATTTAGTTTACGAATACATGAATGAGGAATTTCTACAATGTAGATTTATTTTGGCGTCAACAATTGATGAAATAAATGATTATGTCTTATCATTGATCCCAGGTAGATCGGTCAATCATTTTTTACATATTCATAAATGTTATTATGTGAACATTAACACATTTTGTTTGACATGAAGGTAATGAAAGAGAGTATCTAAGCTCAGATTTTATTGATAGTCAGAGTCTAATGACAATGAGGCTCTCCAAGGACTTACTTCTGAGTTTTTAAACTCGCTCAGAACTTCAGGATTGCCTAACCACAAAATCAAATTGAAGGTAGGAACACCAATTATGCTATTGAGAAATCTAGATCAATCTGAAGGCTTGTGCAATGGAGCAAGAATGATAGGCTAGCAATCCATGTCATTGAAACTAAGGTAATGACAAGCAAAAATGTTGGGAATATCTTCTATATTCCACGAATGAGTTTGTCTCCATCCCATTCACCATGGCCTTTCAAATTAACAAGGAGATAATTCACTTTGACAGTTTCATATGCTATGACAATCAACAAGTCACAAGGACAATCACTAGCAAATGTTGGATTATATCTACCTCGACCAGTTTTCAGCTATGACTAACTATATGTTACTTTTTCAAGAGTTCGATCAATGGAAGGACTTAAAATAATAATACACGACAAGGAAGGAAAAACAATCAACACTATGATTAATGTTGTGTTCAAAGAGATTTTCCAAAACCTTTAAACATGTACCACTATAACACCTACTACTAAATGGAACTCCTATTCATTTCTTATTACATTTGATTTTAACATCATATTCCAACACTTTAACATGTAAGACCATATTGCAAACAATTACACCTCATTTCATTAATTTTATACCAAAACAATTAATTTTTTTCATACCATTTGTAATTGTAGGTTTGATTTATAAAGACAACATCAAACAATATATGTCACTTTGTTATACTACTTTGGGAATAATTTTGGTTTAATCATTATATACTATGTTTAAAATATTTATCAAAATTATATTTTGGATGTAATCATCATATATGTATATGATCATCTGTTACATTTTAACTTTAACCAATTTATGAATGCTTATCTTTTTATATATACATATGTATGTTCCTAAAATAGAATTCATACGCTAATCATTCTAAGCATGCGTACAAATAATCTGCCCCATGCAATTGCTAGTATTAGGATTAAATTTCACTCATTTTATTTTACTTCTTAACTCATTAATTAAACAATTAGGTAGTTACATAATTAATAATGACGGAGCAATTGTGTAGTTAATAGGATATCTCATTCTATATAATAAATTAATAAACCTAATTTTTTATTATTATTAATTTTTGGGAAAACTATATAAAAATACCTTAAACTTTATGCATTTTACAAATAGGCACCACAAACTCTTTATTCTTCCTAATTATTTCTTAAATTTTAAGGATTGATAAAATTAATCCCAACATAAAAATAATCAAGCAATCACATTATACTTTTGAATTTAGATAGACATAAAGTCAACAGTTGTTGTAATCCTATATCTTACTTGATATTCAACAAATATTCATCTCAAACTACCCGAATGATTAAAATTTATAAAATAAAATCTAATGAATAAGGTAACACAATTTCAACAATAAACTATGTCTGTTGTTGTAAGAAATAACATCATCCAAGATAAACTTAAATATACATTACGAAAGATAATTGATAAACAAGGCATGAGAGTAATTTTCTTGAAGAGAGGAAGAATTAAAGTGACAGTTCAGGTTAACTTATCAACAAAAAAATTAATCCTATACACCACACAAGATTAGATATAAATTACATTCCAGATTTCAAAAGTAGAAGAACAAGAGAATGCTAAGCTCACTAAAATAGTACCCAATATTAAGAATACAAAACGATATGCACCAGAAGGAAAAAACATTAGCTTTAAGCATATTCTTAGAGATGGATTAATAGAACATCAAGAAATTAGAGGTCATCAATGGTAAATACAATACAAACTGTTAGGATTTACCTTCATCAATTGATACCTCAAAATTTTCGAATGTTAGAGCAAAACATTTTTATGAGTAATTTAACAATATATTTATACATGAACCAATTTCATAAACTGATAAAGTTTAAGAAATAATTAGGAAGAAAAAATAGTTCATAATACCTATATTTAAGAGGACTTTATACACTTTTCCCTTAATTTTTTTTCCTCTTATATCTTCTTATCAACTAAACTTTTAAGAAACCCACATTATTATTATTATTATCATTAAAAATTTCTATTTTCAGTTTGACTATTTTGTTTAGCCTATTGCCTCGAATGAATGATCTTTTATTCTTTATATCTGGATAATCAGATTTTGCCAACGCATGGAGAAGATTTGGACTCAACCTTGCATTCAGCTTCATCTTTTGCAATATACAACAACCCTCTTGAACATGATGACACAGACCCACAACAAGTTTTGAAGAAAACAACTCCTACTGAGTTTAGCTTTGGGTTGAAGAAGATGGATTTTATTGAGGAAAATGATGTTGAACTTGAACCACCTAGTTCTCCTCCTATGTATCTTGCAGTATCAACAGGGGTTGGGATTGATGGAACTGGCTTTGATCATATTGTTGGATCTTATTATAATATATTTAATCATAACTTGCAACAAGGTGAGGATCTTGAAGAGTACTTTAAAAAATGGTTGATGAATATCCTAGCTACCCTTTGGTTCTTAAAAAATATGCTCAGCATTTACAAGTTAGTTATCTGTTTTTTTGGATCTCTCTTTCTTCTTGCAAGTTAATTGTTTAAGGCCTCATACCAAAGCTTAAGGATTTCTTGGTTTGAGAATATAAATTGCAATATATAGAAAATATTTTCTCAAACCAAATGAACCTTAAATAATAGTTGTCATCATTGTTTCGTATATAAATCTTATAAAACAACAAATGGATAAAAATACGGGGTACATTCATAATTAATAGAACATAGAATGAAAGTTCCATGCCACTCTTATAAGTGTCTATTGTATAACTATCATTCTATCAATAATAGTATAAAATGAAAGCAGAAAACGTTTTCTGAATCCAAACAAGCCCTAATTGTTTCACATTATACATTAATTTTGTGCAAGAGATGTGGCTGATGAAAATGAGTTGTGTTAATCACTTATTGCATAGTTCAATGTTTTGTCAATGAACATGATTTATGATAGAGCATCACGGCATCGTTCAATCCACATAGTTGACCTCACCTAATGGGATAAAGACTTTGTTGTTGTTATTAATTTGATTCTTCCTTTCAAAAAGGCATAAATTCTGATTCAGAAATGAATATATGCAGCAGCTTCTAGAGTTTTGGATTAATATGGTATTCAACCATTGGTTGATATTGTACATCCCAAGAACCTTACCTATAAGCCAAAGCTGCATGTTAATCAGGCCTCACAAAACTGATGCTTTCTTAAGGATGCTAAACACTCTATACACAGTTCAAACTTCAAACTTGTTATTGTCACTGATGCTTCATCAGGTATAACTGCATAGCACGTCCCTTGGCTACTTTTAAAGTCAGTCATTCTTGATAATGTTTGATTATCAAGTTAAAGTAAAAGCGCGGCTTAATGAGATTCTGAGGTTGCTGATCTAATCAAGTTACAACTGTGTTATTGTCTCGGTTATATCGGACAGATGTTTAAAGCTTTTGTTAGGAAGTAGGATGAATGATTATGGGATTGGGTAGCATACTAGCATGACAATATTGTGTCATGTTTTGTTTGTTTTGTATCTGGTTTAAACTGTTGTAATTCTCTTACCGCAACTTTTCAATAAATTTTACTTATCAAAAAAAGGTCACAACAGTGCAAATTCAATGTTGGGTATTTATTATCTGGGATATTTAGAAAACTACATGGCTACAGGCTACTATGGATCTCCTTATAATCTGTACCAAAATTGAGAAACTTATAGCTACTCAAAAGTTTCAGTCATAAGTTATTTGGCATGCAGAACTAGTGTCACTGTGTCATAACAAGTTCTCTTGTCCCAAGAGGCGAGACTTTATCTCATAAAAACCTAGAGAAGAAAAATCTGCATAATGTCCATAAGGATCAAAGCACTTCACTTATATGGTTTGTCAATATAAATAGAAGACCATTTGGTTCACTAAAACAACAGAATTTTAAGACAAAATTATAAAACCACTAGGAGTTACATGGTTACCTACTTATGAAACTCTTATTTAATCATCATATTTCAGTGCCATTTAGAGTAGCATGATTTTGTTTCTCAGTTCTTCTCATATGCTGACTGCTAATTTTTTACACATACTAGCAGTCTAAGAGAGACATAGAAGGCGCTGAGGAGTACTTTCTTCGCGATACTCGAGCTGATCCTAATGATGGTGAAATATTGATGTACTATGCAAAGCTTGTGTGGGAGCAACATCACGATGAGGATAAAGCATTGGACTATTTCGAATGTGCAGATCGCCCTTCTCCTCAGGACAGGTAAACCACACACTGCCAGAACTATCTGACTCATTTTAGAAGAATGACATAGATATTGCCTTTTACAAACCCCATATATCATCATTTAGTCCTAGACTAGAGTTTGTTATTGATTTTATCATTGTAGCTCCTGAAACTGGAACCTTGTCTTTGAAAATGAAAAATGTTGAGCTTTTCATGTCTTTAGATATAACGGCTAACAAATGAGTATATGACATTCTTTTCAGCCATGTTCTTGCTGCTTATATAGTTTTCTATGGGAAACAGAAGATGATGAGAATGAAGTTAAAAAACATGAAACTGAGGTGCATTTTGGTTTTCTTTTCTCCTTTTTAGGTTTTACTTCTCCATTTTTTTAGTATATTGGACATTGTTGTTTAATACTTATAGTTTATAATGGAGTGCAGAATAACAATGAAAAACAAAAGATTGAACCTACAATACCATCTGAACAAGGACATTTTAGTGAATATGATTTTAACAAAATGATTGGTGAACATCCCAACAATCCTTTCCTTATGAAAAATATGCTCAATTTCTGTTTCAGGTGAAATATTTCTTGCTCATTTTTCTAACGTTCATACACATACATGATACATATATTATGCATGATTGAACACTGAGACTAGTTTCAGCATAGTCTTTTTACCATTGTTTTTCTGTTCTTTTCTTACCTGAAATACTTTGTTCCCGGATTTTGCGAGGAAAATCCTTGAACAGAACACTCAAACATTGTTCTATACATTCCTACCTCTTGCGGAGGCATTTATGGATAATAGACACATAGTTACATACAACTAAGGGAGCCATAACCTATGATTAGTTAGTTGAACTTCCCTTGGTTTAAAATGAAATCTTCAACAAGCAAAAGGCTTGCACAACCCCTTCAAATAACCTTATTTGTATAATGAAGAGTTCATCTTTATTGTTGGAGAGTTATTCTCACTTAGTTTATTGACCGAGACTCGGAGAGTTATCATGCTTATAAAATTGTATTTTCCCTTCCCCTTCTCCACCTTGATGTACAGTCCAAAAGAGATCTTCAAGCAGCAGAAGATTATTACTCTCATGCAATCTTAGCAGATCCAAGTGATGGTGAAACAATGTCAGAATATGCTAGACTTGAATGGGAACTTCCTCGTGATCGCTAAAAAGTTTCATATTTATTTGAACAAGCAGTTCAGGGCTTCAGGCTACCCCTGGGAATAGGTACAATTTTTTCGAACAAATTTTTAAGGATATATGAAGAATTTTATGTTGCTTCACATGCCTGTTCATGCTAACAAGTAGATGAGCAAAGTTCATACTTAGTTACTTGTTTTTCGTGCTAACAAATCCTGCTTTGAATGAATCAAAGAATCGTTAAAACATCGATAACAAGTCTGCAGTGCAGTATATACATGACTCCTTATGTAGCAGAATCCTTGATTAGAACATTAACATACAAAAATAGTAGATGAGGAAAGCTGAAATTCCAAGGCAGAACCATGTTCAAAGGCTCTTATTGAAGAAAATGCCAAGAATGTTGCAAATATTCAAGACGATATACTGGAGCAGGTGCAAGTGAATGCTCATAGTCAATAAAGAAAACCATACATAATCAATGCAAAGAAGCAGATTAGCTCAACCCATAATGAAAACCATGTTTCTTGCTGAAGTTTCTCAGGTTTTTATAGAATAATACTAACATGTATCTAACGATCAAAATTAAAATGATATATTCTCATACTAAATCATTATACTAATTCTCCTATCACTAAGAAAATTACATATCACAAGAGAATATTTTATTTATTAATAGTTAATTTACAAGTGACATGTATCACTTAGTAAGAGAATTAATATGAGAATTTAGTAAGAAGATATATCATTACTTTGTATGTGAATAAGTCTTCAAATGTGTGATTTCAATATCAAAATTGAAATTTTTTACCAGGAAAGAGTTAATACAATTTTTATTTATTTTCAACTTGGAAGTTATGTTGGTCCAACATGAATTTCTGAGTGGCCCATATATTTTTTAATTTGTTAATTAAAAAATAATTGAGGTGGTTTATTTTTATAATGACAAATTTGTAATTATGATTCCTTTTTAAGGACCACTAGTTAGTGGGAGTTTGTGACACAGTTCATTGTAGTTTTACTGCCTAGCCATCGAATGTTTAGAGCCTTAAATTCATTGAAGATGCTGAGAGAGAGCTTTTATTTTCTTCTTTTTTCCCCTCCAGGCTCACTCATGACATAAGAACTACCAAATCAAAGGAAAAAATGTGGATAGTGGACATTAACGTTCAACACTATCAAATATATTACCTCGTGTTCATTTATATGTTTTTTTTGGGTAAAAATAGAATCAATTTTTAAACTTTTATGTATAATAATTTTTTTTACAGAAATATCATTATCTACACACAGAATTTAAGTAGAAATAGAAAACAAGTTAATTTCATTGATGAAAGACAATTATAGTAAATATGATGCAACTATTGACATATTTTTAGTTTCATAATTAAAATAAAACTTATAAAAGTCTTATATAACTAACAAAGTATTGATATAATAATATAAGGTGTCACCAGATTCTTAGAAGGACCAAAAGATCAATCTCAAATAACGACACTTATTAAAAAAAACAATCAAACACCAAAAAGTAATTAATTCATTATCTTCTATTGTACTACGAAAAATTGGAACTTTGAAAGGATTTATGCCTTTATTTCCATTTCAGTCTCATTTCTTTCCTGATAAAACAACCCCTAAAACAATTAGCAAATAGGCCATTCAGCAGCATTTCCAACAACCATGATAGAGGGGAAAGTATAGGAGTGAAGGCACATGCCGATGCTAAACGGGAACACATTTAGTGTACCACAAAGTATGTCACTCCATATGACACTACTTATAATTGGTTATAAAAAATACATTTAAGTTAAAAAAGTAATGATTAAATATACTTCTAATCAATTATAAATAATAACATATAGAGTGGTACATTTTTATGTGACAATAGATGTCTAAACAACTCCATAGGTCTTTGTTTTATGAACTTTTCATGTTAAGCTACACACAACACAAGCATCAAATACTATGCCAACTTTTTCTTCACCCCTTGGTAATCTAAATGCTTAGTTAATTGATGTTGACTTCAAGTTGTGTATCTGTCATTGTACTACAATCAAGAACACACAAAAACCAAAACATTTGCTTCTTGGAGTATGAGGGAAAAGGGATTACACCACATGCAGAAGAATTGAGATAACTGACTCATTTTTTATGTCACAATCCAATTAAAGAGTATCATTTAATTAAAATAAAAAATCTTAAAAATAGAAAATATTCTTTTTATATTATTTAATGAAATATGATTGGTTTGGAACATAAACTAAAATTTTTTGGAACAAGAAGGCACAAAATTTTCATTCATCCAAGTTGATAAAATATTCATTCCTCTAGCTAAATTTTTTTACATTGTAATGTAACAAATTTCTAATTTTGAAAAGCTAATTATATTGCTCTTCACAACAAAATATTTTTTTACCCTAACTACAAGAATTAGTTGTAGTCTCCACATTGTCCTGTCCAAGATTCTTTCTCTATCAGCTATTTATTTACCAGAAAATTTCCATCTCTTTCATCCAAAAGCTATATGTGTAGGAAGAATTTTGCCACCTCACCCAACCATCTTCAACAGTCAATAATCTGTGCAAAAAAGGATATTCCAAAATGACAGAATGAAAATATAGAATTAGTAGGAATTTACACAAACTTATAAGTAGATAAAACATCAATTTCATAGTATTTATATATAACACCTACCATCATGTTTTTTCATCAAATTCCTAGCAAATAGCAACAATATAATCAAAAAAGCAACTCCAGCTGTCCCTCCAACTATTATAGCCACTGTCTTCCCTGTATTTTGTCCTGTCATTACATCATTTGGCAACACCACTTAATATATAATTAATAGAACAAAAACCCAAATTGGTAAATGAAAAAACAAGTAAAACATATTTTATCCTGAAATAAATAAATAAAAAGTCTTAATTTGATCCTAAAAAAACTGAAGTATTGGTCCATAAACAAACAGGTACTGAGTTGCCTCTAAAATTTATCCTAAAATGAAGCGTTTTGATTGACATTTAAGATTTCCAAAGTACAAAATGGAGAGTTTTCATTATGTAACATATGAGCATACTAGCACACTACTTTGAGTTAGGGAATGTTCTCCAAAATTTGAGTTTTTTTTTGTAGTATCAATGTATCCCCTCACCATATGGGTAAGGAATGAGCTAATATATTTTGGGGTGTATGATTGCGTAAATATGACTTCCGGGAATCAAATTTTTGGTACAAAATTTGAGGTTTTGTAAACAGATTATATTATATGAACTTTAGACATAAGATATAAAAATTGAAACTTTATTTTCACCCAACATTTAAGTCATTCTTATCTATTTGGTTCTGAGTGTGTATCAGTGATTACCTGAAGAAGAAGATGATGACCCAAATGAAGGGTGTTTCCCTGGAACCCCATTTGAGTAATAGCTGTAACTAATGAAGCACTTATGTAAATAAACTTGACCTGAAACAGAACTACCACACTCAACTTCAGCTTTTTGCACAGCATTTTTCACACACTCCCCACAATCTGAATCACCAACATCTCCTTCACACTGTCCCATCACATACAAAGATTGGTAGCTAGTAGCAAAAAATCCATGACCATTAACAACCCCATTTTCCATAACAGAAAAAGCAGTGTCCCTTTTCTCCTCAAACCCTCTCCCATTACCATTTTTACCCCCACAAGTCTTGAACAACATTTGCATCCCAGAGATTTGTTCAAACCCAACAACCTCATACAACATGTAACAACCTAGTAACTGAACTCTTGCAGCACTGGTCTTGCCACATAGCTTCTCAGACAAAACTGGTAACTTTCTGACACAGTTGTAGCAATCAGAGTTTGTGAGATCCCCTCTGCATTGGAAGAGACCAGTGATGGTGTTTTCTGCAGTGCCAGAAGAGGCCTTAAAGAACTTAACTTTAGTGGATTGTGAGACCAATGAGCCAAAGAGTGAAGAAAGGGCTTGTGAGTAAACACCAGAGGGATCTGTGAAAGCATTGTTGGAGCAACCCTTATAGACCAAAGTAGTGTAATCAGAAGCAGATTCAGCAAGATGGGGTGGACAGAGATTAGTGAAGAAAACAAGGAGCAAAAGAAGGAACAATGACTTTCTTGGAAACCCCATTTAGGTGTGTGTTTTTGTTTGAGTGAGGTGTTGAAAGAGGTATCATATCATGGCATATTTTTGGGGAAAAGAAAGAGTTCAAAGGTAGGTTTTTTTTTTCCTTTTGGAGTTGTGCTATCACATTCAAAGAGTGCTCTGATAAAGGTTTTTGTGAGTTGTGAGTGATACTTGGATTTTCTTTTTTTGCTAGTGCTTTTTGATTTATGGTCTGGTTGAGTGACTCTACAGTATTCACTTCACATTCTAGTTTTTTGTGGTTATTGGGAATTTGGGATTCACTTTACTTTTGGATGTATAGCATGATGTCTGTCTATGTAGATTAGTATCTACTGTTCTGCCACTCTCTATTACTGGTTGAGAGAGAGAAGTGGGAGAAAAAAGTTTTTGTTTTTTGAAAATGGTGAATAATTTTTTAACTAGGTGAGTAGGTTTTTTAAAATATTTGAAGAGAATGAGAACAAAAGTAGCTGAATAAATAGAGTTAGAAGTAATAATGGGAAAATATTACAGAGAGAAGGTTTTGATTGTTGGAGGGATTGAAACCATGTGGTTTGTCTGTGGGACATTGTTCTCGATCAAGGATTTGAATTCAACCATGAATAAGAAACCTTGTGTAATATTCTCTCGAATTGAACCTGATTTGATTGAACCAAAGCATTCTAATACCTTATTAGATTTATGAGAATTATACTTACCAAATATTAAATATTCAATTATTAGAAATGATACTTATGAAAAAGTTACAATCGAAAATTTGGGAAAGGATTAATTTCTTATTGATAAAGTTGGGAATGATTAAATAAATAATTGGATTTAAAAGATTAACTTAAACCACATGAAGGGATTTTTTAGTCTAAATTTTTGGCAATAAAGTATAACAGTTCACATGTTTGTTATATATTAAAATGTTGGCTTTTAATCTAATTTAAGTTAAAATCTATACTATAAAACATAAATTAAAAGTTAGTCATGCCAAAAAATACAATAATTAATCTTATAAAAAGTGTATGGTTGATGCTTTCTTAAATTACAATACATCTCTCAACTTAATTTTAGTTTCTTATCCAAAAATATGAAATGATACATGTTCTTTAGTGTTGATCGGGTATGATCGGTATCGAGTGCTCGATTGAATGAAGATGGTTAGAAGTCTTGGTTGGAATGTCGTTTGGACCTGCCGGGGGAGGTACACGAAACGGTTCTTCGACGATTAAGTCAGTATGTGGTCTCTAGAGAGAGAATGTGAGTAAATAAGAGAGAAGTTAGAGTAAAAGCAATAAGTGCAATCAATAAAAGAGTGAATGAGTTAATTATACTTCCTGTAAGGGTCTTCTATTTATAGAGTTTGGATCAACTGAGGTGGCGCCTGGTCATTGGCTAGCATTAGGTGGGTACGACAAGGGTATGTCAGACTGTCTCGAGCCATCCTACAGGTCTGCAAATGGCTATCTTTCGGGGGAGCAGGTGGAACTTACAGGCGGCATGACAAGTAGAATGTCAGCCATTACTAATGGCAAGTTAGCGACGGATTGATGGTATGTCAGAGGCATTAATGGCAAGTCAGATGCATTAATGACAAGTCAAAGGTGCGTAACATATCTTTAGGAGGCATGGCTCAGCCGAAAGTAGGGCAGGTTGACAAGCTCTAAACAGGGCAGCCGAAATCCAACAAGATTTGGCTCTTGCTAACTGTTTTGGGCTCATATTATATATCAAATTGTGAGAGCTCAATAGACTAAGAGATCATTTGTCCGGTTAGTTCTAGCTTGTGTAGGATTTACCGGATTGACTAATTAGTTCTTACCACTATAGGATGGGACTGAAAATACTGTCATAGTCGTCTTTTTGCCACCAAGAGGGCAGAGGCAATTTTTTCCAATTTCTGGTACTTGAGCTCAGGACCCTTCAAAGCTTTGCTTGTGAAGTAAACCAAATGTTGACCTTATTCATTTTCCCTAACTAGGGTGATTGTCACGACCTTATCAGTTATTGCCAGGTAGACATAAAGTGTCTCAGCAGGTTCAGGCTTAGAAAACATAGGAGGAGTAGCCAAAAATTGTTTGAATATATGGATGGCTTCCTCACAAGCATCCGATCAGTCAAAAGTTTTGCTCATTTTGAGGTGTTGAAGGAGTGGGATGGAATGTTTGGCGGATGCAGGGAGGAATCTAGATAACACTGTCAATCGCCCATTCAATTGGATAACTTCATTGACTGAGTGAGGGTTGTGCATGTCTATAACCGCCTGACATTTTGATAGATTTGCCTTTATGCCCCGGCTTGTTAACAGAAATCCCAGGAACTTCCCGGCTTCAACCCCGAAAGTACATTTCTCCGGATTGAGGCGCATATTAAACTTACGCAACCACCTCAAAATGACATTCAAGATAGAGACATGGTCTTCTGAAGGTAGACTCTTGGAAATCATATCGTCCATGTATACCTCCATATGTCTACAAATCTGATCCCCAAACGTAGTATTCATCAACCTCTAATACATGGCCCCTACGTTTTTAGCCCAAAAGGCATGACCGTGTAACAATAGGCAGCCTAGGGTATGATGTAAGTAGTCTTGTCTTGATCTGGGAGATACATTAGTATCTGATTGTACACAGAATAAGCGTCCATGAATGATAAATATCGATATCCAGAGGAGTTGTCCACTAAGTGATCAATGTTTGGGAGGGTATATATCGGTTTTTCGGACATACTTTGTTTAGGTCCGTATAGTCCATGCACATCCGTAATTTCCCTGACGGTTTCTTAACCAACACCACAGCCAAGTGGTGTAAGCAATCTCTCAGATAAAACTGGTTTCCAATAACTCAGAGAATTTTCGGGTAACCTCGACTGTTCTTTCGGTGCCCATCTTCCTTTTCTTTTGGGCTATTGGATTTGCCCCTAGGTTGGTGGTTAGTCGGTGGAAAATGATTGAGAGGTCAAAACTCGACATGTCTGTAGTTGACCAAGCAAAAAGATCTTTGTTGGTCTCTAAGCACTTAATCAACCTTGACCTTTGAGTCTCGCCGAGAGTGCTGCCAATATACACCAAATTTTCCTTTGTGGGGCCAAGTTGGAGATAAGTTTTTTCTCCCTCACGCTCAGGGCAGAACTCTCCTTCGTCTGCTCTGGCGTCCAATTCGACCAGGTGCACACCTCGCTGCTTTTTCATCGGGGGTGGCGTTTGCTTTGAAGTGTGACTTGGGTGGAGGCTCATCTGATAATAACTTCTTCCATTGTGTTGTCCCCTTTGACAATGCATACTCGGAGATCAGACAAGAGAAACTTTATGCACAGATGCATAGTGGAAACCATTACTTCAAGACGATTGAACGTTGGTCGGCCGAGGATGGCGTTATAGGCATATCTACAATCAATGACCAAAAACTTTATTTGGATTGTCTGGGTTAGGGGTTGCTCCTCGATAGTAAGCCAGATGTCAACATAACCGTGAGGGTGATCCTTTGCCCAATGAAACCGACTAGCTGATCGTCATAAGGCAATAAGTCTTTGTCTTTTAACTTCATTTTAACGAATAGGTCTTGAACATAATATCCGTCGAACTTCCCTAATCAAAGAGTAGCCTCCCAACCTTTGTGTTATTCATCTTATCGGTGATGACGAAGGGATCGTCATGACCGTGGACGACACCTTCATAATTACGGTTGTCGAAGGAGATCGGGGGTGTCACCCTATTCTCATGATGTTGACGAGGATTCCGAACAATTGTCTACATGACTTCTCGAACATACTATTTTTGGGCTGCCCTAAAGGTGTCTCTGTAGCGAATCCGCCTGATATGGTGTTAATGTCTACCAGACTACTCTGTCACCGGTTACTAGGGCAATATCTTTCTTCGCAGTCCCTGTTCGAAGAACGTTCATGTTGAGTTTTTTGGGGAGGGGGGACGTCTACTAGAAGGAGTATATTGACGTGATGGTGGAGACCATCCCTGTCGAGCCTGGACAATGAAGTGTTGTAAATGGCTAGCTTGAATTAGATCTTCAATAGTGTCTCACAGTTGGGTACACTTTTCCGTGATATGCCCAAAAAAGTGTGGAAATTACAGTACTTGGATCGGTCTTGGGTCCCCAACTTTCTCCCTGAGTTGGGCTTAGGGAGCTAGACCAGATAAGTGGCCATAACTTCTTGCAGTATCCTGGTGCGGCTGGCATTAAGGGGAGTGTAGGTAGAGTATTTTGGTTTCATGGGTGGTCGGGGTGGGTCATCCTGGGGGTGTTCATGGATTTTTGGTTGTTTGGCTTCCGTTACGGGGGTTGGTATTCTCTATGCTCGGAAGATTGGAGAGTGGGATGAGTTTCTTCTAGGTTAATAAACTGTTGGGCCTTTGACCGGAGATCTTCCATGGTGAGGTCCGAGTACTTGGCCAATTCTTGTTTGAAAAGGCCATCTTGCAATCCTATTACCAAAATATGTACCGCCACCTCTAGACTCAAGGTGCAGACTTTTATGGCCTCTATGTTGAACCTGTCTAAGTAAGCTCGGAGAGGCTCGTGTAGTTTTTGTCGTATACCGGACAGGGTATAGGAAGATCGGGGTTGTTCTATGCTTGTTTTAAATCAGATGTTGAACCCGTTAGCAAGAATTGCCCATTGATCAATGTTATTCATGCCAATCGTGTAAACCACTATAGGTCAGCACGTTTCAAAGTGGGGGGAAATACTCGGAACATGATGGGGTCAGTCGTCCATGAAAAAGCATAGAGGCCTCAAAGGCGTCTAGGTGGTCATGTGGGTCAGTGGTGCCATCATATTGGTCAATGTTGTTTGGGCGGGTTAAATGCTTAGGAGGTGGTGAGGACATGATTGCATCTATGAAGGGGTATCTTGCTCGTGAGGAGCCATATGCATAGGGATGAGTTATCTAGCTGGTTTTTGTGTTTGGGGGGCTATAATCCAGGAAGCTTCAGCAGACTCTGCGGAGTACTCATCAGAAACTGGTTGTGAGAGTCTGTTACTAGGTTCAGGTCTATATTGGAGGAGTTGCTGAGTAGTGGCTGCTTTTAGGGTGGGGTTTGGGGATGACTTTGGCTTGCTTGTTGGGATGGTTGTACTACTGTTGGAGGGTCAATGGAAGGAGGGTTGTGTAACACCATGAATTTTCTGTGTATGTTTTATTAATTATTTATTTTAACAATGATTACTTTTAGAAATTAATCGGTATATAGTTAGACTAAACCGCAGTTGAATGTTAGTCTTGATTTGTGATTTCTTATTTTGTGGTAAATTTTTGTAATTTTATGTGACGGGAAGTTTTTGAGCTGCTGTCAGTCCCAAATTCGCCCGAATTCGGCCTAATAACGTGTTTTTGAGTTCCGTAACTCGGAATCGAATTTAGATTGCGCCATTGGCTTCGAAATATAATTTCGAGTCAAGATAGACATCAACTTTGTTCAGAATGCATTTCTAAATATTTTTCAATCCGAATTCTGTGTTTCGAAGTTCTAACCGTAAACCAAAATCGGGAGATTTTTATTATCCGACTGGGTATTAGCTGACAATACTCGAGAATGGTTTAATCGAGAATTCTTCATAAAAAAGGTCACATCACGTTCATGTAAGAAGCTTGCTTGTTAAACAAGCAAAAATACATATTCTCTTACACAAAATATCCTAAATCACTCAACAAATCCTCTCACTCCACCACTATTAGACACATCACTTATGCTAATCTAAATCTACTTACTTTGCATTAAATTTTCTGATTTGATGAGGGTGAAGCTCTCCTATAAATATCTCACCTCATTCTCTCATTTTTACACTAAATTTCCTATACAAACTAAGGTAGTCTTTTATTTTCTCTTCTTCATCTTCTTCTCATACTTCATAGAAAGTTATGAGCTTTTATTATGTTGTTCATAAAGTAGAGTTTATATTTGTTCTTTAAGTATTTTATGAAGGCATAACTAAAGGGGATGATAACAAAATCATATGAACCTTTATGTAATTTTTGGCTTTTATAAAGCTTGAAATTTCTTCCTTCTTCTTAGATAGAAAAACTATATCTTTGGACAAGGTTAGATGAGTTATTTGTTTGTAAATATTAGAAATTATTGTTAGTATTTGAATATGTTTAAAGGTGATGATTTTAACATCAAAGGAACCTTTAATGTGTTTAGGAAAAAGTTTGTATTTTATTCTTGAAAGTTTATGATAAGTTGTTGTTAAAAATGTTTTTTTTAGAAAGTATTATGTTTAAAAATGGTTTAGCATATTCTACTCTTTGATTTTCAAGTTAAAATAATTATTTGGGATAAAAGATGGTTTATTAAAGTCTTGACTTCATAAACTTAAAGTGTTATGAAGTTTTGGATATTAAAGTAGTAGAAAGTCTTACCTTAGGATTTATTTTTCATCATTATGAAATTATCACTTACTAACCCTTGAGGTTTTTCCTAAAAAATTAGGAGGTGTTAAGATGTTCATGAAATTTTATTTTAGTAGTATACTTGAAATAATGATTTACCTAAAAGTCTTGATTTTATAAACTTAAATTGTTATGAAGTCTTAGATGGTAAAATGATTTAAAAATGTTGAATCTTAGTTAAGTGAACTTACTTTAAAATGATAAGCTTTACTTAAAAAATATTGATTTAATTATTGATTTTTTTTTTAAATTGACTAACTTTAAAAATGATAAGTCTAGCTTAATGATCTTATTTTAAAAGGTTAGTTTTAGTAAAAATGTTTTACTTACAAAAAATAAGATTTATGAACTATCGGAAAAATGTAATGGGGTGGGAATACATGTCTAGAAAGGTTTTGTCTAAGGAAAGACTTGGTATTTAAGGGTGTCTTTATGACCAATCTCTCTTTCCTGGGAACTAATCTGGTGTATATCCACGGATTACGACATAATTATGGTATAAATTTTATTGGAAATCTTACTTTAAAAGTGTTATTTGATTGTAAGACTTTCAATGACAAATGATGATTCAAGGATATTCAACCTTGAATCGGATGGACGAAAGCAATTAAATTCATTTTAAATCGCAAGTTTTATCTTCGCGTAAAAAGTTATTTTGCAAGTATAATTATTATCGTCAGTTAACTAATTAATGTTATTTTGGCGTAATGAAGAGTTCGAGAGGAGATCGGATCAAGTAAGCTCATATGCAAACAGAGAACCTAGCGACCCGATACACTCAGGTGATGGAGAATATATGATGACATAGTGGTGTCCGAATATGACATTCGGATCTCCTAAACTATCTCAAAAGTTTGGAGTTATATTTGTGTATTAAGAAAACCCGTACTTAATCAATTATTTTGCGTGCCTAGATTTTGTACGGATACTTTCTTAAGTTGTATGATTATGATAGCTTAAAATATCAAGTATTGTGGTGGCTATTCATGAGGGAACACCACTCGAGAAACTAAAATGCATTGGGAACGAAAACAGCGGAGAGTTTCGATCCGGTAGCCCAAAAGGGCGAGGAAAATGGTCCTGGTAACTAGACCACCTCGCCCGGGCGAACCCGCCTCACTCCAGTGAGGGAGAAAACATCGTGACATAGTGGTGTCCGAATATGCATCCGGACCTCCAAACTCCCTCATAAATTTGGAGTTGCCTTGGGTATTAAGAAAGCTTGTACTTAATCAAATGTCTGTTTGTTTGGATTAAGTACATCAATATTTCTTATACCGATTTATGTTATGTTTATATATGCAAATACCATGTTTACTCTTGAATTATAATGTTTGAATGATTATTATGGAAATGATATGTATGTGATAATTGTTAAATTCAAGGTTTAAAAACATGTGATATAAATGAGAAATATTTTCCTTGAGAAAAGTAATTAAAATGATATTCAGGCTCTTCTTGCTTGGGCAAGACAACTCTCGCTTAAGTGAGAAGTGTTTAGAGAAAATGAGTGTTTTAGCTTGGGGTGAGACAACTCTCGCTTGAGCTAAAATAGGCACCAAGAGAACTGATTGTTTTCTCGCTTAAGCGAGAAAACTCTCGCTTATGTCACAAATGCCTCAAAAATGGATGTGCCCTCGCTTGAGCGAGACAACTCTCGCTTGAGTGAGAAGTGTCAAGAGAAAATGAATGTTTTAGCTCGGGGCAAGAGATAACTCTAATATATACGAGAGCTTAATGGCATGTTTGCCATCAAGAAGTTATAAAGGTAAATAACTATATGAAATTCTTGAAAGTAATAAAAGTAAGGAATTGCTTTGTTAAAGACAATAACCCTAGCTTGTGTGTGAAGTGTATTTACCCTTTGGAAAGACCGTGACTTAGATGATTGAACTCGGTTCCTGAAATCGACAAACTTATACAAGTACCTTTGTTCTGATTAGGGCAAGGTTTCATACTGTGATGTCGTGATTAGGGCGATGCCTAAAAAAGGATTACATTATACCACGCAGCGAGGTCATCTGACCGTAAGAGGCTTGCCCATGTGGTCGTCCAGGGTGATTCAGCGATGGTTCGTAGTGGTAGGGATATTATTCCTCTATTTACGTGTTGACGTAAGATCGGGTCCCACGGGAAGCATTCCTCTGGGAGATATCTTAGGTTGGACCGATCATATAAAATAATGATTAAAAGATTTAATCGACTAACCTCGGTTAGTGTGCATACTCATTATGGATAATGAAGTAGTGAAGAGTAAATTTATGGGAGACGAACGAGCCCCAAGATATAGAGAGGGACGACGATGGTGGTGGTTTGTCAGCAAAGTCTTGAGGGTGAGTCTAGGTGAGACGCGTCCCTTATATTCCTGGATGAGGTATTCTGTTGGATCGGACAGTTCTCACAGCACAAACTAGACGATCTCTAACAACCCCTCTATGCAATCAGGATCAATGAGAGGGATGCCCAGAAAGTGTTTGATATGACACCGTCCTGAAATGGACAGTTCTTCGGAACAGATCGATCATATATCCTTGCGAGGAATAATTTTGGTGCGTTCAAATCGGCTTGTTATGGGACCTGAACTCTTGGTTATTTCCGAATAGTATATTGGGAGGATATTAGTGGAAGTATGGATGAAACAAGCATAACATTCATACATTGAGATTGTGGACTTTGATCCACATAATCTAAGATTATAACATCATTCATCATTGTGCATTTTTATATGTGACGTATATATTATGTTTATTACGCGTGTCTGTCTGGAAGCGATATTCCGTGTAATTCCATGTTGTCAATGAGTAATATTCATTAGATGTCTTACTCCCTCTTCTTTCTGGTTGTCTTCTATTCGCGTTTTATTCAGATGGATCATTCTGACAGGATTCTGAGTTACCGCTTTTCGATGTCCTGGGAGGGGGCATGGAGGATTGAGGGAAACCGTTATACCTACACGGGCCCTTGTGCTTTTTGATTAGTGTACCTGTGTAGGGTATTTATTTTGGAGTAGTTTTATTTAGGCGACGATTAGGTTCCGCCTTGTACTTTGTACCAACATTTCATGATATTCTAATGAAGTATGATTCAAAGTTATATTGAGTTATATTTTTATTACCTTTAGATAATGGTGTTTTTGCTTTTCCGCATTGTATGTTATTTAAAGTGATGTTTCGAAAATGAAACGAATATAAGGAAATAAATTTTATATGGCATCATTATAAAAAAAATACCCATTTTTGAGAAAGAGTTTTTTGGAGTAATTTTCGGGGCGTTACAGGTTGTGGTTTGGAGGAATATTTGTGGTGAGTGGTTCTGCTTGGCTGAATGGTTGATCTTGGTTACGGATGGTCACCATGTTGTAGGTAAGCCATAGACGACACCAATGTTCTTTAGTGTTGATTGGGTGTGGTCGATATTGAGTGTCCGGATGAATGAAGATGGTTAGAAGTCTTGGTCAGAATGTCGTCTAGACCCGTCGGGGGAGATACCTGAAAATGTTCTCCGACAATCAAGTTAGTATGGTGTCTCTAGAGAGAATAATAGTAAATAAGAGAGAAGTTAGAGTAAGAGCAATAAATGCAAACAATAAATGAGGGAATGAGTTAATTATACTTCTTGTATGGGTCATCTATTTATAGAGTTTGGATTAGTTGAGGTGGCGCCTGGTCATTGGCTAGCATCAGGTGGGTACAACAAGGGTATGTCGGACTGTCCCAAACCATCCTATAGGTCTGCAAGTGGCTATCTTTCAGGGGAGCGGGTGGAACTTGTAGGCGGCGTGACACATGCAATGTCAGCCCTTATTAATGGTGAGTCAGTGACACATTGATGGTATGCCAGAGGCATTAATGGCAAGTCAGAGGTGCGCAATATATATTTAGCGGGTCTGGCTCGGCCTAGCAGATGATCGTGAGTGACGGTCTGTTTGTTAGTCCAGGATTCAACTAGGATAGCCCGGATTTGTCCGAGGAGGAACAATATCCTTGATAATATAAAATAAAAAACTCAATTTTATGCTCTCTACATTAAGAAGAGGTTGTGGTTCTTGTGAGAAATGTGTGGTATGACTAGCTAATAAGCAACTTGAAAACCATAAAGTAATATAAGTTTATAGCTTATTAAATACTAATTTACAAGCTCCTAACTTATTAAACTATTTATCAAGCACCAAAAGCTAGCATATAAACTACTTAGTGATAATATCAGATAGACGCTTAATTTCTACTTTTAATTAGATAATCTAGGAGGTACCTTGAAAATAATGGGCAAGAAGAAAAACTTCATATTGAAGAATAGACTCTCTTATAATTATTAAATCTAATCTTTCCAAAACCAACTTAGTTGGCCTATAATACCCTTTATGATTACACTACATATGCCACTCTTGATTGGGATGGCAATAAATGAATTGAGGTCAGGTATGTACTTACTCACTCCCACCCTCGAACCTAAAATTTCATACTCAAATCCAAATTTAGTAGGATTAAAAAAGAGTTTATCATCTCTATCTATTGTTGAATTTCAGGTAACTTGAATTCGTATCAAGCTTGCTTGAAATATATCGCTTATAATTTAAATGAACATCTTTGACATATATATTCTCATATAAAATTTATGAGAACAGTCAGTTGATTAGCATTATAAGTTAGTTATTGATCGTATGATCATTTTTTAATATTGATCATTCAAATAAGATCAAATAATTTATATTGTGTATTTACATTTGTCACAATAACAATTGTACTCACGTGACTCACTTCGTATATTAATGAGAATTCTATAATCTAATATATAAATTAGATTCGAGAGATTTTCAGGTTCAAGTATCACTTACACCAAACCCTAACCCCATATTTAAAATCGGAAAAATCCTAATCCAATCAAAAACGAGTTTTCTCAATTAAATATGAGTGGGTTTGGATAAATACTCATATATTCGAATTAGGCTATCTTCCCTAACTCTCAATTAAGACCCCAACATTTTCAGAAGAGTGGATAAATCTTACAGCGAAAATCTCATCACAAATTGTTGAAAATTTTGTAGCTGACTGTAGATAATGTGTTAGACTTAGAACCATTTATTTTTCTATAAGAAAACAACTATTAAATGGCTGCAAATCTATTTTGTAATTTACTTTAAATTGTTATTCCTGATAAAAGAAACTGCATACAGATCTGGCTAAGAATAAGGTGTTAGAAGTTGACAAATTGGAAGTGTTGTTTAGCTGGCACAATGCTATATCTATGTTGAAAGCTGAAACAAACTGAATTTAGAGAAACTCGTGTGCTATTGTTTAACTAACCACTCAGAAATTTATACTTTTATAACTAATCTTCATTTTAGGGACATATCCAAAAATATCATATATTCTATCATAAAGTATATTTAAAGAAAATATTAATCTTTAAATATTTTCTAATTATTTTGCATATGATTTTTTGACTTCGACCTTCTTATATAAATTGGATTAACATTCATTTAATCTATTTTACTTATTGAGACTTTTGATGACCTTCTTCATACATATTGAAACAATTTAGGGCGTGATTATATTATCTCTTCTATAATATGATATACTCTGATTTTCTTCCTAGCATATATCTTTTTTAATTTTATCTTATTTGATATTTTCACTTATGGAGCACAACATTTTCATTCGAGTAACATCCTCATTCATATTGATATATAACACTTAGTTATTGAACATTTTCGTCGATTAAATATTTCAGCATGAGTATAACATAGCAAGGTAAATGAAGAAAGTATTAGAGTTAACCTAAGGGGTTGAATACTAAGATATGATTGTGTTGGGAATAGAGATCCTCTGTCCCCAAATATTTTTGTTGTCATATTCCAAGTCAATCAAATTCCATCAAATAATATAAAAAAATTAGTTTTTGCTTTTATGCTTTTTCTTTTTAAATAGTTGTAACTCTCTATTAACTTGGAATACAATGAGACATCAAAAGTGAGACAAGTGATCCATATTTGTCATTTGCTTTCATGTTTATTCCTCGCTGCATTGCTTGATTCATTAGTTGGATTGCCAATCATGAAAAAGCCAATGATCCAACATAGCATGTTCATATTTCATTGCAAATAGTACATTGAATTATTTATATAAGTTATTCATGCTTTTAAGTTGTTAAAAAGCAGTTTAACGCACCGAGTCATTGTTGGAGTTTATTCAAGTGTGAAGTCTCACATTGAATATGTGGGGAGGAGTGAAAGGGTTTATAAGAAGGAAAGGCCCATGGAACTAATGCTTTAAGGTTTTGGTTTAAGACGTGGTGTCTCACTTGTGGCTCCTCACTCTTCCCATACCCATGTAACAATGGAACTCCCTGGTGGTTGGAGGCTCCTCGGTCGTAGTCTAGATCCAACAAGTGGTATCAGAGCCGATGGTTCGGCTGGGACATGGTGGACTCAAGGGGGAGATTGTTGGGGTTTATTCGAGTGTGAAGTCCCACATTGGATATGCGGGGAGGAGTGAAAGGGTTTATAAGAAGGAAAGGCTCATGGAACTAATGCCTTAAGGTCTTGGTTTAAGACGTGGTGTCTCACTTGTGGCTCCTCACTCTTCCCATACCCATGTAACAATGGAACTCCCCGGTGGTTGGAGGCTCCCCGGTCGCAGTCTAGGTCCAACAAGTGGTATCAGAGCCGATGATTCGGCTGGGACATGGTGGACTCAAGGGGGAGATTGTTGGGGTTTATTCAAGTGTGAAGTCCCACATTGGATATGCGGGGAGAAGTGAAAGGGCTTATAAGAAGGAAAGGCTCATGGAACTAATGCCTTAAGGTTTTGGTTTAAGACGTGGTGTCTCACTTGTGGCTCCTCACTCTTCCCATACCCATGTAACAATGGAACTCCCCGGTGGTTGGAGGCTCCCCGGTCGCAGTCTAGGTCCAACAGTCATACAATTTATAAAGAAATTATTATATTAGTTGACATAGTTACAAAGTCATAATTTTTAATTAAAGTGGGCATAATATATTTAATACAATTATATTGGTTATTTATTTTGGCTTACAAAATAAGTGATCTGATTTCTGACAACCTACAGAACTTCTAAAATTGATAACAGATATGAGCTTAATGTTTGGATACCCAAACGGTTGACCTATAAGGGATAATGAGAATCTCATAAGTTAACACTAAGGAACGGTTATGTTCTCCAAGACACCAAATTACAAATAGTTTTCACCTCTCTCTATCATAGAGAAAACGAATGTATACCAAATCCCAAAAAGAATTCAGGATTTGGTTGAGGAATATCATCATACCAAATCTCTCTCTGAAAAGATATATCAAAGGAGTAGATCTGAGAACATGGATCAGGTGTGACTTTATATCCTTGTTTTATATTATGAGTGAGAATCATGATACTCAATATCTTAGGATTGATATTTCACCATTCATCAGGAAATATCTAACAAGTGATATTAGAGCTTTAAGTTCTGAATTTTATGTTCTTCATTAAAGATGTTTTCCCTAATTTTTTATGAGACCTAATTTTTTAAATTGGGGATTTTTACGTTTCCACTATTGGTTATGTAAATTGGGTAATTAGGAATAATGATGATAACTTTTATCTGCTTCCGCTTATTTAAATTATGAGTAATTTGTATTATGAATCCTTGAAACATGTGTTGAAGTATATATTCAGATCTATACATGAATATTGCAACAAATTTTATGACTATGTTATGCAATATGTATATTATATGTGCACTAATACCTTACTATTGGACATTGACTTTTGTCACTTTACCATTTTATGTTCTTCATTAAAGATGTTTAGAGCTTTAAGTTCTGAATTTTATGTTCTTCATTAAAGATGTTTTCCCTAATTTTTTATGAGACCTAATTTTTTAAATTGGGGATTTTTACGTTTCCACTATTGGTTATGTAAATTGGGTAATTAGGAATAATGAGGATAACTTTTATCCGCTTCCGCTTATTTAAATTATGAGTAATTTGTATTATGAATCCTTGAAACATGTGTTGAAGTATATATTCAGATCTATACATGAATATTGCAACAAATTTTATGACTATGTTATGCAATATGTATATTATATGTGCACTAATACCTTACTATTGGACATTGACTTTTGTCACTTTACCATTTTGCAATTTGTTAAAGTATATGTATAAGGTATATATGTGTTAAGATGTATTTTTATTTTATACATATAAAATCTACAATTCATGATTTTGTATATATTGTGAATTAATATATATATATATATATATATATATATATATATATATGTAATTGTGTGTGTAATTTTTTCTAGCTTGAGGTTGATGTGATATCTGGAACTACTGATTAAAATTGATATATATATATATATAATGGTTACGGTTAATACTTACAATTATATGTACTTTGCTATGTTAATGTATAAAAGTGTATATAAATAGTGTTACATATATGTTTTAAGATATGCATAATCATTTTTTATTTAAACTTTTTGATAATGATTTGTATATATCTCTTTTATGCTTTTCACTTTGGATCTACTTTATATTTGGTTAAGAATGCATCCATTTTTATGTGTTGATATATATGTAATATATTTTTTTATTTGAAATTTTATTATTGGATTAGATTTGTTAATCATAAAATATATCAAATCTGAAGGTTTTAATTCCAATATCATAATTTTTTATAATGGACTCATATTGTTTTCCTTTTGTCGGTTAATTATTTTTGAATTAATTGATGTAATATGTTGTCAAAGTAACTTCTATTGTGGAATTTGATTAAAATTATACATATGAGTATGAAATTATTTATGTGAATTGTGTTCGGTCCAAATGAAGACACAATTTGGCCAAATAATAACATATTTGTAATGATAGATAAGTAACAATTATAAATTTTTTCATGTGAATAATAGTTGATCCAAAGAAATGATATTGTTTGACAGAATTAATTGTTAATATTGATTATTATGTTGAGAGTACCACTTACAAATTAATTTCTTTGTCTAAAGACTAGAAATTGATGTTGTGCTAGATATATTGTGATGAGTTTATTATGTGAACATGTCTTATTTTATATATATTCTTGACTTGTTTGTTTAAATTGTTACAACACTTAATGGTTTGTTGCATTGGGAGATAGTTGATTGCATTATTAAGTGATTGCTATTGTTGAGGCATTGTTTATGTTTGGATAGCTTTCCTTCCCATGTTTAATCATATATAAAATAGTAATATCTTTTATTTATGGAAAATTCAAAAGGATCATCACTAGAATTCAAAATATAGCCTTGTGATGAGAATGATTTTATGTTACCAATATGCTATAATCAATATATGTATTTATATGTGGATATAAATAATGTATGTTTTGAATTAAGGTTATGTTGAATCAAACTCAACTAAATGGTTTTTCTTTTAGAAAATAAAATGTATGACATTTTAAGTGAACCTATTAAACAAGAAGTCGCCAAAGGGACATCTTTTTTGTGAATTTTTCACAATAAATATCAAATGCTAGTGCAAATATATATCCTTGCAAGTTTTGATCGGTCCAAAGAAAGATTATTATTTGGAAGGATTATATACACATGTGATGATAAACATGTGATTATTATAAAGTTGCATATCATAATGATAAATCAGTCCAAACAAAGATTTATTATTTGACATGCATTACGATCAATGTTTGACCATTACAAACAAGAGTATTATTAGTGATTAATATGAAATATCAAACCAATTGTATGTTTACATTTTATGTGAATAGTGATTGCTCAAAGGAAGATTACTATTTGGCTCAAATTACAAATATATTTGTAGCAATAAATATGTGATAATCATATGGTTTTCCATGTGAATAGTAAGTCGGTCCAAAGAAAAACTTATTGTTTGACAGAGCTCATTATGAATATTTGATTACTACATTGAGCTTACAAATTAATATTTTTTTCCAAAGACTGAATATTAATGGTGTTTAGGTAACTTGTGATGTGCTCCATTATCATTTGAATTTAAATATTAAAGTTGAATGTGAGTTTAATTGCAATTTGTTTTGTCCTTTTACTAGTGTTGCAAATATTTCTGCTTAAATTAAGAACATCTCATTGTTGTATGGGACAAACTTTAAGGTCTATAAGGAAGTCGTATAAATTATTCTCAACAGTATCGATTTAGATTTGATACTTCAAGTAGAGAAATCTATTTCTACTCTGGAAATCCTCGATGAGGTTAAAATTGAGAAAATTGGAACACTCTAACCGAATGTGTCTAATGATCATGAAACACTCTATTCTAGAAGCGTTTTGATGCTCTATTTTTTAGGGTCAGAGTGCAAGGAATTTCCTTGAAGAAATAGAACCATACTTTGCCAAAAATAAAAAGACGGAGATGAATAGCTTTTTGGCTAAACTTATATCCATGAAGAATAAAGGCAAATAGAACATAAGGGAGTACATTATGGAGATAGCTAATCTCACATCAAAACTCAATCACGTAAGTTAGAACTTGATGATGACTTGCTCGCGCACTTGGTTTTGATCTCGCTTCCTACACACTTTGGGTCATTCAAAGTGGGCTATAACACTCAGAAGGACAAATGGTGTCTTAATAAGTTTATATCTCATTATGTGCAAGAGATAGATAGAGACTATAAATAGATAAGACTGAAAATGTTCATTTGACTATGACCTCTCAAAATAAGAAAATAAAGAACAATAAGGATGTTGTGAAAGAGCTATATGTGTTTTTTCACAGAGAATGTGGAATTATTCTGCAATATAGTATGTCATGCAAACCTAGCATGAAGGGTGTTATTGAGCGATTAAACCGAACTCTTAAGGATATGGTGAGAAGTATGATTAATCATTCTTCGTTGCTAGAGTCTCTTTGGGGAGAGCTTTAAAGACCACAATTTACATCCTTAATAGGGTGCCAAGTAAAATAGTTAACAAAACTTCATATGAGCTTTGGACTAATAAAAGACCAAGTTTAAAACACATGCACATTTGGGGTTGTTCAACTGAGGCGTGACCTTATAGGCCGCATGAAAGAAAACTGGACTCAAGAACACTTATCTCCTATTTGGCTATGTTGAACGCTCTCGGGGCTATAAATTTTATGATCTCACTTCAAGATTTTTTGAGGCGGGAAATGCAAGATTTCTTGAGGAAGTTGATTTTGGGAAGGAAGAGAACATAAAGAATGTTGTCTTTGAGGAAGAACATGTCATTAATGGTGAACAAGTTCTTGTGCCTATTACCATTCAAGGAATAACTTCGGTAATAGGAGATAATGTTCAGAATATTGTTCCTGACAATATTCTAGAACAAGACAACAATGAGTTTCTTCCTTAAGTACCTATAGAACAAATTCAACAACCTCAAGAAGTAGAAGTGTCATTAAGGAGATCTACTAGAGAGATGAGAACCCTGAGTTTTAGTGAAATTACACAAACCACCGCTCACATACCCCCTAATTTTTATACTTTCACTACGCTGATCACCTGGACGAAAAATAAGTGTAATCTTTTAAACAAAATATGTGATATATATAATTTATTTAAGCAAAACATGATATATTGTGGAGACAAGTCCAAATAATATATGAGTCAATACCTATTTATTATTTTTCGTTCATTACGATATAGTATAAGAGCGACTTAAGCAATATCTCTTTAGAATTGTTGATGCATTTTGTAACAAAAAATAATAAAGATACATTGATTTGTATATTATTTGAACTTGTCTTCACACTATACGATGTTTTGTTTAACTTAACTGCATTTATCATATTGTTTGTTTAAAAGATTACACTTATTTCTCATGCAGGGGTGGTCGGTGTAATGAAAGTATAAAAATTAGGGGTTCGTGTAGGTGTAGAAAAGTGAACGGTGATTCGTATTTTACTAAAACTCAGGGGTGTCAATTAATTTACTCTATTTTCCTTGACATTTTTTTTTCTTCTAACATGAAATATTCACAAGTAAAATTTTCATAAATATCAACATTTTTTTTTACCAAACGCCGCCAAAGTGGTATTTAGTCATGTTATAAAATTGTATTATTTAAGTTTTTTGTGTATGAGTCCAATAGGTCTAGGGTTGACTCGATTTTAACAAGGAAAATGAACAATCACACCCTTGATTGAGTCGAAAAGGAAATAATTGAATCTATTTGATAAGCCCACCAATTTAATAATATGAATTGGTTATTGTTGATCTGGTAGACTCACATGCACCGAATATAGTACATTTTGAATAAATTAAACAAGATTAGTTTAGTTTTGGACCTCAAATACTGACATTAAATTATAATTTCATTACACCATGTTAATTATTTGATATTATAATATTGACAATATTACGTGTGTTCTTTTATTGGGCTAATCGAATGAAGTAATGTGTATTTTATTGCCCAACGACTAAACCCAACTCTTGAATAGAGAGAATTGTGAAGCTGGCCTTAGTGACGTTTAATCCCCACTCTATGGAAGAATGTTTTGTAAGCTGAGGTTAAATAATTCCACAAACTCCATATTGTATGCATAGTAGATAGTCCGTGTTATTAATATCTTATATATCATCAAATTACTTAGAGTATTAGTATGATAATATAATGATTTAACTGGTAGTTCACTAATTAAATTGTATACTCATGAAGTCCCTCTATGAGAAAAACCAATTTTAACATGTTTAATGATTTTTATAAATTAAATGACATTATTCATGAAACAATTGCACCATATTCACCTGAAATAAATGGTAAAGTTGAAAGAAAGAATAGAAATTTAACTGAATTGGTTGTAATTATTATGTTAAGTTCTGGTGCAGCACCCTCTTGGTGGGGTGAAATTTTATTAACTGTATGTTATGTGCTAAATAGAGTCACCAAGGCTAAAAGCAAAATTTTCCCATATGAAATTATTAAGAATAGACAACCAAACTTGTCTTATTTGAGAACTTAGGGTTGTCTGACCTATGTCTGGATATCAGACTCCAAGAGAGTTAAACTCGCAAGTAGAGCCTATGAATGTGTATTCATTGAGTATGTTGTAAACAGCAAGACGTACATGTTTTACGACCTTAACATGAAAGTGGTCATTGAGTCTAACGATGCAGACTTCAATGAAATGAAATTCCCTTTCAAATTGAGGAATAGTGAGGGCACAACAACTAGTAACATACATGTGATTAGCAATAATGATAATATCGGTGAGTTAGAAATAAAACCTAGAAGAAGTAAAAGAATAAGGACTACTAGAGAGTATGAACCTGATTATATGGTTTATACATTGGAAGAGGATCCATCAACTCTCCAAGAAGCTTTGACTTCTTTGGATGTTGATTCGTAGCAAAAGGCCATAGATCATGAAATAGATTCTCTAAAGTCTAACAAGACCTGACATTTAGCTGACTTGCCTCCTGGTTGCGAACATATTGGTTGTAAGTGAATATTGAAAAAGAAACTAAAACTTGATGGCATAGTGGATAAATACGAGGCTCACCTTGTAGCTAAGGGTTTCAAGCAAATAGAGAATGTAGATTTCTTCGACACATTTTCACCTGTTACTAGAATAACATCCATTAGAGTACTAATTTCACTCGTTACGATACATAATTTATTAGTACATCAAATGGATGTTAAAACTGCTTTCTTAAATGGTGATTTGGAAGAAGAAATCTATATGGAACAACCTGAAGGTTTTGTAATACATTGGCAAGAAAATAAGGTTTACAAGTTAGATAAATCATTGTATGGTCTTAAGCAAGCACCTAAGCATTGACATGAAAAATTTAAGGACTTAATGATCTTGAATGAGTTTAAGGTGAATGAAAGTGGTAAATGCATTTATTACAAATCAGAAAATGACATTTCCACTATCATATGTCTCTATGTAGATGACCTACTCATATTTGGTTCCAACATTCATGTTGTGAATAATGTGAAATCATTGTTGTGTAACAACTTTGATATGAAAGACATTGGAGAGACAAATGTAATCCTTGGTATAAAGCTTACTAGGTCAAAATAATGAATTTATTTGGATCAATCTCACTATGTGGAAAAGATCTTAAAGAAATATAAATATTTTGACTATAAATCTGCTAGCACACTATATGATCCAAGTGTAAAACTTTTTAAGAACACTGGTGAAGGTGTAAGACAAGCTGAGTATGCTAGCATTATTGGTAACCTTCAGTATGCCACTGATTGTACTAGATCCGACATTGCCTATGTTGTGGGATTATTATGCAGGTTTACCACTGATAGCACTTGCAGAGATTTCTCTATGGTAAAAACTAATTTCAGCTGTGTTGATCCATTGTGATAGTACCACGGCTATTGCAAAAATTGAGAATCGTTTTTATAACAGTAAGAAACGACAAATTCGTCGTAAGTACAACACTATTAGAGAGTTACTCTCTAGAGGAGCTGTTAGAGTATATCATGTACACACTGAGAATAACTTAGTAGATCATTTGACGAAAGGACTATCTAGAGAGAAAATCCATAATACTTCTAATAGTATGGCACTATTGCCCTTAGAACGATGATCACTCATGATGATAATCCTACGTAACTGACTGGAGATCCCAAGAAATAGGTTCAATGTGTAATAACAAGTCGTGAAGTGATATGAGAATGAACATGCTATAAAATTATGAAAAGCATGATTCATGCAGCATATGTTAGGATGAGTTAAACTCTTAATGAGATCTATACTCTAATTGGAGTGGAGTACCTAGGTTACAATAGTACTCTTGATAGACTCACCTATGTGAATGTGAAAGTGGAGGCCGCTTCCTGTGAAATTTTGGGGCATAAACTTCTAGAGCGTTCACTATACTCGGATAGATGTGCATGACCTTTAACGCACAGGCTTTACAGAATACACATTTGAAAAGGTTGTGTGTGGTTTGATGCTGGAGATAGAGTTCAAGACTATGAGTCACTCTAGTAAAATCTAGATCTTATTCACTATGCAAAGGTTCAAGTCGCATAACACCTTTGTTTATACATAATCTTATTGAGACCACAGAAATTCCCGGAAATCATTTTTTAATTTCAAGTGCGGGATTGTTGGAATTTGTTGAAAGAATGATGTTTTGAAGTGAAATGAAAAAACTCACTAGTCCCACTTTGTTTGGAGGAGGGAAGTTGAAAGACTTTATAAGCCTTAAGTTGTGGCCTAACATTCTTTTTAATAAAATATTTATTTATTTATTAATTTATTTAATTTTTTGGGGCCTTTTGGCTTGGATCGTGTGTTGACCAAGACAACACACACATGCAACAAGGAAAGAGCCGTCGGAGGAGATCTCGGCCATTATGATAAAGTCGTTGGTAATAGAGTTGTTGGTGAAAGAGCCGTTAGAGAGCTGTTGGAGGTCTTACGCTATAAATAGAGACATTTTTCTCTCATTATAATTTACACCAAGTTGAAGGCGTTTACCTCTGAACTTCTCTTTCTCCCCCCTTATATTCAGTCGGTGGATTTCCAGCAACTTTCTCCCTCTTTCTTTCCGTGACACTTGAGAATTGGCACATGCAGCCAAAGTGAGAATTTCGAGAACTGACACTAGTAATCAGTATTGTGGAAAAAGAATTAGCACAAATAGTCATATTGTGGGAAATCGAGAATTGACACTGGTAGTCATATTGTGAGTGTATTCAAGAACGATTCTTATAGTGTAGTAAGAAATCTTATAATAGAGAACTAAGCTGTTTTATCCTAAGGACGACGTGGTTGATAGTCTACTTGCACAATTTTAGCAGTACCACGAAACGTCTTAAAAAGAATGACCTGGTCGTGACTCAGCCAATAACGATTATTCCGTGTTATTCAGAATTGTTGCAAGCTACGGTAACAATATAAATTAATAAGGAGTGTTCTAGAATATCTATATTTATATACTTGTATGTATTTATTTATGTCCGTAAAAGAAATGTGCTTCAATAAATCAACTTAAAATTGTTATTGTCATTATTGATAATGATCTTTGAGATAGTATGAATATGATACATTATTATTGTATTCTTCATATTTAATTATTATTGATTTTTCAAAAAAATTTGAATAAATGATATATATATATATATATATATATATATAGTTATATACTTGTATGTATTTATTTATGTCTGTAAAAGAAACGTGCTTCAATAAATCAGCTTAAAATTGTTATTATCATTATTGATAATGATCTTTGAGATAGTATGAATATGATACATTA
>NC_032019.1:18336975-18376220 GCF_001865875.1 Lupinus angustifolius | reverse complement strand
ATATATATATATATATATAGTTATATACTTGTATGTATTTATTTATGTCTGTAAAAGAAACGTGCTTCAATAAATCAGCTTAAAATTGTTATTATCATTATTGATAATGATCTTTGAGATAGTATGAATATGATACATTATTATTGTATTATTCATATTTAATTATTATTGATTCTTCAAAAAAAATCGAATGAATGATATATATATATATACGAATAAATATTTACAGTAAATAGATATAAACTATTTATTTATTCTCTTTCTTTCCCTTATTAATACAAAGAGTGAAAAATGGGAAGTAAAATTGAGTAGGATATAATTGTAAGAAAGATATTTCCTATTTTTTGTTTTAAGTTGATATTTTTGACTTCTAAGTAAGAAAAGAAATGGAAATGAAAAAGAACAGAACATGTGCAGAGAAAGTACTTAATACCAGAAAGGCCCAATTAGCATACATGCATGAATATGTCAAATTTAATGTCCTTTTCAAATTAGCATACATACATGCATGAATATGTCAAATTCCATAGGACCAATAAGTAACCAAAGAGAGTTTGAAAATCAACTATGAGTGGAGAATCAACTACAATTTCTATTTTGTCAATATTCCTTATCATTATCCATGACTTATTATTTTATTCTATCAAACTATATATCAATAATTCATCTAAAAAATAATAATAAATTGTGAAAATGGAATGGAATAGTATAAGGCTTGGTCAACCCAAAATCCAAGTAATGGAACATTATGAGAGAGTTTGCAGTGAATTCATGGCACACCTTAATTCTAGTGTTGACACCTTAATTCTAGTGAATTCATGGCACACCTAGCTGACCCTTTTGCCATTTTTACTCTTTATATATTCTTACATAACTAATTTAATTCTTTTCAATACCCTTATACTCCTATAACTACTCATCTTAACTTTTTCTCTCTCTACTAAATTTATATGCATGCATGGAGGAGTATAGTTTTTGTGCATTGTTTCTTACTTACCAAGAAAGCTCTGCCACAACAACAAATTGTTACATTTTGCACTATATAGTATAATAATTATAATAGTTATATATTAATCTAGATACTATTTATATATACCTTTTGTTTTTTGTTTTTTTTTTCTTGGGGATACACACACAAAATGTTGCATGATGTTTATGATCAGCCATTGTCACCAAAGGATGAACAACAACTTCCCATTGTAAATACCTTAAACTAGTCTCAATCATTTATGTCATGTTCATTATAATAATTCATGTGTTCTAGCTACCTTTGTGTCATTTGCCATGATTCAATAATCCTAATAATGATATTAATTTCCTTTTAGATTATCTGATTGAATTTATGAAAGTGGGTCATTTTTCTTTGGGGAGAATCTCTTTTTAATATGGTAGAATTAAAGCCTAAGTTATTTTCGTGCATGGGTGAACAATTTTTTTTATACTATATGTCACGTGAAATTTCTCCTGTGTTGCATTTTTTTTTTCTTTTCATGCTTGAATGATCGATTTGTTTATGTTTGTTACAAGCTTGATTTTTGTATCAAACTCATATTTTATTCCTTCCCCTATAAGTGCTATATATTCCCATAATCCTAGAAGCAATTATCAAATTCATTTCCATGCTTCCGTGACAATTTGCAGTACAGATCGTATTCTTTTCTTTCTCAAATCTTTTTGACTGGAAAAATAGAACAAACTAGAGAGAGATTCCACAAGAATAAGGATTTGACCTTTTTTGATATTATCCTATCTAATCCAAGACTATGGCATGACACCAAAATGTCATTTTCTGAGGAAAACTTGGTGAAGTGCATAGTAATCATATCAAATTCAGCATTATTTTGTGAGTAAATACCCAATTCAGTCTTTCATGTTCTTCGACCTTACCACTTTGGTCGTTAAAAGTTTGAAAAACCCAAAATGATCCCAAAAATTTCAAATATGAGTCAAATTATTTCCTATAAGGTGTTGTAAAACATGCTAATTTGAGCACCATTTAAAAGTTTTCCAATTTTTGAGAGACCAAATCGATAAGTTCGAAAAACATGAGAGACATAGATGAGTATTTATTCTTATTATATGTATGATAACAGTTTGAAATACCATTCAATTATTGTAGAATATATAACTTTTTTGTGCTTTTTTTCTAAATGATGAGGATTTTGATATTCTTATTCAGTCAGAGATGGAGAAGGGAGTACTTATTTGTCAACACTTCACATGTATAGCATTATGGGTTCCTTTAAGTGCCTTTATTTTCCAATTTAAGCATAGTTTTTCCATACACTGAATACAAATAACATATCAAGAGGTTCCTTCTTTGTTTACATAATCATTGGGGTACCTTTTCTCCTACATGTCACATGAAGGCATAGATGCACATTCTTTTATACAATAATCATATAAAAAAAAGCCAACCCTTTTGAAGAATTTAACATCTTTTTTTCTTTCCTTTGAACAAATATAAACACAACTATATGAACTATGCTACTAATCTTATATGTAAGTAGAATGCCCCATTGGAGTTTTGTACATTGATTTATTTCATTTTCTTATAGGCCAAGACTTGCATTTGTGAATATAACTGATATGCATGCTAGAATGATCACTTTTATGAAGGCATGTAATAGACAAAAGTTTAAACTGATATAAGAGAATATTTTCTATTGAAAGTTCAAATTATCTGATGTCTATGTGGTCATATCAGACTTTTTTTCTAACAAAAAGTGGAATTGGATTCAGCACCATAATGAGAAAAACCAAAAAAGATTGTGTAGAAACAATCTTTTACTTGTTTTTATCAAGGGTCACTCAAAATTATTCTGAACTTTTTGTGCTTAGTACTTAGTACTTTTTTTGTAGTCATGTTCTTCACATTATTGCTTCTATATCACTGGCTGCAGGACGAAACTTCAATCCCGATCAGCGATCGAATTTTGGAGCTTTGCGACTTCCAAGAGCCTCTGCAGAATTCTGAGGTTACCTCAAGCTCAAATTGTTGCTATGATGAAAACTCCTCATATGTAACAAATATATCTCTAGCATTAGATGTAGACACTAACTTGAATAGCAATAGCAATAACACATTAACCACCTCAACTAGTACCACCAACAATAACAACACAACCAATAGTAGCAACCTTTCAATCATCTTTGATTCACAAGAGGAAATTGACAATGATATATCTGCCTCAATAGACTTTTCATCATCTCAAACTTTCAATGTTCCACAATTTCTCCAAAACCAGCAAGAACAGTTTGGTAATTTTTCTTCTATGCAGCAGACTAATATGCAGCAACTAGCAGCATGTAATTCAGGTTTGGATAGCTTCTCTCAGTATCCGAACGACCCTGTTGCGACCCTTATGGGAACTTCATTATCTTGTGTGTTTGAAGAGGATTGCATATCTTCTGTCCCTTCTTATATGCCTCTCAACCCTTCATCTCCTTCTTGCAATTTTATTAGTCCTGGCATAGGGTCATACATGCCTCCAGGGCCTCTTACTACTGCCTTATCCGCTGACCGTTCCGGATTGTTTGGTGGAGGCATGCTTCTTGGTTCTGAACTTCAAGGACAAGAACTTGAATACCAAGCAGAAAATGGTGGAGTGTTTTCTACAGATTCAATGTCGCGAGTGTTTAATCCCTCAGACATTCAGGTATGGCCAATTTTCAAACAACTTGGTTAAGTTCTTCATTGCTTTATGTTTATTGTTATTACCTATGTTTATAGTAAACAAACCAAACAAAAACTGTTCAGTTTGAAATATTTCAATACATTTTGCAATAAGGTAAAAGAAATCCAATCACCAATGTCCAAATAAATGTTATTTATGCTGCAAAACTTACCACCTTAAGGTTCTTAACAACTAAAAAAGGCTTTATTAGTCATGGTCAATAATAATTTCTATGAAGCTGATGCCCAATTGCATATAGATGCTGATATCCATAAAAACAGTAGCTAGCATATCAGTCCCTTTATAATGTCACCTGAATAAACTAGCATAAATTTGAACTACTAGCAAGAAGGAATCACTACTTTCAACAAAAAAACTTGAGCCAAAAGCATCATCATTATAAAATTCCCACTTCATGGATGGTTCTTTTTGTACACCACTTTCCATAACCTTTAACTAAAGTTAATAGTAGTTGTACTTTGCAATGACATGTCTTGCTTTTGTAAATTTATGTCTCAGGCACTTGGTGTTGTTGAGGGTCAGCAACTAGTAGCTGGTGCTGGGAATTCTGCTACTTTGACACCAGAAATCTCAACCTTGGAGGACTCTACCTTCAAAGTTGGAAAACTCTCTGTTGAGCAAAGGAAAGAAAAGATTCATAGATACATGAAGAAAAGAAATGAGAGAAACTTCAGCAAGAAAATTAAGGTACTGCCTCAATTGTCTATTCACACTTCCTACCAATTGAACAAACATGAAACTTTATCATGTTATATTGTTATATATGGATTTACAAGATATTTTCCATGCTTATTGTCGCACCCGATTTTCAGTTGGAAACCAGTTCTGCGATTTAGGGAGAGGTGAACTCTATTTCGACCTCTCCCAAAAGATATAGAGTCGCTACTACGTTTATCGTGACCCGATTTTCGGTTGGAAACCGGCTCTACGACTCTTATGAAACACTTGTTACTTCATATTTTCATGTTCAATTAATGATGCAAGCAAAATGTGCAGTATGCATGCCGCAAAACTCTAGCTGATAGCAGACCTCGGGTAAGAGGAAGATTTGCAAAGAATGATGAATTTGGAGATACACAAAATAATCATAGATCTGCTAGTAACAATCATGAAGAAGATGATGAAGAGGAAGTAAGATTCCTATAGCACACAGTTAATCATTATACTAATAACATGAAACTTTTTTAACGAGTAAATATTTATTTCAGTCTCTCATATTTTTCGACTTTACCGATTTGATCTCTCCAAAATTGAAAAAACATAAGTGACTGAAATAATTATTTACTCTTTTTTTATTCAACTTATACCCTTACAATTATTTGTATTATGTTACATCCTTTTTAATTTGTGATTACAGGTTGGTATAAAAGAAGATGATATGGTTGATTCATCAGATATCTTTGCTCATATAAGTGGAGTGAACTCTTTCAAATGTAACTATTCTATCCAATCATGGATTTGACTCAATAGTTTGATTAGTATAACTATATTTATATTTAGATTTGTAGATTTTAGCATGGCCCTGCTCCATCCCTAGATTTATATTACATGGGTTTGATGGATTGAGAAAACTAAATAATTGGGGTCCTAATAGGCTTAAACTATACCAATAAGTGAATGAAGAATAAACATGTAGAGAGTAAGTAAATAAATAATTGTATACATTTTTGCAGACACTATATTTCTCAATATTTGTACCTATTAAGAATCACAAGATGTAATTGTATTATCCCATATGTAATTTCAGTTGCCCCACATGGTAGTGGATCAGCTAGTTGATGTAGTTTATTTTGCAATAGCTTGGTACTTTTCTTTTTCTTCTTATTTATTTATATTTATATTATTATTAAAGGGGCCTAACCCAATATTTGAAGCTTTTTGTGCAAACCTTTCAAGTTTTTTTTGCTGACTTTTAATTAAAGAATATATCTTTAACTAAAAACATCACGATTTATTTTATTAAGAAATACAACAGATTAAATTAAATTAACACAATTACTAGAATTTAAACATTGTTAAATAACTAATACAATATATTAGTTCAAACTTGTCTATTTTAACATATAGATATTCACATACTAAAATAAAAATTATTTACTTATATAGAAACAATCATAATTCTCATACAGTACAAATATATATTTAACTCAGTTCATAAATTTAATAATTCAAATTGTATTTGATACGAATATAACTTGTTAATTTAACAAGCTTAATACTTACTTAATTCATAAATCAAAGTTTATTAAAGTGATTGAAATCTCAAACTTATTTCTAGGAAGAAACAAAGAAAAGAAACATAAGAAGATGTGAGAAACTTCTATTCCTGTGTTTGATTAAGATTTTACTAATATATATAAGTCCACTCAAAAGAAAAGGTTTACCATCTTTATAAGTTGGCATGGAGATTATAAAAGTGAAATCCATCCCTTCCATAATTTCGGCTTCTAAGTTCTAAAAGCCAATTTATGGAGGTGACCTTAAACCAAGATTATAATAACAAATTAAAAACTCAGTTGTAACGCTGCCCAAGAAATAATTAATTATAGAGATGAATACGAGTGTAATAAATGGCTGCAATAAATAAACTAACCAGAATATTAAAGAAGAATAAGAATGTGTTACACTGTCATGTCATGTGTGAAACAGTGCCCACTGAGAATCTTATTCTATGTATATAATGTACCATGATATAGTATTATATGGACATATTTATTTTTTATTATCATTAAAATTTGTTGCTAAATTGGTAAATCATTTAATAAATAGATACAATTATTAATCTAATTTTGCACATGTCAAGTATCTTAAATGATTTTCGTAAAAATGGGAATAATCTGCAACTAGCACCACCTTTCACCTTTGGCTATAGTGGTGTCACATTTCTATAATGGGCACCAGCTCATTTATCTCTATTTTGTATAGAGATCACCTGTCCCATTTTTCTATACCAGACCAATAAAAAAGTGATACTTCATTAAAAAGAAAAATTCTAAAAACATAAAATAACATATTTGTATTACTTGGAAAATCTCATTGATTAGAAACATAGGAACATACTCATTTTAGAACATATGATCTCATTCCTCTATTTTCTCTGTTTTTCTTTCCATGCAACAATGTTTTGGGTACATAGTCCACTCTTGACCATGCAAATTCAAGTTAACAACAAAGAATAGTGGGTCCCTACTACCTAAAAGAAATGATCATCTTTCCTCATAAAATTATGTCTTTACTATTCAATTAAATTTTATAAAATAATATAAAAAAATTATAATTTTTCTTTTTAATTAAGTATTATTTTATAATTAGATAAAAACACGAATCCAAAAGAAAATAGGTGATCTACATTTCCCTCAAACACCACCCTCAGTGTAAAAAGAAAAACTTTTTTCTTAGTTGTACTATATTTTCAACCTTCAAACGTGTCAATGTTCATGCCTCCACTATGCCATTGTTTTTAGTTGGGTCTAGTTAGTGTTATTTCTCTCTCTCTAGAATGGTGTCAAGTACAGTTATATAACTAATAAAGTTGCACCCTTGTCTTAAAAGATTATTAGTATTATAAAAACAGTTTATTTGGAATGTAGTATTAACATCATTATTACCTGTGGTGGTTGTTGTAGTATGCTGCTGATCTTTGTTTCCCATGTGCTAACTTTGTTCTCTTCACCTTTTCTTTTTTGTTTCTGTTTCTGTTCCTGTCCATATACACTTTTCTCCATTTGGTTTTATTAGCTCTTTTGGAGTTGAAAAGCTTAAATATTTTTGTGTGGATTGAAGAGTGTTGCTGTGTGATAAATCATCTACTTCTCTTCATCTTTTTTGGTGGGTTTGTGTTTATTTACTTGAGGTGCTCTTGGCTCTTCCAAATCCAGGTAATGTTAAAGTCATTATTTATTTTGTGTTTGTTTTCTGCATTTCTTTATTGAATTTTTTAGTTGTTATTAGAACACTTTCTGGGTTTCAGTTTTTGGGGATTTTTTCAGTTAATTTCTGTTATATAAGATGTTGGTTGACCATCCTTTTTGGAATTTAAGGTTGTAAGGTGAGGGAAGATTGAGCATTTGCCCTTTTTTTCATCCTCAATTCTTCTAAAGCCACTTTTCTTCATAGATATATATATATATATATACATACAATAAACAAATTTGTAGAGAGTAAAGTTTATTTCAGTATAACTGTGCATGCTATTGGTTAGATTAAAACATGGAATTATGTTATACCAGTTTCATAAACCAAAGAATTTGCTTAAATCCTAAATATACAAACAATTTGTTATGTAAATTCTTATTCTTTATCATGCAAGTGTCCATATGCAATCTGTATGTAGAAGAACTCCATAATTTTTGGTTATCATTAGGACTCAAATAGGTGTACTTTTTAAGCAAAACTACTACAGTGCTACCTTCAAATTTTTTATTTTGTAAAAAATCTTCCCTTTGGTACCTTACCTTTTTTGGGTGAGTTTTCAGGGTATGATTCTTGGTCTTTAGTTTGAGGAAGATGACTGCAAGAGAAGGTTCCTGCTATTAAAGCTGAGTACTCTAGAAGCAGTAGAAGATGGAAAATTCTGGGTTGTGGGTTCAAAAAGAGTGCCACAGGAAAAATGATTCATTGCATAGCTTGTGCAATGATAGGGAATTATCAGATGAAGACTCTTCGAAATCACAGTTTAAAAAGTTGATTAAAAGGTCAAACTCTCATCATGCTATAGTTGTGAATGCCATCCAATCACAAATTAGTAAAGTTTGCTTCAAGGATTTATTCTTCCGGCGTGTTCATGGACTAGACAAAAGGATTCCAAAGCATATGGTGAGTGTAGATGAGAAATATCTTCGTCGTTGCCTTGAATTCGTTCACAACAGTGCATTAAAAGCGACTCAATGCAGCATACCTTCAAGCTTAAGCGCCACAAATGAGGGGATTTTATCAGAAAGCTTGATTGCAGCTAAATTTTTTGGTGGTTCAGGAAGGTTAGTCTTTGAATGTCCTGTAACGACCGAAACTGGTAGAGTAGCTATAAGTGCAGACACCGGAGAACAATGGAAATTGGGTACAGTGATGAGGAGCAAGAGTATGATAAATATATTGAATAGTGCCCTGCTTCAGAAATTTGGTGTTTCAGATAGAAATGGCAATTTAAACAGGTTGAACTTTATCGATGCTAAAGGACCGATATGCTATGATTTTATTGACTCTTCTAGCGATTTGAGTATCTCTTCATCATATAAGGAAACACCATTGGTGCAAGGTCATAAGTATGGCTCGATTTCTGTTCATAAAAGGTTTCCTTCTACTTCTACCATCAACTCTACTTGTTCTGATTGGCTGTCGTCGCCTTCTTCTACTCTATCTCAGGGAATGATCCAATGTACATGGGAGCATGGAGTTCCTCATTTTGTTTTTTGCGCAGATGATCAGAAGGAGGTATATGTATCAAAATTGATGAAGGTAGACTCGACCGATGATAAGTCTTTGGACTATGTTTACCAGTTTCGCTTGAGCAAGCGAGGCCAAAAGGGTCGTGAGATTCCTGACAGCGGGCAACTAGTTGGAAAGATGAATGTATCAACAAGTTTCACTTTCTGCCCGAACAAATGTAGAATAATTGAGACTCAGTTTACATTATTCGGCAACACTGAAATTTATGACGGAGAAATCTATGCAACAAGCCATTCTCACAAGAAGAACAAGGGGCTGTCAAAGAAAATGTCACAAGTTTTCAGAACCAGTCCATCGTTGAAACACAGAACATTCTCAAAGTTTGGTGGGTCAAGTTCCACGCCAGAAAGTTGTCCATGGGAGCCACATGCTCTTGCTGGTACTAATTTTTTGGATGCTAATGTTCCTCCAAATTTCGAGCTGGCTACCATTGTTGTGAAAGAACATCTTCCTTGTAAAAAGACGGAGAAAGTTGGAGGATGGGGTTTAAATTTTCTGAACAAACCCGGAGTAAATCAAAGCACATTGCCTACTGAAAGTTGTAGTCGAAACACCGGTGATTGCTCAACTAGCACGGACATTGTGATTCCGGCAGGGCTTCATGGTGGGCCAAGAACAAGAAATTGTGGTCCATCCAGTCTGATAGATAGATGGAGATCCGAGAGCCAATGCGACTGTGGTGGTTGGGATGAGGGATGCCCTCTAACGGTACTTCAAAGAAGATCTAGCAATGCAGAGGTTCTGTCTCAAGTAGATAGACAAGCCGAGTGCAAGACAGTTGATATAGTTACTCAGGTCTGTTAATATCTTATATTTTTTAACTCTTCTTTCTTTATTTTCTTTTAAAAGGCAATGTCAGTGATATCATCTAATCAGTGAATGGGAGGCATGAGTAATGGAACTGTAAGAATTGATTTTTCTATATGTAATTCTTTTTTGTCTGTTTGATTGTCTTCACATTTGATCTTTACTGCTATATGTATAAGTATAAGTGTATAACTAAGTTCGTATATAACAACAACAATAATAACCACGAAGCTCAATCTCACTTGGTGGGGTTGATTACATTGATATTTGGCACTGTTGTGCTCTATTAGAATTTAGAAACCAAATTTTCAATAGAATGTCCTTTTTAATAGTTTCTCCTATAACTTCCTTTGCTTTTCCTCCAAAGCTTAAATGCGTTTTTTCCATAATCTGTTTGTGGCATTGTAACATTCAGATGCATTATTTATGATTTTATGTTTTGTGGTTACTAAACAATTTATAATTGTTTATGTAAGTATGCAATGAGATGACTGTGCCCCTCAAATTGCAGGGTTCAAGCAATTTCAGCCCTACCTTGAGGATGGTAAATGTTCGTGATGGTTTATATTTTATTCATTTTCAATTGCCTCTGTCTGCACTACAGTCTTTCTCCATCGCCGTGGCAATAATTCATGCGCAAAGTCCTTGTCTTCGGCCCAATGCTGCACAGAAGCTGTGATAGCAAAAGTAAAAACTTGTGCTTAGTTAGAGGTCATAGTTTTCCTACTGTACTATAAAAGCAATCTAAGAAAAGATTTTAGTTTTTATACATGTATCGGGTTTTCGTTCCTGTGTTTAGGGCTATTAGTTTTCATACTATCAGATGTTATCTTAATTAGGTGAACTGGCTATGTTTGCGTTTTCTCACAATTCTTAGATGAGAACTCTTGCAACTATCTTTTTCTTCATTTTTTGGTTGAAGAATGGAATGTCAAAGGGTTTGTTGAAGAAAAGTAGGTAAGTTGTACCATTGAGATGGGTTTGTTATAGTTGTTGATGAGAAGGAAATGGAATTATTATTAGCACATAATCTAAAGAATACTATTTGAAGATAGCAATTCAATTATGTTATTCTCACTTTTCTTATTGAAAAGCCTGCAGTGTTACTCGTTTACTAAGATGCTGCATGATATAATTGCCATGCATTATGTATTGATTTCAATTAGAGGGTGAGCTTGGCGCAACGGTAAGGTTGTTGCTTAGTGACCATGATGTCAGGATTCAAATCCTGGAAACAACCTCTCTACTTGCGGGAGTAAGGCTGCATACATTTGCCATCCCAAGACCCCGTTAAGTGGGAGCCTCGTGTACTGGGTTATCATTTTATGTATTGATTTCAATCAAACTTATACATTGAGCTACAATGATGATACACCTCTGTCACATGAATGATACTATGCACATTTTATCTTCATCTTACAGCTTTTCTTTTCCAGAAACTAGCTTTTGATAGGACCAAAGCATGGAGATTTCACTTCATGGCCATCTCAGTAAGGTAAATGCTTGACATCTTCTGTAAAATGTGATTTAAGATCACTATGTTAATGTGATTTCATAGGTGGTGATAGAAGGATAATACAAATGATCCTATATAGTCACAGTGTCAAAGAAGAGAAAAAGAATGAAAAGAATGTGATATATGATCATATAGGTAAGTTCATAAAGTGAAAATTTATGAAAATAATCATTTAAGCTTAAATGAAATAGAATCTCTCATTGCTACTTTCATTATGTATATATTGCACATATCAGCAGCAGAATCACTTATGTTGCAGTTCCTTAAAAAAAGAACTACTTATGTGAGTGTGTTCTTCCTTTTTTCACTAGGTATCATATTGCACCTAAAGCTTAGTTTGAAAACTTAGATGTTATTTTGTTTTGCATGTAGTTGTTTCTTGTTTCTATGTGACATGTTTCCAATATTATGTTTTCTTTAACATTTTTATTATCACTTTCTTACCTACTCTTTTGACAATCACTTTTCTGCTTAAATTGTGCCAAGAATTCGGCGGAAGGCTATATCCCCCACCCTCTACCCCATGCCCCCTAAAGTATAAATTTAAAAAACAAAAGGAAAGATGCTTTTACAATATATCAAAATTGTAAAGGCATGATATATATTTTGTGCAATTGTAAGGTTGTTGATTAGTGACCATGAGGTCACAAGTTCAAAATCCTGAAAATAGCCTCTCTGTTTGGGGTAAGGCTGCGTACATCATATCTTTTTGTTGTTACTTGATTCATGATTTTAGCCCTCAATGTAGTTGTGGGGTTCTAAAGGAGTAAGATATGCTCATATGCATATACAACCCTTCTTCAACTATGAACCATAAAGTCACTATCTAGACATGTTTTTTCTTGTGGAAATATTCAAACAATTTGGCTCTAAGAAGCTAGAAAGTCAAAGAAAATTAGATACTGAAGCAGAAAATAGGGATCTGATTGATGATGTATTATTAGGTAGAAGCTATACTTTCAGATGCTGGTTCTATTGGGGAAATTAGTCACAAGAGCTAACACTATTTAGTACTATATACCATTATTGGAAACCACATTATGCCCCATAATTATTTTGTCCTTTTCCTCCTTAGGAATATGATGATATTTAAGGCTTTAACTTATTGAAACATAGTTGATGTTTTTTTTTGTATTACTAAATGTATCTCTTTACCTTCTGGATAAGGAACTAATTGTTTTTAAAGTGTGTGACTGTCCTCTCAATAAATGTCACTCATATGAATTAAACTCTTGACATTTTAGTTATCCTAAGGTTTAGTAACGAAATCTTATACCACATGACTAACGGTTTATTTTTACCTAGTTGATAATTAAGTGAACTATATATAAGCATTTGAAGATTGCATGAAGAAATCTTTGTACAGCATTAATAAGATTTTCCACTATGATCCAATAAGCAAGATTGATTAGTTTGCCAGAGAAGTTTTTGTATTACTATTGTGTGGCGGATCTTTCAGTTAAAATTTATGGAGAGCGTTACATAATATATTTAAAATTCATCATCAAACATACACAATTTTATCAAAAAATTTAAAATAATATATACAAAGTATCAAAAAATTTAAAATAATATATACAAAGTATCAAAAAATTTAAAATAATATATACAAAGTATCAAAAAATTTAAAATAATATATACAAAGTATCAAAAAATTTAAAATAATATATACAAAGTATCAATAAAATATATATGACTAAGACCTACTAATAATATTCCTACTTTACTTGTTTATATAAATTATTTTGAGGGTATCATACTAATGAAAATTGACTTGGATTATGGAGTTGATGAATCTATAGATTAGTGTTAAAGAAAGATTTGTTGAAAAAGAAATGGAACAACAGTTATTCCCAGCAGAGTACATCCAAGTAATGCAAAGCACAAAAAATATAAATAAAAAAATGGAAATAAAATAGGGTGATTATTTATTTTTTAACCAAATAAGTAATATTTTATTTGGTTCATAGTATTTTGTCTTCAATTAAGCCTGTCAAAGAAGCATTTTATCATGTGACCATGTGATTTGAAATATCATGTGCAACTCGATTGTGGTCTTGTTCACCATTGGAAAAAAACAAACAAAAACATAAACTAGTCATGTGCAACTATTTGAACTCTATTCTTCAATCACATCAAATATAATTAGAGTGTAATATTTATACATTATTGATATAAATATTTGTATAAAATAGATGATGAATAATAAATTGACAATATAAAAAATATTTATATTATCATTGTATACCTCTTTTTCTCATTTTGACTAATGACATACATAGTTTTGCCTTATATATCAATTTGATAGGTAAAAAATAATATTTTAAACCCATTTCTCACAAAGAATCTCATTAAGAAGAAAAATGAGGGTGCAAATGAATGTAGAAGCGAAAGAAATGGTTGATGCTTAACAAATGCACTAAGTGGAAAATTGGAAATCACATAAGTGATAATTGTTTTTGATATTGTATCACCTAAAATCTTGAGGCATTTTTTTTACTGATATTATGATATATATCTATAAGTGGAGGACCAACATTGTGTATATTATTGAAGGGCCATAATGAACACTTTGCTTTGTAACATGTGGCATATAAGAGTAGTATTAAGTTAAATATAAAATTTAATTGGGACTTGCTGTAGTGCAGTTTTTTTTACTACTTTATGTTTATGGTCAATAATTCATTAAAGGAGTTTGATTATGACAGTAAAATAAAAAAAGTAGAAAAGTGGTTGATGTTAATTGCAATATAGTTATTTGGCAACTTTATTAATGATTCAGCCACATATAATTATAATGCAGGCCCTCTTTGCCATAATTGTCTCAAAGCATAAGTTAGGAGGTGAAATTTAAAAGCTGGTATTGATTTTTTTAGATAGTACCAACAATATTCCCTCGACCTATAATTAAAGAATTAATTTTTTTAGGTTGGGTAGATGTCCCTCCCAATAAGTATTGCTCCTAATAATTAAACATCTAATATTTTGGTAGTTCTGAAAATCTAACTGAGTCTTACATCACTAATCAACGTTTTGTTAGTAAGCTGGATTAAATATATATATTTATGATAGGCTACCTGTTTATCAAAAAATAAAACAGTTTATAAACTACTGATAGATATAAAATGACATAAGTTAGTAGTTTACAAGTCCATAATAAGCTATCTCAAATAGCTTATCAAATATGAGGTATAAACTCATAACTTATTAAAAAAAGTCTTTTTTATCAAAAACCAACATGTAGCTTATTATTATCACATAAGTTAATTGATTAACTTAGCAGTGTGAGAGTTGAAGAAAAACTTACAAGGTAAAGGGTTACCATTGGTTATACGATAATTTATAAGCTGGGTTATCAAAGACACTTTCTCGATATTAAAAGAAGACTCAATATTTAATGTTAAATGTTAAAGACACAATCATAATTCATAATGGTGTGTGTACAGCTCAAGGTTTGCTGCAACCATGTTCCCATGTGATATTGTGTCATTGTCTCATTCTTGATCCACTGCAACCATAAAAGGAATACTTGAGTCCATTTATTTCCCACTACTCTCCTAATCTACTTTCATTATCAAGAAGAAAAAATGGTAAAAACACTTGGTTGCTCTTTGGTTTTCATATGCTTTTTGATTCCTATGACATTTGCAGATTGGAACATATTGAATCAGAAGACACACAGTGGATTGAAGATCAGCTTGAAGAACTATTGTGAGAGTTGGAGAATGAATGTTGAGCTGCATAACATTAGAGACTTTGAAGTTGTGCCTGAAGAATGCACTGACTACATTGGAAAATATGTCAGGTCAATTCAATACAAAGTGGACTCAGAAAGGGCAACTGAAGAGTGCTTGGTTTATCTCAGCACCACTTGCAATCTGAAGAAAGATGGCAGAGATGCTTGGGTTTTTGATATTGATGACACTTTGCTTTCTACAATTCCTTATTACAAGAATAATTTATATGGGTAAGTCAAAATCCACTTTCATATACTAATCATTGTATGCATATTTAGTTCATATTGCTTTCTTCTTCTTTAAGTTAGCATTCTGACTTAAGGTTTTTTTGTTGATAACAGGGGAAATAAATTGAATGTGTCAGATTTGGAAGATTGGATGAGTAAGGGAAAATCCCCTGCTCTTGAATACTCATTGCAGCTCTTCAATGACCTTAAATCCAGAGGAATTCAGATCATTTTGATCTCTACAAGGAGGGAGTATCTCAGATCAGTCACAATTGACAACCTTGTCAATGTTGGTTATCACGGTTGGGCTGGTCTTATCTTGAGGTTAGTTCAGTTCAACTCCTCAACCTTTTATCAAATAAATCATGTATACCAACATGAAGTTGGTCTGGTAGATTCTCATATGGACTAAAAAAGTTAAATATTTGATTCCTGCGAGCGACACTTGTTGGGAGGGGTAACCATATACCCGAAAGGGGTTAGTTCTTTACCTATAGGATGAAGGGATATCCTTGGTTATACAAAAACATGTATGATCATAGTGCCTATTATGTACAAAACAATCAATCAAATATTAATTAGACATTAAAAAATAATGAAGTCATTAATATGTTCTCTTTGATCCTCATTGCCTGCCTAAATCTTTTTTGTTTTACTGTGTGCAGAGATTCTGCCAATGAATTGGTATCAGTGGCAAAATACAAGTCTGATGCGAGAAAACAATTAATAAAAAATGGCTACCGCATTTGGGGAATTGTAGGTGATCAATACAGCAGTTTTGAGGCGCCTCCAAGCAGCACTAGAGGATTTAAACTTCCAAATCCAATGTACTATGTTGCCTAATATATCATCTGTAGTAGCTACATTGTTTCTTCCCAATTTCAACTTATTGCTACATTATTTCTTCTCCATTTCCAACTTGTAGCGAGTTGCACCATTTTATAAGGAATAAATTGTCAGTTGAGCCATGTAAACACCTTATTTTCTTCTTTATCTTATTTTTACGAAAAGAGTAGGAGTACTGTGATCCAACCCCTTGGAGCTCACTCAACCAGAATCCAAACCAGACGGCACCTACTGTCAGGATTCAAATCCTGGAAACAACCTCTCTACTTGCGGGAGTAAGGCTGCATACATTTGCCATCCCAAGACCCCGTTAAGTGGGAGCCTCGTGTACTGGGTTATCATTTTATGTATTGATTTCAATCAAACTTATACATTGAGCTACAATGATGATACACCTCTGTCACATGAATGATACTATGCACATTTTATCTTCATCTTACAGCTTTTCTTTTCCAGAAACTAGCTTTTGATAGGACCAAAGCATGGAGATTTCACTTCATGGCCATCTCAGTAAGGTAAATGCTTGACATCTTCTGTAAAATGTGATTTAAGATCACTATGTTAATGTGATTTCATAGGTGGTGATAGAAGGATAATACAAATGATCCTATATAGTCACAGTGTCAAAGAAGAGAAAAAGAATGAAAAGAATGTGATATATGATCATATAGGTAAGTTCATAAAGTGAAAATTTATGAAAATAATCATTTAAGCTTAAATGAAATAGAATCTCTCATTGCTACTTTCATTATGTATATATTGCACATATCAGCAGCAGAATCACTTATGTTGCAGTTCCTTAAAAAAAGAACTACTTATGTGAGTGTGTTCTTCCTTTTTTCACTAGGTATCATATTGCACCTAAAGCTTAGTTTGAAAACTTAGATGTTATTTTGTTTTGCATGTAGTTGTTTCTTGTTTCTATGTGACATGTTTCCAATATTATGTTTTCTTTAACATTTTTATTATCACTTTCTTACCTACTCTTTTGACAATCACTTTTCTGCTTAAATTGTGCCAAGAATTCGGCGGAAGGCTATATCCCCCACCCTCTACCCCATGCCCCCTAAAGTATAAATTTAAAAAACAAAAGGAAAGATGCTTTTACAATATATCAAAATTGTAAAGGCATGATATATATTTTGTGCAATTGTAAGGTTGTTGATTAGTGACCATGAGGTCACAAGTTCAAAATCCTGAAAATAGCCTCTCTGTTTGGGGTAAGGCTGCGTACATCATATCTTTTTGTTGTTACTTGATTCATGATTTTAGCCCTCAATGTAGTTGTGGGGTTCTAAAGGAGTAAGATATGCTCATATGCATATACAACCCTTCTTCAACTATGAACCATAAAGTCACTATCTAGACATGTTTTTTCTTGTGGAAATATTCAAACAATTTGGCTCTAAGAAGCTAGAAAGTCAAAGAAAATTAGATACTGAAGCAGAAAATAGGGATCTGATTGATGATGTATTATTAGGTAGAAGCTATACTTTCAGATGCTGGTTCTATTGGGGAAATTAGTCACAAGAGCTAACACTATTTAGTACTATATACCATTATTGGAAACCACATTATGCCCCATAATTATTTTGTCCTTTTCCTCCTTAGGAATATGATGATATTTAAGGCTTTAACTTATTGAAACATAGTTGATGTTTTTTTTTGTATTACTAAATGTATCTCTTTACCTTCTGGATAAGGAACTAATTGTTTTTAAAGTGTGTGACTGTCCTCTCAATAAATGTCACTCATATGAATTAAACTCTTGACATTTTAGTTATCCTAAGGTTTAGTAACGAAATCTTATACCACATGACTAACGGTTTATTTTTACCTAGTTGATAATTAAGTGAACTATATATAAGCATTTGAAGATTGCATGAAGAAATCTTTGTACAGCATTAATAAGATTTTCCACTATGATCCAATAAGCAAGATTGATTAGTTTGCCAGAGAAGTTTTTGTATTACTATTGTGTGGCGGATCTTTCAGTTAAAATTTATGGAGAGCGTTACATAATATATTTAAAATTCATCATCAAACATACACAATTTTATCAAAAAATTTAAAATAATATATACAAAGTATCAAAAAATTTAAAATAATATATACAAAGTATCAATAAAATATATATGACTAAGACCTACTAATAATATTCCTACTTTACTTGTTTATATAAATTATTTTGAGGGTATCATACTAATGAAAATTGACTTGGATTATGGAGTTGATGAATCTATAGATTAGTGTTAAAGAAAGATTTGTTGAAAAAGAAATGGAACAACAGTTATTCCCAGCAGAGTACATCCAAGTAATGCAAAGCACAAAAAATATAAATAAAAAAATGGAAATAAAATAGGGTGATTATTTATTTTTTAACCAAATAAGTAATATTTTATTTGGTTCATAGTATTTTGTCTTCAATTAAGCCTGTCAAAGAAGCATTTTATCATGTGACCATGTGATTTGAAATATCATGTGCAACTCGATTGTGGTCTTGTTCACCATTGGAAAAAAACAAACAAAAACATAAACTAGTCATGTGCAACTATTTGAACTCTATTCTTCAATCACATCAAATATAATTAGAGTGTAATATTTATACATTATTGATATAAATATTTGTATAAAATAGATGATGAATAATAAATTGACAATATAAAAAATATTTATATTATCATTGTATACCTCTTTTTCTCATTTTGACTAATGACATACATAGTTTTGCCTTATATATCAATTTGATAGGTAAAAAATAATATTTTAAACCCATTTCTCACAAAGAATCTCATTAAGAAGAAAAATGAGGGTGCAAATGAATGTAGAAGCGAAAGAAATGGTTGATGCTTAACAAATGCACTAAGTGGAAAATTGGAAATCACATAAGTGATAATTGTTTTTGATATTGTATCACCTAAAATCTTGAGGCATTTTTTTTACTGATATTATGATATATATCTATAAGTGGAGGACCAACATTGTGTATATTATTGAAGGGCCATAATGAACACTTTGCTTTGTAACATGTGGCATATAAGAGTAGTATTAAGTTAAATATAAAATTTAATTGGGACTTGCTGTAGTGCAGTTTTTTTTACTACTTTATGTTTATGGTCAATAATTCATTAAAGGAGTTTGATTATGACAGTAAAATAAAAAAAGTAGAAAAGTGGTTGATGTTAATTGCAATATAGTTATTTGGCAACTTTATTAATGATTCAGCCACATATAATTATAATGCAGGCCCTCTTTGCCATAATTGTCTCAAAGCATAAGTTAGGAGGTGAAATTTAAAAGCTGGTATTGATTTTTTTAGATAGTACCAACAATATTCCCTCGACCTATAATTAAAGAATTAATTTTTTTAGGTTGGGTAGATGTCCCTCCCAATAAGTATTGCTCCTAATAATTAAACATCTAATATTTTGGTAGTTCTGAAAATCTAACTGAGTCTTACATCACTAATCAACGTTTTGTTAGTAAGCTGGATTAAATATATATATTTATGATAGGCTACCTGTTTATCAAAAAATAAAACAGTTTATAAACTACTGATAGATATAAAATGACATAAGTTAGTAGTTTACAAGTCCATAATAAGCTATCTCAAATAGCTTATCAAATATGAGGTATAAACTCATAACTTATTAAAAAAAGTCTTTTTTATCAAAAACCAACATGTAGCTTATTATTATCACATAAGTTAATTGATTAACTTAGCAGTGTGAGAGTTGAAGAAAAACTTACAAGGTAAAGGGTTACCATTGGTTATACGATAATTTATAAGCTGGGTTATCAAAGACACTTTCTCGATATTAAAAGAAGACTCAATATTTAATGTTAAATGTTAAAGACACAATCATAATTCATAATGGTGTGTGTACAGCTCAAGGTTTGCTGCAACCATGTTCCCATGTGATATTGTGTCATTGTCTCATTCTTGATCCACTGCAACCATAAAAGGAATACTTGAGTCCATTTATTTCCCACTACTCTCCTAATCTACTTTCATTATCAAGAAGAAAAAATGGTAAAAACACTTGGTTGCTCTTTGGTTTTCATATGCTTTTTGATTCCTATGACATTTGCAGATTGGAACATATTGAATCAGAAGACACACAGTGGATTGAAGATCAGCTTGAAGAACTATTGTGAGAGTTGGAGAATGAATGTTGAGCTGCATAACATTAGAGACTTTGAAGTTGTGCCTGAAGAATGCACTGACTACATTGGAAAATATGTCAGGTCAATTCAATACAAAGTGGACTCAGAAAGGGCAACTGAAGAGTGCTTGGTTTATCTCAGCACCACTTGCAATCTGAAGAAAGATGGCAGAGATGCTTGGGTTTTTGATATTGATGACACTTTGCTTTCTACAATTCCTTATTACAAGAATAATTTATATGGGTAAGTCAAAATCCACTTTCATATACTAATCATTGTATGCATATTTAGTTCATATTGCTTTCTTCTTCTTTAAGTTAGCATTCTGACTTAAGGTTTTTTTGTTGATAACAGGGGAAATAAATTGAATGTGTCAGATTTGGAAGATTGGATGAGTAAGGGAAAATCCCCTGCTCTTGAATACTCATTGCAGCTCTTCAATGACCTTAAATCCAGAGGAATTCAGATCATTTTGATCTCTACAAGGAGGGAGTATCTCAGATCAGTCACAATTGACAACCTTGTCAATGTTGGTTATCACGGTTGGGCTGGTCTTATCTTGAGGTTAGTTCAGTTCAACTCCTCAACCTTTTATCAAATAAATCATGTATACCAACATGAAGTTGGTCTGGTAGATTCTCATATGGACTAAAAAAGTTAAATATTTGATTCCTGCGAGCGACACTTGTTGGGAGGGGTAACCATATACCCGAAAGGGGTTAGTTCTTTACCTATAGGATGAAGGGATATCCTTGGTTATACAAAAACATGTATGATCATAGTGCCTATTATGTACAAAACAATCAATCAAATATTAATTAGACATTAAAAAATAATGAAGTCATTAATATGTTCTCTTTGATCCTCATTGCCTGCCTAAATCTTTTTTGTTTTACTGTGTGCAGAGATTCTGCCAATGAATTGGTATCAGTGGCAAAATACAAGTCTGATGCGAGAAAACAATTAATAAAAAATGGCTACCGCATTTGGGGAATTGTAGGTGATCAATACAGCAGTTTTGAGGCGCCTCCAAGCAGCACTAGAGGATTTAAACTTCCAAATCCAATGTACTATGTTGCCTAATATATCATCTGTAGTAGCTACATTGTTTCTTCCCAATTTCAACTTATTGCTACATTATTTCTTCTCCATTTCCAACTTGTAGCGAGTTGCACCATTTTATAAGGAATAAATTGTCAGTTGAGCCATGTAAACACCTTATTTTCTTCTTTATCTTATTTTTACGAAAAGAGTAGGAGTACTGTGATCCAACCCCTTGGAGCTCACTCAACCAGAATCCAAACCAGACGGCACCTACAACCCGGTTCCTGTACTCTTACCAGCTTCGCATTCCACCTCCATACTGCCCCTTCCTCATTCCATGACCATCTCGCCTCTGCAGGTGTTAGGGCAGGAACTCAAATCTGCAGGTGGTGATTCTTAGACCTTAGTGGTGTTTGTGGTTGCTTCTCTCTCAAGTCAGCCAATGGCTTAGTATGTAAACCAAGTGTCAGAAATTAGTGGTTGGGTTTGGTAGGTTACTTGGAGGGAGAGTAGTGAGGCTGTGACAATGAAGAACTTTTATTGGAAAATTCAAACATTTTCTGTATTGATTTACAACAATAAAAGTTTAAAGGACTTAACAACAAAACAGAGATTCAACCTGTGCTCACTAGTACCAGCTATATAAATACCACAAAATCTATTTATTGTAATTTGTAATATGAAAAAGATCAATGATATAGGTCAAGTAAAAGAAGTGGGGATGACTTTAGCTTTCACAATAAGAGAGGCCAGAAATAAGAGTTGAATACTGAATAGAACCCAAAGGAGAGTTATCTCTTCAAATACTCCAATTTAACAAACATAACGTTGGAACTCCCTTGGATGATCCAAGACAAAAATGAAAGGATAGGAACAGCTAAAAAAAGGATAAAAGGTGGAGGATTTCAACAGGCAATCCCTATACCACAATAAGTGTCAAGGGGAAGAGGGGACATTAAAGATCAACACACACCCGTACGAACAATAATTAAGAACTCAATTGAAGGTGGAATCAACACAATAAGGGGATTGGATGATATTAATCACAATTTATCCTACACTAGAAAATTAAAACTTCAGCTCGTGATAAATATATAGCAGTGAAAATATTTAGAATTATTTTTTGTTAATAGTGCATTTCTACCATTTGCATTTCCATAGAATTTCTAATAAATCTGGATCCCGGAGTAAAAATGATGAGAGAAAACACAGACAATTATAATAGAACTCAAGTATACATACACATTTCACTTCCGAAATGCAACCAATTCCTAGGTAGATTGAAAAGAGAGTTTCAGGCATTCACTCTGGCACCTCCTAAGGCATATGTCATTCCAATTGGGCACTTGATGTTGGTTAACACAAACAGTGCGGGCACAAGCATCAGTGCACGCATCAAGATCAGACACACCACAGACAGTGACACAAGTATCAGGAATGGGGTCTTTTGAGAATGAGCCAACCTTCTTCAACATCCTCTTTGACGTACAAACCCTTTCACAGACAAAAATTTCATCAGAACTCCGTTCTCTCCCGCCCGCACTTTTCAATCTCTGTTCTTCTGCGTGCCTTTTCTTCACCCTAAAAGCTTGTCCTGCAACAACCACAGGGATCGCAGCCCCCAAAAGTGACCACCAAATATCACCCATCTCTGATATATAACTTCAGCAACTCTTCTTCTAATTCATATGCTCTACAGTCTTAACAAAACAAGGGAAATCAATGAAATTTCTAGTTTGAATTGTGAATCACGATTATCCACACAATAAAAAGGCGACCCAATGCAAGAGGCTCACACCTAGTGGGGTCTTGTGAGGACAGATGTACAAAATCTTATCTTCGCTCTTACCCTCACAAGCAAAGAATGTGTTTCCCGTATTTGAACTTATAATCTTCAGGTCACAAGGCAAACAAACTTATGGTTGTGCCGAGGCTCACCCTCAGGATTATCCACACACTTGAGCAAACAAAAAAATACAAATACAAGACAAGTAAACCTTGTGCTAGTTGCACCAAAGCTTCACATCCCATTTCTCATTTTTCAACATAAAGCATTTAAGCATTTTATCAAACACTTGATAGGATGGAGCCAAGGTGTGGTCTTTCTAATTTAATGTATAAAATAAGATAAAATTCCAATATCTCATGAATAAATAACGTATTCATATGTACCTAAACTATGAAATTCTGAAAATTCTATTGTTTTTTGAGATCAAAAGAACAATTAGAAACTCTAATTCTACCCCAATAGTTCATTATTATTCCATTAACTATACCCTAAATTTGAACACTGAAACTTAGAAACAGTGAAAGTGAATCTGTGAGTTGGAATGTAATGAAATAAAGTATGAACAATAAAAAAGAAAAGCATAAGAATCTGTGTATCTGAAAATTAAAGAAGAAAATATTACCAGCGACGGAGCAAGGCAGAGACGGAGAGGTTAGATGGCAGCGAAGCCAAACAGAGTTTCTTTCTTGTGTTTGGCTAAAGTCTAAACCCTGAACCAGCCAAACAACAAAAGTCACCACTATTATTTTAACTATCCTACACTTTTTAATATATTTCTGTCTTGGAATATGTTATTAAACTACCATTTCTCTCTGCCTTTAGTGGAACAATAATAAAAAATTTAAAGTTTGATTCCTAAAAGTTATATATCCCGATTAATTCCTTATTAAAAAGGGTGAAGGATACACAAAAACAATTGCCACTTCTCCTACACTTGTCAAATAATATATACCTGTAAAGTCCTGGATGGTTAGCTCGATGTTTCTAAAAAATCATAATAATTAGTTAAAATTATTTAATAATTTTATACTTTAAAATTATGGAAGGTTTGATTTATGCAACATCAATAGTCAACCATGTTTTGGTTTGATAGAAGACGAGTGATTTGCCAATGTTCAGATATGTTTCCATAATATTAAGCTGTATGAGACAAATGCAAAATGGTAAATAAAATGATTGTTTATGAATATTGAAGACGACAGTTGATGATGACTTTTTGGAGTGTAAGTTCTATAATATTGAAATTTGAAAGACTTCCTAATAATGGAGAGTTAGGTTGTTATTCTATTGGACGGCAGTATAGAAAGTTGTACTATAAGTTCAAATAACTATTTTTTATTAATATTGTAAATGATACTCAAAAAGTTGAATATTCACAAAGGTGAAAATTGTTATGTAAATTTTCTAACGAACGAGATATTCGAGTATTTCATTTGACAAAACCTCATATTGCTTAACATTGGAATGAGGAAGAGAAATCAACGTTATATCTCTTATTATAAAATGCATCAATTAGGAACACCTCAAGGACCATGATTGTCTTGTAATCCCTTTTCTCTATTAAGTAGTTGCTCAAAAGCTCTAGGACTTAAGTACAATCAGCAGAAACCGATTAATAAATTCTTGTCTTATTTTCTCATTTATTTATTATATTGTTTGTGTCCAACACTATCCCACCAACAAATATGTTGTAGATTTTAGACCGTGCAGATAGCAGCGCAGCTTCCATGTAATTGAGCTTTTTTGTGCTCAGTCACTTATACTGTTTCTTTAAGAATTATGCACAACGAAGGCTTTAACCATTATATTTCAAATTAAAGAGGAGATACCATGGTCTTATTTCCTTTTCATTTGCCAATTAGTAAGTGGTTCTAGAGTTTTTGTTCCATTATACTTTTTATTTTGGACAAAATCAGTTATACATTTTAGATATCAAACTATGATGCAAATTGTCTACACAAGAATCTCTGCTATTATTTGAGAACACCTCAAGTTGTATAGCTGCAATATGAAAACATAAACAGATACTAATAAACTCTTCATCCATCACAACATAACCAATCACAAAACCAAAAAAAAAGCATAGGACAAGAATTAGACACACAAATACAATGAAATCATCCAACTCTCTATATTGTACTATTCTTTATGATTCTTCACCAACTAATCATTGCCCTGTCAGGTTCATGCAATCAATATTTTCTAAATCTTCCTTTTTCTTCAATGCCATGGTCACATCATTGACAATGAATTGTGGCCTTAGAGACATCATAATTAGGAGAAACCAACCAATTTGAAAGACTAGCATCCACTGCAATTTCTTTCAACAGAGACTTAGACTGAAGAACATTTGATTCTAAGCTGCAAGGTGAGAAACTAAAGCTTGGTTGAACATTCTCCTTCCTTATATTCTTACTTGATGCAACTTTTGCTTTGATTTCTTTCCACTGTGTGAGGTTCTCTACAGGGATCAGAACAGAATGCTTGTTTATGCTTCTGTCTCTTCCACTATATTTGTATTTCAACTCATAATCATTTTGATCCTTTAACTGTGACAACTTTTTCGGCTCAATGTTTGAATCACCTACTTCAGCCTTATCACTTTCTAAGCTTTCATCACTACTACCACCATCATCCGAATCATACTCATCGTCATCATCGTCATTGTCATTGTCATAGTCTTCGATTTCATATTCATCACAAACTATTTCATCTACCTCATCATAACCATCCATGCAATTGTAATATCTGTAATTAGAAGGGTATCTCATTGTCAAGGCTTCAGATCCTTCTCCCTCAGGTTCTGCATTGTTGTTTTCATTTTCTTCTTCCTCATTATCTAATGCCTGATAAGTAGTTGGGCTTGGCTCAAATATCTGTACGTTCAAATTAAAGGTAACTTTCTTCTTCTTCTTCTTGATTTTTACACTATTCTTCTCCTTACATCCATCCTTGTCTCTAACAAAATATATTAACAAATAGATAAATAAACAATAACTAAGCTTTTATCTCACTAAATGGTTTCCGCAAAACACATAAATAAATCATGCAGCCGATGTTAAATTGAAAATTTGGCCACCATAAAAGAGAGTTTTCTACATTTTAATGGCAGAAAACATAATGGTGATTCCTAATCTTTTAGGAGAGTTCGAAATTGAGTTCTACCTCTCCTTGAGTTGCGTAATAATATTCTATCATATACACTCATGAAACAACCTCGGGTTCAAATCCTGTGTAAAGGAAAAGAAAAGGAAGGTACAAACCTGAAATCAGAATATGGCGCAATGGACTTCTCTGTGATGGCAAGAACTTGATACTTTCCATATTTCTACAAAAAGAAACACAACACAATTTCTTTAAACTGATAACAAACTCAAGCTGAAATATGAACATGGTTGTTCTTAAATAATACAAATATAAGATAAAAATGCAAAATTTATGACATGATTGAAAAAACTTGAAGATGGGTTGTTGTGCTTACTTGGTGTCCACCTATAACATTGTAGAGGGTCTTTCTACGTTTTCTTTTGTTGGGTAAACCAAAACATGCAAGAAAACAACCCATGTTTCTAGGTAGGAAGAGAAGAATGAGGGTGAAGAAACAATGAAAGGCTTAATAATGAAAGCTAGATACTCAATCCATGAGAGTAAGAGAGACAAAGTAAAAGGAACATGTGACAAGTTTAAAAGCCGTTTGGCTCCAAACACTTTCGAAAATAGTAACGTTAGAGAATTAATGATGATTGTGGGCACAACAATTTTTTATTTATTAAATCAAAAGCATAAGAGTAGGGACAAACATATGTTGCTTCATGTTTGCTTTATCTCATATCTCAAAATAAAATAATCTATATGATTGTATCAGAAGATAACTTACTTATCTCTTATAACTAGTAAAAATGTGACATGTGTACTATTTTGTTTATTTTTATAGAAAATGATGAAACATGATATATGTCATGATTTCACTCGCAGAAGGAGATAACTTATCTTCTTATACAATAAAATACTCCATTCCCAAATGAAAAATTCAAAGTGTTGCCTTAAGCTTTTGCTCTCATATTTACATTTTTTTCTCCACATGTTTAGAAATGTATATCATTTCTTGTCTCGAGCTAAATAGAATGTTACTTTTTGTTACTTTTTAATTTTAAAAAATTTTCTTTTATTAATATGACAATATATCATTTATGTAAGATAGGAAATGAGATATCATTAGAGAAATAATTTCTCTCCATTTTTATTGTATTTCATTTCATTGTCTCTTTTGTGAGAATTTATGCTTTTTATTATAAAAATATATATTGTCGAAGAGATTGGCACCAACGTTCTATAGCAAGGGAAAGACTATTCTATTTCAAGTTCACTTATACATTTCCAATAAAGTTGACCGAGTTTTGTTTTTAACCCATATAATTTTTGTTGTTCAATTTCGATCTTTTAAGTAGGTTTAAGTTTATAATGATGATATGATTAACATCCACATGTGAAAAAAGTTGGCATAGGCTAAGACAAAGAATAGTGGGAAAAAAATACAAACATAGTGTTTTTGGAGAGGAGAGAAAATACAAAGAAAGTTCATGGGTAACCCAATTGGGGTATAGTAAAAAACACCTCAATAGCAATATTGGTGACTAAGCATAGTTTCTCATGTTGAAAGTGATTTGGGATAAATTGCTTGTGTTCTACTCTATCTCTATCTTAGGGATGACGACGGATACGAGTAATGTTTTCTTGTTTCTAAACTCACAATATTTGTAGGTAATCGTGTGAGTAACAAGTATTTGCAGCTACCCAACAGATTTTTTATTTAATTATTATATATTTATATAATTTGTAATATTAATATGTAAAAATAATTATTATATAAATAATATGGTATTTATTTATAAATTTGTGATCATGGTTAAATAGGTATAATTTATTATGAAATAATAATAAAATATATGATATATAATCTTAAAATAATAATAAATAAATATAAAAAATTAATTAAAAACTAAATATATAAATTCGTGGATACCATATGACGGGTATCATAAAACTGTTCTCACTCATAAGCTATTTTTGTAGATACCCGTTGCGGGTATTTCTACGGGTACCCACAAGTCGGATTTTTTGTCATCCCTACTCTATCTCCTATTAATCTATGGTAAACTAATTAGAGTTACTCTTTTAAGGGGTTAATGCACTTAAGCCTATATTATGATCAACTCAGAAAAATCATCTGAGTCATGTCTCTACGAACATTTTGCTTGATAAGCTGATATGTCTCTACCAGACTAAAATGTTATTTTATCCTATCAAAAGATTTTGGAATTTCATAATTCAACCTCCTTATTGTGTCAAGTCGATCTTTTCATTAACTTACTTATGAAGCTAATTAATCCAAACTCAACTGCTATGAACTTGCTAAGAGAGTCAAACTAATCTATTACAATCTTTACTTCATCCTCCATTATGTTATCATCATCACATGGAGAGTACACATATCACTATTATAAATAACCACTTAAAGGATTAAATAAATAAATAATTCATATTACAACTTCAACCAATATAATTAAAAATACAATATCATTGACAAATACTCATTATAGAAAATCATTTAAAAGGAGAAATAACCAAAATTCCTACATTTTCACCACCTTCAATTTTTCTCTCTTACCAACCTAATTGGAAACCCAACACCATTATCAAAATTCATCGTAGAAAATCACTCAATACTCCTAGGAAGTTTCTAGAACTTGGAAATGATAAATGAAGGGACAAGAGTTTAATTAGCTTTAAGGAGAATCTATAGTCATTTTTATATGAAGAAGAACATTACCAATAAGGACGACTCTTCAATCCTAATAAATTTATTAATCTATTTGGTAGACAATTCGATAGATGAGAGGGATATAAAAATTAGGAAAAAACTAGTAGTGAATATAATCATATCTTCAATAATCTTTTACTGAAAATAGCACTATTAAGAAAATATTTTTTTGGAAGAGAAGAAAAACTTTGAATGTACACATTCTAATTGAAATAGTTTCTAAAAAGATTGAGAAGATGAAATTATGTTAGAAAATGAAGAAGTTGTGATATACCTTAATTTGATGAATTCCATCCCATGTCCGAAGTCGTTATTTCGTAAAATATTTGAGGTGAGTAAAGTAATCTCACATAAATTTTATGAAATGGCAGTCGATATTTACTAGGAAAAAAAATAAAAGTGTTTGTTTTATATGTCAAAATAAAATAAAAATTACATTGCCATTTCTTTAAAATTTAGGGGAAAATGTATCCATTTAGGATTTATGTCCTATGTATTTATCATGAACTATTTTTTTCTCTCATTATCCCTTGAACTTTACAAGTTAATAAAATTAGTCATTGTATAAATATATTTTAAATTATTCTGTCAACAAAAAAAAATAATTAAACTCACACCATTAACAATGCAACAATGTTATATATGAAAAATAAATTTCAGAGTTAAAAGTTATTAATATACTAATATTGGTATATAAAATAAAATAATAACAATAACCTAACAGTTGAGGTTAAAATAAAATACATAAATTAAATTTTTTTATTATTAGTAATTTAATATTATTTTTATGCATCGACTAATTTTATCAACACTTAAAATTTAAATGATAATTAAGTAGGAAAAAATACTTCATAATAACTACTCATGAATGAGGCAAAGTTTAGCATCGTTTGGTAGAGAGAATCAAAACCTATATACCTAGGCATTAAAATAAATTTATAATAGCTACTTAAAAATGACATAAAGTTTAGGACATTAGATACTAGGATGACATAGACCCAGACAAAACGTGTACCCGTAGAAAATATTGCAATGGGATTTGGGTTAATATTTTTGGACCTAAGAGTAATTGAAAAATGAGTTTTTGAGACCCCTTTTTAATGGGTTTGAGTTCGTGTAATGAGGTACTCAAATCCATAGTAACCAATCTCGTTATTCCTTCCTAAATCTATATATGTATAATCATAATTGTAATGATATTGTTATTCAATAATTGTAATATCATATTAATTCATATATGTGATTACTATGTTGTTAAACACTGATATTATATTGTTAAAGAATATGATGTTATGTTGTTAATTCATATGGGTAATCTAATGTTATGTTGATTAAATAGTTCTTACTAAATTAATTTTACATGACAATGTTGAAATAATGACGTTGTTCTTTTATGATTTTTGAATAAAATGAGTTTGTGTAATAGTCAATTTAAATTGTGTTTACAACTTTAAATTATGTTTTATAATTTTTTCTACTGTTGATTGCTTAAATAAAGGGGAAAAACACATAATTACTAACAACTATTTTTAATATTTTTGAGTTTGTGAGTACCTACAAATTCATTGGGTACCCGAGAACCCATAAATAACAAACCCAACGAATATCAACATGAGTTTGGGGCAAGTCTAAATTTAAAAAAATGAAGCATTGGAGCGGGTTGGAGTACTATACTAGTTAGATCCATCTGGACTCATTGTCATATATATTATACTATACATTAGAATATGATATGAGATACTTTGATCATCAATCATTCAAAACAAATCTGAACCGTCCAAACCATTCCCCTTGATAAACAAAACCCACACACAGAAACACACTCGTTTCTCTCTCTTCCATTTCCTCTATCATATTCACAAATTATTGTGTATAGAGGCGAAAGAGGAATGGATTCAGATGAAGGAAAGCTTTTCATCGGTGGAATTTCATGGGAAACTACTGAAGACAAGCTCAAAGAGCATTTCACCAATTACGGCGACGTTTTGAATGCTTCTGTTATGCGTGATAAGAACACTGGAAAACCTAGAGGATTTGCTTTCGTTGTTTTTTCAGATCCTGCTATTCTAGATAGGGTTCTTCAGGATAAACATGTTATTGATGGAAGAACGGTACATTATTTTTTAGGGTTTTCATTCTGCAGTTTTTTTGGATGTATTTGTGTACTTTTCGATTGATTCTTTTCAATGGGGTAGAGTTGTTTTTGGTTATATAGGTTTTAATTGTTTGTTTCTGATTTAGTTTTGTTGTGTTGATTGAAGATATGCTTGTCAAAAACAGTCAAATTATTACTGTTTTGTTGGAGGTGCATTGAACGATGACTATTAGGGTTTGTTTGTTTAGGCAAAAAAAATCATTTTTGATATTCATGTGTGGTTGGTTGGGCTTTACTGAAAATGCTTAACTTAAAAAAAACTGAATTGGAATTGAATTTATACGAGTTCAGCTGGAGCATTCAGCTTCTCGCAAAAACGTTTTTGGAGAATCGACCTAAACAAATGGCTCTTGGGAAGTTAGAAAGGATTTGCTTTTTTCTTCTGAGTCTTGAGCCTTTAATTTCTTTGAGTAATTTGTCTTGCACATTTAACAGAATGAAGAGTTTGTGTTTTCTTATGCTGTATTTCTGCTGACACACCATTACCTGGAATATTTTGTCAAAAATATCGTGTTTACAGTTTATCCAGCTAGAATACTCAGATATCTTTGGTTTTTGATGAATTTAGGGATGTACACTTGTATAAGCTTATGACAGGAAATATCGAGGTTGATATTTGAGTCCTGTTTCGGTGAAACATTGGAGAATAAAGAAATACAAATCTTTTTTTCTATATGATCCATTTCCTACAATATTTTATGCTTGTATTAAGAATTTAGATTTTGCTTGTTTTCCGGGACGAGCATGATCTTGTGGGATCTATTGACAGTTTATATCATGTTTTGTTTATTATAGTTTTAGATATGCTCAAATATCCGAAAACATGACTTAAAAGATTAGTTTTGATAATGTTGATCACTGTGAAATACAGATATTAAATTGTGGTTGTGGTTGCTTTTCTTATAATTCCATGTATTTTACAATTTTGTTATTCAGGTTGATGCCAAGAGGGCCCTCTCGAGAGAGGATCAACAAATTTCTGGCAATTCTAGAGCTGGAAATCCAAATTCTGCTTTGCATTCTGGAAATGGTGGAAATATGAAGACCAAAAAGATATTTGTTGGAGGGTTGCCTCCCACCCTGTCTGAAGAAAATTTCCGTCAGTACTTTGAGTCGTATGGCAATGTGACTGATGTCGTAGTCATGTACGACCAGAGTACTGGACGCCCACGAGGATTTGGGTTTATTTCTTTTGATACTGAGGATGCTGTTGAAAGGGTTTTGCACAAGACATTTCATGACTTAAATGGTAAGCAAGTAGAGGTAAAGCGTGCACTTCCCAAGGATGCCAATCCTGGTTCAGGTGGTCGAATGATGGGTGGTAGTTCTGGAGGCGGTGGCTATCAGGGGTATGGAGCATCTGGTGGCAACCAAAATGCGTACGATGGCCGTGTGGATTCTAGTAGGTATATGCAATCTCAAAGTAATGCTGGTGGATTCCCACCTTATGCTTCTTCTGGCTATAGCGCCCCTGGGTATGGGTATGGTCCTGCTAATAATGGCATGGGTTATGGTGCATATGGAAGTTATGGTGCTGCTGCTGCTGGGTATGGTGGACCCGCTGGTGCGACATATGGGAATCCAAATGTCCCTAATGCTGCCTATGCTGGTGGTCCCCCAGGTGGCCCAAGGAGTTCATGGCCTGCTCAGGCTCCCTCTGGTTATGGGTCTGTGGGCTATGGGAACACTGCTCCTTGGGGTGCTCAAAGTGGAGGCGGCGGCGGTCCTGGTTCGGCTGCTGCTGGTCAATCCCCTAGTGGAGCTGCTGGATATGGGAGTCAAGGACATGGATATGGAGGGTATGGTGGGTATGATGGAAGTGATAGTTCTTATGGGAACCCTGGTGTATATGGTGCTGTTGGAGGGCGTACTGGGAGTGCATCCAATACTAATGCTAGTGGTCCTGATGGAAGTGAACTACAAGGTAGTGGTGGCAGTGGAAGCTACGTGGGCACTGGCTATGGGGATTCAAATGGAAATTCAGGTTATGGAAATGCAGCTTGGAGATCTGAACATTCTCAAGCCTCTGGAAATTATGGGACTCATGGAAATGGCTCACATGGTGGGCAAGTTGGTTATGGTGGTGGCTATGGTGGTGCTCAGTCTCGCCAATCCCAACAGCAGTAATTTTGACAGTTAAATACTTTGCTGGATCTTAAACTTCAACTTGCAATCCCTGCCATTATATCTTAAGTTACAAGCGCACAATGAATTCTTCCTAGCAGCAAAGGAGTGACTCAAGTTTGATGTCAATGTACTATGGGACTGATTGGATTGCTTGAATCCCAGTAATTTGCATCATATGCTTTCTAGTTTATAATAAGTAGTATGGTTGAAGAGATACTAGATGCTACTTTCTATTTTAATATTTGTTATTGCGTGTAGCTTTAAATTGCGTGCAGCTTTAAATTGCATGCAGCTTTAAATTGTGTGCTTATGATTTTAGCTGATCTATAATTGTCAGTTATTGTAGCATTTGAGCTATAGTATCATATTTCTCTCTGTATGATGTTTGATGCAATATCTTACCATCTTTGTTGCCCTTTTGCTGGTATTTGAAATTTTTTTTGCTCCATTTGTTCTCTTTTTTATTACAATTCAGCAGCAGGTAAAGTTATAGTGTAGACCAGATGCTTTAGTTGGCATGAGAAGTAGAAATAAGATGTAGTCAAGGTATATACTGATTGTGGTGGACACTTGGGTTGCTCACTTCGTAACGGGTAGTGATAGTGGTAGTGATAGTAAAAACTTTGAGGATGGTATAATCATTTTCCCCTGTATTTGCACTTGTGTTGTACAGGAGATGTGCAGGAGTATTGAAGTTGAGCCAAGTGTCCACCCATGACTAAGGAATGAACTCTGTTCAATCGTAGTGTTTTTTGCACCAGTGCATCGTCAAGTTTGGAGATTCCGGGCTTTTCAAGGGATAAAATTGTATAACTTTCAGTCTGGTTTGTGGTGGCTATCAGAGATTGTGAGGGGATGATTTTCAGCACATTGACTAAGGCAATCAGCTGGGACATTATAACTTAGGCCCGAGTTTTTGGTGTCCAGTTGATTGATATTCTAGATTTTCGCATGTGTTTGAATATTATACTTAGGAGAACTTCATGTCTGAAATATTTTATACTCTGATAGGCAAAGATTTTTCTTATTAGAATTTCCTCATTATGTCTTCATTCCTGCCACTTATGGTGATCGTATCAGTTTTAGATTTTATTGCACCTGTTGAGATGATATATTGGCATTGTTGTATGTCGCAAGTGCTTTCTGATTTATCTCTGAAGGGGTTAAATTGCCGTTGTCTTATCAGCATGTTCTTTCTCAGTTAATGCAGGTTGATTGTAGCCATTTTCTTATAATTTATATCAGTTTGTCATAGTCTAAAAGATTTACCTTTGTATTTTGCAACTGTTGAATTAAAAAAGCTGATGCATGTTGTAGATGAGAAAAAGTTATGTATAGCTGGATTATTGGTTATATAATTTAATATCCCTAATAATTTATTGATTGAGCATACCTATGCTCAACGTGTATGTTCCTTGATAATAGTGAGAATCTTGTCTGCCTTTTTAGTCTTGATGCTGATCAACTTTTTTCTCTCTCTTAAGGCATATAGATAGATGTTATAAAACTCGGCTAGGATAGATTGGTTCAATTGTTAACTGAGTATTTACCGGTCCGAGCTTTTCATTTAAATGGTTCGCATAAAAAGTTGATTGATTCGTTTTAATTTAGTCGATTTAAGTTTAAAACTAGTAACTCGGATAGTTGGATTGGTTGGACTGAGTTAACAAAAAAAGTGTTTTTTTTTAAAACAATCAAAATGTGTGATTTTTAGATTAAAAAAAATCAAATGTTTTAACTTATCTATAGTTATATTTATCATTTGTTAAATTATATAGGAAAATATTTGTTTAATTAAATTTCAAATTTATTGTTTATTTTTTACAATTAAAGTATGATATGCATGTTGTTTGATCTGGTGCCTAGAAACATAACTACAATTTAACATGATATGAAGTTTAATCCTGAAACTTAAATGTGCAATGTAATCATTAAAATTCATTAATATCATGCAATTGATAACCAAGGTTATAAATAACTAAATCCATTAATATCACGTGAAAATTTATGTGAAATATTGGTGTCAAACAATCCCCCAAATATGCATCTAAAGCAGCACGCGATTTAAAGCTACAATAACTGACAATTATAGAGAGAAGTATGATACTATAGCTCAAATGCTACAACAATGGACAATTATAGGTCAGCTAAAATGATAAAGTACACAATTTAAAGCAGTACCCGATTTAAAGCTACACGCAATAACAAATATTAAAATAGAAAGTAACATGTAGTATCTCTTCAACCATCCTATTACTACTTATTATTATCTAGGAAAGCATATGATGCAAATTACTGTGATTCAAGCAATCCAATCAGTCCCATAGTATGAGAGCATATTTTCATTGGACAAAACTTAGGCACAGTTCCTTGTGTGCTAGTAATATTGATAAGCTATCATAAAGTGACATGTTGATTTTTTCCATCTCATTATTAGGTTAACTTTAACACTGTTTACTCTAATTTTTTTATCCATCCCCTATCATATCTCTGTATTCTCCATCAACCTTTACATTACCTCATTTAAATTTTCTTCACCATTTTAGTTCTAAACAAATGACATGAACTTATCTCTCCATCAATCTATATATTACCCTAACTTTTATGAAACCCACTTAAAACCATTCCAATTATGCAGTAGAACTTATCTTTTTTTCAAGAAGACATGTTATGGAAAGAGAAAGTGTAAAGAGTAACATAGAATTAATCTAGGTTATGTCACTAATTCAATAATTATTTTAATGGATCAAAACAATTTATTAGGATTGCATTTGATTTTCCTCAAAGAAGAACCTACCATTGCTGATGTAGTACAACAAAAACCAAGTCCACCTGAGACAAGTTTGTGGGAGGGCACAAAAAAAGAAAGAGGAAAAACTACTTATGAATGAGTTCATAGATGGTGGTTCTTTGATGTTATTATTCACAATCATGAAAAAACATTATAGAGAAGAAGTGCCCCAATTGTGACAGTGGATGAGAGAGATAATGAGACTCAATTATTATGGATGGAATAATAAATACTTAACGGTGTCAAAATTTTAGGGAAAAAAAGTCCACGTGTCACTTTATGATAGGCTACTAGTACCATTAGCACACAAAGAACTGTACCAAGTTTTGTCCATTTTAATTACAGTCTCCTATTTATAGTGAAAATGTGTATGAAAAATTCTCTAGTAGATGATGTTAGTTCCATATTTACTTGTATTGGACGGTTCTGACATATACGTACTCTGTTGATAGTTGACTTATAACTTATGTAGGTCCAGTAGTCGTATTGTAGGATCTATCTCTGTGTCTAATAGAAAGTGAATACAATATGTAGGTGACATGAGGCTTGTGGCAGAGGTGTGTTGTTCAAACAACGTGACAGTCTTATACAAGCGACATGACAGGAGTTGTCCCTGTAATGTCATTTGGGTCATGTCCGATCAACGACATATCTTTCTGAATTGTTCGATTGTCTGGATAGAGTCCAAAAAGTGTCTGAAATGGACCCACCTTGTTTGATATTTAGCTGACACCTGACGGTTTAGTGTGACGTGTCTTCTTAGATCGGGATGGAACAGTCATAAAATAAATGTAAAATGTAAGATAATATTTCATGAGTGAGGATCCACTTACTCCAAAAGTAAGTTTTAAAAACTTATTTCTTATCTCAGCCATCAATTTTAGGGAAATCCAATGGTTTGAATTAGTGAATAAATCTAAACCATTAGATGTTCATAGAATCAATGGCTAGAATGAGAAGTAAATTTAAAAAACTTACTCTTAGAGTAAGTGGATCCCACCTCATATTTCATTGTTGTTAATTCTTCATATAAAATAACACATTATTAGACTCATTATTTCCCAGATGTATTGAGCCATTCATAGTTCAATACTTCAAGTTTGATCAGTTTACCATTATTTTTAGCATTTTAAATGGTTATACCACATTTTTTTAATTTAATAACTTTACTATTACAGAGTAATACTATCTACATAAAAGAATTATATAGATTAAAATTTAGAAAAAATAAAAACACATATATAAATTTATTATAAGTGATAATTATATACTTAATTTTAGATAGATAATACGATATAAATTAAAAATATATATTATTAAGGTTAAAATATGTATAAGCTAATTTGGACTATCCCACTTTCAGCTCACTTAGTTATTAATATAAATATAGATTATTATTTGTGTTATATGTAGATGATAATATTGAGAGGAGTCATAAGGTTTCTGATCATAAAGTAATAAAATAAATAATATTAATTTTCTCTACTAAAAAATTAATATATAAATCCTCATATCACTGAAAATTACATATATTACTTGTAGACTAGTCATGAAAAGTACTCATTTATAATACATGTTATTTTATATATGTACAATGATTTACTTAAAAAAATCCAATTCCTGCCAACTCTTCTCCCAACTAGGGAATAGATCTTGATGGATTAAAATCCAATTTCTTGTCTTGGTTAATAGCGGAAGCCATGAAATGAGAGAAGAGATTTTGGAAAGAATTTTGGAGAAAAACAAGACAGAAAATCTATTGAATTAATTGATTTGAGAAGTACCTAATACTTCCCTTTATACAAAGGTTTCCTAAAGCAGAAAACTAAAACAATAGAATAACAGAATAACTGATTGAACTAACTATAAAAGGCAATTAGGCCATAAACTAGAAAAGCACAAACAGCCCAATCAAACTTAAACTACAAAGGCAGAATGGAGATGAAATGAATGGTGAAGAGTTTAACATCCCCCTCAAGTTGGGCGATGGATATCCATGAGTCCTAACTTGGAGAGAAAGTGCTAAAAAGAAGTAGAATGCATAGGCTTGGTAAAGACATCAACTAACTGTTGAGAAGAAGAGATTGGCAACAAATGTATGAGTCCTTTTTTGATCTTTTCACGAACCACGTGACAATCGATCTCAATATGTTTGGTGCGTTCTGTAACGCCCCGAAAAATACTTCTAAAAAACATTGCGGAAAAATGGGTAAATTTTTTTTTTTTAAATGGTGATGTATAAAATTGCCTCCTTTTTAAAACCTTCCTTTTCCGGGACATCACTTTAAGTAACTCGAATGCAGAAAATCAACTTATCGTTATCGAACGATAACTTAACTTGATTCACAATTTCCTGAATAACACAATGCATATAATCAGTTAAGTCATAATTAGTTCATACAAATTGGGTCAGCAAAGGCGGAAACTACATCGCCACTACATACACAAAATCATCAGATACACAGCCATAGGTATCAGTGGTTACGATACACCTAGAGAGGGGGGGGGGTTGAATAGGTGTAGCGGTTAGAATATCTGATTTTCGAAACTCAACACTTAATGCTGAATCACCCCAATTTAATCGATTAAAAGAATAAGGATAATCGATTAACGCACTTGATTTAATCGATTAAAACAGAAACAATAAGCTTAGGCAGATTCGATTACTTGCACGACAATTAACCGATAATGAAATGAACACACAGAGCTTACAATATTATCAGAGTATTAACAGTATAGCAAAGATACAGAATATAGCAATTAATTCTACTATACAAGTTAACTGATTAAATGCAATAAAGAGAGAGAGAGAGAAAGAAAAATCCTGCAACACGATTTTTATCCTGGTTCGTTTGCTTGTCCACTGCAAACTACATTCAGGCCTCCCGGCTGATTTGGGAGATTTTCTTCACTATAATTGAAACAAAGTTTTACAAGCACTTCTTCCAATTACAACACTTAGACATTCACTTGAACCCAAAGAACCTTATTCTATGGTTTGACTCCCTTCCTACCGACAAAGAAAACCTTTCTTTCGGCGTAGCCCCAGCCAAGAACCTCTGTTCTTTCCTTATC
>NC_032019.1:18336506-18336875 GCF_001865875.1 Lupinus angustifolius | reverse complement strand
AAACAAAAAGAGGACATCGACTGGCCCCCAAGCTGACTCAGAAGATTCCAGGAATGCTGGACCCCTCACTCGGGTCCTCCTCCTCTTCTGAGTCCGACACGAGGTTGATCACCTCCACCGAACTCTCCACATTTACGAGCTCAATGACCTCATCCTCCTCCTCCTCTTCCTCCAATTCGTTATGCCACAACCCATCGGCATAATTTGGTGGGATGACATTCTCAGAACCAGAGTCTTCTTGCAAGGACCTCCTCCAAGAACCCGGCTCCTCTAGGCTCTACTAGATGATGGAGCATCCAAACAACCTGCCCACGTCCTATGACCGTGTGAGGGAACCGCGCCATCACTCCTGACTGGCGGGTGTCGGAG
>NC_032019.1:18335163-18336406 GCF_001865875.1 Lupinus angustifolius | reverse complement strand
AAGCGTCGGAGTGAGGGATCACCATCGACGACCCGTTGCACTCCATGTGCAACGACAGACCGTAGGGGTCTGTGTAAGTGTATCGGTGTCCATCATTGACCCATTGTCCCACCGGGGACATCGTGAAGTGATAGCCGCAAATGTGGGTGCTGTTGTTGGCCATCTGCATAGCAAACATATACAAAACAAGAACAATACAACAGAGAGAGTAAAACATCTAATGAACATAAATTCATTGACGGCGTGGACTTACTCAGAATATCACACTCAGACATAAAATATATTTAAACATATAATTCATCATTTATCATAAACATCATGAAGTAATACATAACTTACCATTTATTTCAACATTACCAATATATCAAATAATATAATCAACATTATACTCATAATCACATCATATACATAAACATGGGAATATACCATACTTGTAACTCACATGTGGGAATTTACTTCCACAATGATAATGTATGCATGATATGTCATGATCATCCACCTTACACCAATATCTATCCAACATCCTAATCGGAAATAATCGAGAGTACAGGTCCCGTACCAAGCCGTTTTGTACCACCCGAAATAACATATCCTCGCAAGGAATTAAAAATAGATCGATCGGTTCCCTCAGGAACAGTCCTACCCGGACCTAGGTCGTACAAACGCTTTCAGGGCATCCCTCTCATCGATCTCGAATGCAATCCAGGGGTTGTCAGAGATTGCCTAGTTTGGCCTGTGAGAACTGTCCGATCCAACAGGGTACCTCCCCAGGAATACAAGGGACTCGTCTCACCCAGACTCTCCCTCAAGACATTTATGGCGAATCACCGTCCAATCAATGCCGTCCTTACTTACATCACGGTGCTCTAAGTTGTCCCGTCATTTCCTCTCCACTACTTCATTGTTACAATGCGATGCATTCTTAATCAGAATCAAATGCAAATGTATTAATCAAACACATGATCGGCCCATCCTTAAGACATCTCCCGACAAGGAATGCTTCTCGTGGGACCCGATAGTACGTCAACCGTACATGCTCTAGGTAACATCTCAATCACAACAACTCATCACCGAATACTTCTGGACGGTCACATGACCAAGCCTCTTTCCTCCTGGACGGTCACATGACCAAGCCTCTTACCATCGGTCGATCGTTGTTCAGTGATATCATGTATCCTTACTAGGGTACCCCCCTAGTTCACGACCTCAAGTCGGATACTTGCCCAACAAGGCATAAACACAA
>NC_032019.1:18333928-18335063 GCF_001865875.1 Lupinus angustifolius | reverse complement strand
CGTCTTTAAATCTCAAATAAACTGAAGCTTTCCTCGCCCAGGCGAAGGTATTATTGCCCAAGCGAGAGAGTTCTACAAACTCATTAAAATCTTGGGTTTTTTTTTTCGCCCAAGCGGGCTTTTGCTCGCCCAAGCGAGAGAGTTCCTGATATTCATCGAATTCCTGGGCTTTTTCGCCTAAACGGGACCCCTACTCGCCCGGGCGAGGCTTGCTCGCCTAAGCGAGGTTTTTGTCGCCCGGGCGAGGGGTTCCAGAACCAAAACTTCCCCTCGCCCAGTCCCTCGCCCAAGCGAGACTGTGTTCACCCAGGCGAGAGTTTCTCACCCAAACGACAGGGACTTGGACAGAATGCCAACTTTTGCCCTTTTTGACAACCGAAACACATTTAAACATGGTTTTTCAAACACCTGCACATAGAAAAGTTCCCAACAACATTCATATATCATATTCAACACATTTCATCATCAATCACATATATTCAAAAGCTTTCAAACATAAAAATCTTGGGTTTCTTAAAACCCAAGTTAACCCTCAAAACATTTGAGATGGTTTTGAAGATCCGGGTGTCATATTCGGACACCACTATGTCACGATATGTTCTCTCTCACCTTAATGAAGCGTGCTTTAACTTGTCAACTACGGGTGGTTTGGTTTCAAGGTTCGAACACGTAACTACCATAATACAAACTCGTTAGTTTTCCGATATTTCAAAACTCATTACTATTAAAATATTTAAAACTCTTTCATCCATCCATTTTCCAACTTGTCCAAAGCCATGGTTAAAGGCTTAAACAAGTAAAAATTCATATATTACAACAATGTAATAAATTATTGAAAACCACTTGTTCATAGTTTCAAAATACATTTTTCATGAGTCCAAGAACACTCATTTTCGGTTTTGCTTCCAAAATGAGTTAGAAAGTGTTTTAGAAAATTTCAACGGTTGAATATGTTCTTGACCTACTCATGAACAACATACTTCAATATCATCAATATCCATTGGTTGAATGTGATAAGATTGAAGATTGAAAGAAGAAGAAAATGAAGAAGAAAAGATGATGAGAGTAACTTACTCTCCAATCTTCAACTTGCCAAGCTTTTTGCAAAGTGTTAATGTATGAAGATACATGGGTA
>NC_032019.1:18269684-18333828 GCF_001865875.1 Lupinus angustifolius | reverse complement strand
ACATGAGTATTTATAGAGTTGTGGGGTGGGAGAAATCTGATTTCTAAACCCAATTTCCAAGGCAATCTAGCAAATCTAAGAAGGTGAGTGAATCATGGGTTAAGTGAGTGATTTAGGGGATTTGGTGGTAGTGAAATCCATAAGATTTAGTGGTTAGATTTTGTGAAGTGACTCATGCGACGCGACGACTTCTACGAAACGCACGCGATTAAAACCATACTCGAGTATTGTCAGCCAATATTCGAGTAGTCAAAAATGATCGCCCAATTTTACTTTACGGTTGTAACTTCGAATTTCGGCATTTCGAGTGAAAATATTCTAGAAAATAGTTATGGAACAACTCAGACTCTATCTTGACTCGAAATGTGATTACGAAGCCAACGGCGCGATCGGAATTCGATCCCGAGTTATGGAACTCAAAAACCACTTTTTGAGCCGTACCGGGTGAGATTTGACCCCGACAGTGGCCCGAAACTAACTGTCTCTGAAAATTATGAAAATTTACCACCAAATTGGAAATAGAATTACAAGACTAAAACTCAATTAACTAGAGTTTTGTCTAATTCTTTACCTAAAATTCCCAGAAATTCATTTTCGAAAATATAATTAGTAAAAATATTAATAAAATCTTATAATTCAAGATTGTAAAATTCGCGGTGTTACACGTTCATGGAATACTGGGTTATGTGCAAGATATATAGCTGAGTGATTATCGCAGTATATTGGAGTAGGAATGGAAAGAGGAACATGTAAGTCATGAAACAAATACTAGAACCATTGGATCTCACAAGCAAGGTGGCCAAGTGCTCTCTGTATTCAGCCTCTGATGAAGAGCAATTTACCGTGTTCTGCTTTTTTGTTTTCCAAGAAACCAGAGAGTTATCAAAAAAGACACAAAAACCTGTGATGGATTTGTGTGTGTCCAAACAACAAGCTCAATCACTGTCTGCAAAACCAGTAAGCTTTTGTGTGGAAGTAGTGGAGAAGAAAAGTCCCTGTGCTGGAGAAGTTTTGAGATAATGTAAGACATGAGTGGCAGCCTTGTAATGGGAGTCCATTGGTGATGCCATAAAAAGGCTGAGTTGTTGTACAACAAAGGAGATATCTGGCCTTGAAATGGTCAAGAATATTAATCTTCCTACCAATCGCCTATAGGAGGAAGGATCAGAGAATGGAGTTCCTTGGTTGGCTTGTAATTTGACAGCAGGATCAAATGGTGTCTTGGTAGGTTTCGAGCCAAGGCAACCAGAGTCTTCTAACAGGGAGAAAGTATACTTCATTTGGTTCATGTGTATGCCTTCCTTAGTCCTGGCAATTTCAAGGCCCAAAAAATATCGAAGGTTGCCTAAATCTTTGATTTGGAATGAGTTGTGAAGCACTGTTTTTACTTGTTGAATCTGTTTGTAATCATTGCCAGCAAGGATGAGGTCGTCCACATAAACAAGGATGGTTGTGAATGAAGTGCTTGGACCTTTGGTAAACAATGCTTGGTCAGCTGTTGAATGTGTGAATCCCAATGAAATAAGTTTACTAGAGAGAGTTGTGTGCCATTCCCTACTTGCCTGCTTAAGGCCATATAAGGATTTATACAATTTGCATATTAAATCAGGTCTGGAAAGAGGTAAGCCAGAGGGGGAAGTATGTATACTTCTTCATGTAAGTCGCCATGTAAGAAAGCGTTGTTGATGTCGAGTTGTTCTAGAAACCAAGACTGTGTAGCAGCTATGGCAAGGATAACTCTCACAGTGGTAATCTTGACCACAGGGGAGAAGGTATCAAAGTAGTCAATGCCTTCCATTTGTGTGTATCCTTTGGCTACAAGCCTTACCTTGTACCTTTCAAGGGAGCCATCAGCATTAAACTTGGTTTTGTAAACCCATTTGCATCCAATGAGATTTTTATCTGCAGGGAGGTCAACAAGGGACCATGTGTCATTGAAAGTCAGGGCCTGAAGTTCCTTATTCATTTTTTCAGTCTAGCATGGAATTTTGGAAGCTTGGGCATATGATTTTGGTTCTGGTTGAGCTGTGATGGAGAGGCAAAAACTCTTGTATGTAGTAGAGCAGTTCCTGTAAGAAATAACATAAGATAAAGGATGAGAAGTACAAGAAGTGTAGGGTATTTTGTTGTTAGAAGTGACAACAAGGTCACAATGATAATCTTGGAGGTGTGATGGTGGTCTTCTTGGTCTAAGGGATTGTCTAGTGGGTGGAGGTGGGGAAATGGTAGTTTGTTGTGGTTGAGGAATTATAAGGCCAGTCTCAGTATCAGAAGTTGGTGGAGTATATGATGGTAAAGGTGTTCGGGAGGTGGTGGACCTTTGAATTGTAGTAGGAATATTATGAGAATCAGCAAAAGGGAAGGTATCTTCATAGAAGATAACATCCCTGGATAGGAATATTGTGTGGGAGGTGAGGTCATACAAGACATAACCTTTTGTGCCATCTTTATAGCCAAGAAAGGCAGATTTTCAGGATCTTGGATCAAATTTTGTTCTGTGTGCAGTGAGGGTGTTGGCATAGGCCAAACAGCCAAACACCTTTAGGTGGGATAATGAGGGTAAGCTAGAGTATAGGCATTTAAAGGGGCTGTTGTTGTGAAGGAGAGGGGTTGGAGCCTATTGATGATATGAGTTGCATGTTGAATACAAAGTTCCAAAGGGTAGTTGGTAATTTGGATTGGAAAAGCAAGGATCTTGCCACATTTAAAATGTGTTGGTGCTTCCTCTCAACAATACCATTCTGTTGAGGGGTTTCCACACATGTTCTTTGATGGATGATTCCTTTAGAGGCAAGGAAATCATTCATCAAGAATTCAATGCCATTGTCAGTTCTCAAGATTTTCAGTTTGGTATTGAATTGAGTCTCAATGTAGGCAAGAAAGTTGATAAGGTGAGATCTGGTTTCAGCCTTAGTTTTCATAAAGATTACCCAAGTGAACCTAGTGTTGTCATCTACTAAGGTTAAAAAGTATTTGTGGCCAAACATTGATGAGGTGGAGTAGAGATCCCAAATGTCAGCATGGAGGATAGCAAATGGTTTAGTGGTGTGTGTTGTACTAAGAGAAAAGGGTAACTTTCTTTGTTTAGCAATGTGGCAAATATCACAAGGAGAAGAATCTTTATTGCATAAGGGAGAAAGATTCTGTTTATAAAGCAACATCAAAATATTTTGAGAAACATGTCCTAATCTCTTATGCCATAAGGAATTCTGTACATATTTATTTGTACTATTTCGAAAACTAAATCTATTATTGCTAACAAAAGTGGTTTGAGTATGTTCAAGCACATAGAGCCCCTGCTGCAATTTAGCTAAACCAATCATCCTCTTGGAAAGATTCTGCACAATAACACACTGGTTTAGAGAAAAAATGAGATGGCAATATAAAGTATTGGTTAGCTTGTGCACAAATATCAAATTGACATGAAAGCTAGGAACAAAGAGAACATTATGTAAAATAAGATTTTTGGTGAGAGTAATGGTTCCAGCAGTGGTAGTGCAAATTTTATCACCATTAGGTAAAGTGATATATATAAGAGAAATGGTTCTGTGTGAGGTAAAGTTCCTCAGATCATGTGATATGTGATTTGTGGCTCCTGTATCAAAGAGCCACTTCGAATGAAATACACTTGGAATACCTGGAACAACAAGGTTAATGGCAGAGTTAATAGCATGGTTTGGGCTCTGTTTGTTCTGATTGAGTAGGTTTAGAATTTCTTGAAATTGTTCATCAGTGAAATTTCTAGAGGAGCATTGAGGATCATTGTTTGAGTGTCCAACAGAGCATGAATTGTTGTCTTCACTGCCAAGGGAAAGGCTCATAGTGTGGTTGGCCATTCTTCCAGTTCTATTGGACTGATAACCTGGAGGGTAACCATGCTTGAGAAAACAGGTTTCAATAGTGTGGTTAGTCCTTTCACAGAATGTACAAAACTTATTGCCTCGACCTCTTCCCGAATTGCCAAAGCTGCCTCCTCTCCCCCTGAAATTTGATGCACCTCTTCCTCTAAAATTATAAGGTGGGTTACTGCTATTTCTGGAAGACACAGATTGAGAATCCTGTTGAGAGTTCATAGCTAGGATTTTAGTGTCTAGCTCCATAGAGGAGCTGGAAGGGGTGTTCAAGTGTCTTTCTTGTTGCATTATCATGGAAAACGTTTTATTAATATTCGGAAGAGGCTCAATGAGCATGATCTGTGATTTTACATGAGCATATTGTTCATTCAACCCATTCAGAAATTGGATTGTGTAATCTTGCTCTCTATATGTCTGAAAAGATTCAATTAAACCACAAGAACAGGTCGTAGGGCATTTACAACCTCTAATTGGTCTATAGGTTTCTATTTCATCCCATAGAGTTTTTAGCTCAGTGTAAAATTCTGAAATGTCACGATTACCTTGACTTAGATGATAGAATTCTTCAATGAGTCGAGCAATTCTGAATATATCTGATTGAGAGAACCTATGTTGCAGGTCCTTCCATACATCACTTGCATCGTTCATCCATAAGATGGACTTCACGATTGATTCTTCAATGGAGTGTTGAATCCATGACAACACCATGGTGTTGCACCTTTTCCATGAGCCATGAAGAGGATCGTTGGGAGGAGGCTGGGGAATACCTTTACTGATAAAATCAAGTTTGTTCTTGGACTCTAGTGCCAATTTCATACTTCTTGACCAAGATTGATAGTTCTTTCCATTCATCAATGGGGTAATAAGAACTAAAGCGGGATTTTCACTTGAGTGGAGGAAGTATGGGTGATTGTGTGGATCAAAGGAATTTGTTTGATTTGCCATTGCTGGTTAGAGACAGAGAAATGGAGAAGGTGCCACGAATAAGGAGGAAATGAGAGAAGAGGAAGAGGAATCAGAGCCTAGGCTCTGATACCATCTTGGTTAATAGCGGAAGCCATGAAATGAGAGAAGAGATTTTGGAAAGAATTTTGGAGAAAAACAAGACAGAAAATCTATTGAATTAATTGATTTGAGAAGTACCTGATACTTCCTTTTATACAAAGGTTTCCTAAAGCAGAAAACTAAAACAACAGAATAACTGAATAACTGATTGAACTAACTATAAAAGGCAATTAGGCCATAAACTAGAAAAGCACAAACAGCCCAATCAAACTTAAACTACAAAGGCAGAATGGAGATGAAATGAATGGTGAAGAGTTTAACATCTTGTTTGTTAAATTGTTAATATGCAATCTGAGTATTCCTTGTAAACTTGCCATAAAAGCTTATTTTTAGAAAATAAACCTTTGTTACTATGTTCTTCTCATTCTGCAAGATAGTCTCATTGTGCGTACTATATAAATGTGAACTTCAAATATCTTGTGGATTGATGATAAATGTAACTAACTCATGATTCCAGGACCATATCAAATTTCTTCTGTGCGATTATCGCCAATTGCCCAAGACATACAAATATGATAGAATTATATCTTGGTGAGCAACTTTTCATTAGAGTCATGTACAATAGCAATATCTCTTAACATTGCATAACCTGCATAAGCATATTTCAGTGAAATGATAGAAGCTGTTGGGCATGAGTTCATGGATGAATTCTTTGGCTGTAATCACTATTGGCAGATGATGGACTTCTTATTCTCCAGGTATTCTGTGGAATATTAAACTTTGTATGTTACCTTTGTTCTATCACCATAAACTTTTATCTAATGTTAAGATTATAAGACTTTCTTGAGGGCATGATAACATGTAAGTATAGTAGTCGCTACAAGTACATTCTTTTGGTATTAAATTGCCGCTAATGAAGATGATTATCTTCTTCTGCAGTTCACATCGATCCCGGATGAGCGTTATGATGAGTACAGGCGCAGTTCGGATTTTATAAAGGAATATATTTTTCCAGGATGTTGCCTACCTTGTCTAAGTAGGATAACATCAGCCATGATAGCTAAATCCAGACTATGGTACAAGTTATATGTTACTGCTGAGTTCCATAAATGAGAATTCCCTTCATTCTTCTAACTTTCACATAAATATTCTTAAATGCAGCATGGAGCACATTGAAAACATAGGAATTCACTACTACCAAACAATTAGAAGTTGGAGAAAGAACTTTCTGGAAAGGCAAAGGTACGTTAGTATTAATTTGGCTTAAGCTTGGTTTTCTATAACATTGTGAGTTTGACGCAATAATAAGGTTGTTGTTATAGTTGTAAAAATCTATCATCTACAAATCTCACTAAGTGGAAGGCGCATGCTCTGGGCTGCCCTTTTTTAAACTTGCGTTCCTATATTATATTTAGGTTACTACTTAGACTAATTATTGATAATTTTACTTTTTGTGCTATCAGTGAAATTTTGGCTCTGGGATTTAATGAAAAAATCATCAGGACATGGGAATACTATTTTGATTACTGTGGTGCAGGTTTTAAGTCACGCACACTAGGGAATTATCAGGTATATTACACAGCTACTATTACAATCTTGGAGCAATTTGATATTTGATACTCACTAGACATGATGACTTGGAATAAATGCATCAAAATCACACTAATGATTAGAATAGGCAATTAGGGACGTTTTGTCTATGCCCATGTAATGCTCATTTAAATTAGGATGAGCTTGGGCATCTCTGTTTTTAAATATGTCATGAAATATCATGTTTTCTTCACCTTAAACATAGGTAGTATAGACTTGCAGGCCGCCTAAACAAAACTAAAAAATTTATATACACTTAATACAAAATCAACAATATATATTTTACATACAAATATATAAATATATTTATTATAATAAATAATCATACAAATGCAACAAAATATAAATGCAATATATAATATAAAATATGTGTAGTACATATACATTTGCATATTTGATATTAATACTTTATTTAATAATGTTTGTGGACCGCCCATTTTGTGTATTGGAAATGGTTGCGGACGAATAAAACATGTTGAGCATATATTTTAGGATAGAGGAACACATTTTCATATCATGTCCGTCCAATAACTATGGGCGGGTCCATGGACTTTGCCGAAATTGAGCATCAATACTTTATTACTAAATTTTGCTATGATGTAATTTACCATCAAAATATCATTATAAAATACCATCCCAATTTTTTTCCACAAAGATGGTTTTAAAGTTTATGTTGCTGAAATTTAGGCTACCCTTAAAGTTTATTTAACAGTGCCATGATGACATTAATTATAAATTCAATATGTTGATTATAGGTGGAATTAGAACAAGTAAATAATTGGTTTTATGTACCATGTAGGCGGTATTCTCTCGCCCCGGAAATGTTACTGCATTCAATGATCCATATCAAAGCTAGCCCTCAGCCACTTGATTTGTCATTCAAATACAACAACAATAACTAAGCCTTAGATTCACCGGGTAGAGTCGACTGAGAACATGCCTTATAATTTTTTTTACGCATGCCTTATACATTCTTGCAAGTACATTGCATTTTGGTGCCATGTTTCTCCTTTATTTGATAGTCCAAAGTATTTGTTGTCATTATTTATCTCTTGTACATCATTGAATTAGAGAACTTGAATTTCATATTCTGCTGCTTCACATTGGCAAGCATCTTGATTGTTTGGAGATATTGTTTTAATAAAGAAAGATATTGTTTAATTGGAATGAGATTTATATGTATTTCATATGGGCCTAAAGTACAGTTTTCACTTTAGACTTTAGAGTAAGAGGTATGAATCCTAATCCAATTTTAATATAAATTCATTGGTGGAATATTTTATGGTATGTGGGTGGAATATGTGGCCTATGTGACCTTCTAAGGTTGATAGTTGGTGAGCTATGGTTTAAATTGGGTGTAGGTTGTTCTGAGTTAGGTGCAGGTTGTTCTAAGTTAGGTGTAAGTTGCCTTGAGTTAAGTGTGGGTTGATCTGATAGAGTTGTTGTTATTTGAGTGATTGGTTGTTCTATAATAGATGCCTCTGGTTCTTGATTATTATTTGTGGTTTGAATTGGCATGATAGGTTGTTCATACTCTAATAAAGATGGTACAGTAGGGTGCTGAGGGTTTGTTTGGATAGGTGTTGCAGAATATGGGAAAATATGTTCATAGAAGTGAACATTTCTGCTTGCAAAAATCTGCCTGGTTGTTATGTCAAAAAGCAAATAACCCTTCGTTCCTGATTTGTAGCCAAGGAATATGCACCTTCTGGCTCTAAGATCCAACTTTGTTCTCTGTTGTGTAAGTGTACATGCATAGCAAAGGCTCCCAAACACTTTCAGGTCAGCTAATGATGGTTGGACAACATACAAAGCTTCTGAGGGGGATTTAAGACCAATCACTTGAGTAGGTAGTCTGTTGATTAGATAGACTGCATGTCTAGCTACATAACACCAGAAAATTCTTGGCAAGTTGGATTGAAAAAGCAAGGATCTGGTCACATTCAAGATGTGTTTATGCTTCCTTTCAACTATGGAATTCTGTTGAGGAGTCTCAACACAGGAGGTTTGATGCACTATTCTAGTTTCAGCATAGAAAGAAGGCATTAAGAATTTCACACCATTGTCTGATCTAATGGTCTTGACACTTTCATTAAATTGGACCAAAACAGCTTTCACATAATTCTTGATAATGTTTCTAACATCAGATTTACTAGACATCAAAAACAACAATGTATATCTTGTAAGGTCATCAACAATGGTTAAGAAGTATCTATGGCCATGGATGGAAGGGATACTAATAGGTCCCCATATATTCATATGCACAATTTCAAAAGGATGAGCAGTAGAAGAAGAACTTTTAACAAAAGGCAGTTTGGATTGTTTTGCCAAGTGGCATGAATCACACACTTTATTTGCATCAAAATTTACATATGAGAACTGTTTGCATATGTGCTGTAATACATTGTGTGAGGGATGTCCCAAGCGAAAATGCCATAGATCAAAAGAATCTATATTACAAGTAGTGTTTATGATGTGAGAAAAGGAAGAATTTGGTTTATCAACCTTTGTGAGAATGTAGAGATGATTGTGAGCTTTAGCATGTCCAATCATCTTCAAGAAAATCATATCCTGGATCATACAACATTCATTGTCAAAGGTAAGGGTGCAATTTAGGGAAGCAGCGAGTTTATGTATAGAGACTAAATTGTAATGAAATTCAAGTATGTAAAGCACATTGGTGAGTAATAGTGCATCAGATAGGGCTATGGTTCTTGACTGTCTTGCATAAATGGAGAAACCATTAGGTTATTTTATCAAAATAGGTTTAATGTTATGGTAAGTGATGAAATTGGTGAGATTGTTTGTGACATGATCCGTTGCCCCAGTGTCAAGTATCCAACAACTTTTAGTGAGAAGAGTGCATGTTTGATGCATCACCTCCTCACTTATGCTCATCTGATTAATACAATGTGTTGGGTCAAAAACCAACTCTGGTTTTTGCTCCCTTGACATAGAATCTGAATTAGCATTACTGGTTGGCTCATATTGATTTGTGTGGCCTTGACTGAGTGCAACATTCATTGTTCCAACACCTGATCTTGTTCTGAATTTGAAGTTAGGAGGAAATCCATGCTTATAATAGCAGGAGTCCATTGTGTGATTTTCTCTTCCACAGAAAGTGCAAACCTTGAGATTGCCACCCCTTCCAAGAATGCTTCTACTTGAGTCTGCATTAATCATTATTCCTCAACTAGGGACTCTACTATTGTTGCCCTGATTACCTCTATTGTACCTATTAGAATTTCATTTCCAATTCTGTTTGGAATTTATAGAACTAATAATAGTCCTCTGATTTGAGTGAGACGTTGTATCTTGTTGACCTTCTTGTTGCGTTACCAAAGAGTCAGCTTTATTTATTATGGGCAAGGGTTCCATGAGCAGTATTTGAGTCTTGATTGTATTATAGTTGTCATTAAGCCCTTTCAAGAAACAAATCACTAGTTCAGCTTCCTTGTAATCTTTGATGGTCTTTAGTGTATTGCAGGTGCATTTGTTGTTGCAAATGCATACTGGCAAAGGTCTTAAGGAATCCAACTCTTCCCATAAGACCTTTAAGTCAATATAGAAGGTAGACACATTCCTTTCACCTTGCCTCACATAGTGAATTTCTCGAAGAAGATCAGAGGTTCTAAAATGGTCAACTTTAGAGAACCTTTCCCTGAGTTCTTCCCATAATTCTTTTGCATCATCTATATAAACCGTGCTTTGTGCTATCTGATTTGACAATGATCTGGTTATCCATGACACCACCATCGTGTTGCATCTCTCCCAAGCTTCATAGGTCGATTGAATGGGTTTTGACATTCGTATGACTCCATTGACAAACTTGTATTTATTCTTAGAAAGAAGAGCTCTTTTCATTGATCTGCTCCATGAGTGATAGTTGGTGCCATCAAGAGGGGGAGATACCAAAGGAATACCTAGATTATCACCAGGGTGAAGATAGAAGGGATTTGATGGATTTTGAAATCCATCCAAATCTGAACTTGCTTGAGTTATGTCAGTTTGCATCTTGATTCTTGGTGGTTGCTTCGAATCAACTTGATCTTGGCAAGAAAGGAAGGATATAACGGAAGACAAATTTTTTGGAAAGAGAACAGATTTTGTGATGAATTCGTGTGGTCAACTATGGTGACCCTATCTTGATGTGAGAAGAAAGAAGAAGAAGATAGTTGCGCAACAGAGCTCTCAGGTTGAGAGCTCTGATACCATATTGGATTTATAAGACCAGAGGTTTTGAGATGAAGGCAATCAATGCTTGCTTTTGTATTGAATTAGTTACTCTATAGAAGTGAAAATGTTTCTAAATAAAGGTACAAAACCTCAATCACTAACTAACTAGCCTACTATTTATGGAAACCTCATAACAGAAATAGAGAAAGGCTCAAGCCCAACAAATACTTCAATTTATATTGATACACTTTCACCTCCAAAGTGCATTGATACATATTAGAGAAGACACTCCTTGAGATTTTAATTAGCACTATTATCAATGTTTTTTTGTTGTTGTTGAAATGACTATTGCCTATTGAAACTACTTCTTACCAAGAAAAAATCGGCTTAGAAAACAAAGTTGCCTAGTTGAAAACATGAATTAAAACTCAAAATAAAAAGTTAAAAACCTTAAACTTATTTTCAATCTCTATAAATATGGTATATTTCTTAACTCATATTTAGTTTTTTTTAATTACAAAATATACAAAAAGATAGGGTGCTTTAATCTCCAATACAATATTTTTGGTACAAGTACAATGAGAGGTCAAGAAATTTTTTAATAAAGACTCAGTGCATGTTTGATATGGATTAAAATTTTGGGTTTTTACTTATTTTTTGAAAAATAAGCTTAAAATGTAAATTATAAACTCAGTTTGTTTCAAAAAATAAGCCAAAAGTAGAAGTTCTAAAATCATGGGTTGTTTATTTTAGGTTAGCTTATTTTTTTCAATTTTTTCACTTCTCATTTTTCCTCATCATAAAACTTGACATTTCTATATTATTTATTTTTTGAATTGTGTAATTCAAGTTTAACAACTTCTATTTATCTGTGTGTTATATTGTTTTTTAATATTGATATTAGTTTTTATATTGTATTTATTTAATATATTTTTTAGCCTTTGTTATGCAATATTAAAAATAAAAAAAAATAGTAAAAATATATGATGGTAAATATTAAAAAATTTATTTTTAAAAAATAGTGTAAAAAACAACCAAAATAATCATAACATAAAGAAATAATCTTATACTCTTTTCTTTAATTTACTATGTAAAAAAATAATTTTTCTACTTTAGCTAAACAAAATATATTAGTTTGTATTCAATTTTTAGTTAAGGTACTCAAATATAAACATATTATAATAGATTATAATCTCACAGTTTATAAACTGAAACTAAAAACATAATTCATATCAAACACATGCTAAGTATAAAAAAAGACATGTTTATGATAACCAAAACTACATTTAAATAAAATAATAAATAAACTTGAAGACTAGTAGGGTCTACATGTGAGTTGAATTTTAAAGAGGAATGAATGAAAATAAAAAACTGGCTCCTAAGCTTTTAATTTTTGTTTTTTCTTCTCCAAAAACCAACTGCAATAAAACCTTTAGTAGCATATATAAAATGGTAAATATGAAACATTGTTACTATTTCCTAGGTATGAAGTTTTTTTCAAGTAGAAACATTACTATTTACATGATATGGAGTTTAATCCTAAAACTTAAATGTGCAAAGTAATCATTGAATGTGTTCTATTGGTTATTTTATATTTGATTATATTTTCTAACAACTTAAGTAACTCAAGCCAAAATTACATTTAATTGTGTAACTCTATTTTCATTCTTAAATGGACCCCACAAACCTACCATACATTCATCTTTCTCTTTACTTTTACTTTATTTTATTTAATATTGATTTCTTCTCTCTCTTCTAACAAATTTTTTTCATTTGTTAATATTGTCTGAGAATGAATGAAAATGAAAAACTTAAAGAATCATGAAATATACTTATGAGATAATTCTGAAATTTTCTATTTCATCATTTTCAAACTCAACTCACAAATAAACTCTAATAATCTTCAAATTTATTTATTATTTTACTTAAATGTATCTTGGTTTTATCATAAATATGACTTTTATATACCCAGTTCTTATTAAATTTTCTGTTATTGATCTCTTATTTTACCGAAAAAGATTGTGCTAGACACTAAAGCACACCATATTTGGATTAAAAATAAATAAACTAAATATAAATTAAGAGAATATATCATATTTATAGAGATCGAAAATAAGTTGAAGGTTTTTATTTCGAGTTTTAATTCATGTTTGCAACTTGCCAACTTTGTTTTCTATGCCAACTTTTCTTGGTTGGAATTAGTTTCAATAGACAATATTTATTTAAAAACATTGGTAATAATAATTGATGAGATTTGACCTATCGGAGAAAGGAAAACATGCTCTTTTTAGTAAGCCCTTAAAATCTCAAATGAAGCTAGTTAAAATCTTAAAGGAATGCATTCACAATGTGTATTATTAATGCACTTTGGAGTTGAAAGTGGGATGCAAATCTCCTATATCCATTTGTATCTTTAATGGTGTACCAAACTAGTTAAAGTCACTTAATTGGGAATTTTTTAATATAAAACATTAAAAAACATAAATTAATATTTTATATTATTTTGAGAAATATTATTGGTTAGGGATATAAGGATATGGCCTTTTTGGAACAGAGTATCTTTATATGTTAAAATTGTATCAATACATACCATTAAATATTCCACCAATGAATTTAAATTAAATTTTGCTTTGGATTCATGCCTCTTATCCTAAAGTAGAGATGACAAAAATGAATGTTGTTAGCAAAAAAAAAATGTCAACAGAACATCCTAACTTTCCAATTAGCCCATTATAATGGGCTACATAGGTAATAATAATAAAACTAAAAAAATAGTAAGACAATAATAATAACAGGATATCATCAAATAGTAATAAATAATAAGATAATAATAATAAAAGTAAAAAAAATAGTAACAACAACAAGATATTAATAATAACAAGATATCAATAACAATAATATGAGCATTTGCAACGTAATTTTAACAGTTATGGTGTGCCACTGATGATTAATAACAATAATACTTTCACAACAATAAAATTGATAATAAAACACTTAATCAGAATAACACTTGAATCTTCTTTATTTGGTTGTGGGATTGGTTTAAGTTCTAAAAAAAATGTATCAAAAACATAGCAACATATATATAAATATGTGTTATAGAATATAACAAATAAAATATAGATACAATTTTGGAGTTGGGACTTAAGAATAAGTTTGGAAGACACTTAAAAGTATTACACACTTAAACTTTGCATATTATTTCGGTCCGGTCTGGATCGGTCCGGATCCAAGTGGTGAAACCAAAATCCGGGACCGGACCAATTGGTCTTTAAAAAATAAGTCCATCACGATCCAAATGCATTCAGTTTTTACGGATTTGAACACTTCTAGTACCAATGACCAGATGTCATCTCAGCATTTTCTAAACTCTCTATAAATAGGAGAGATCATACATGGAGTATAATTAATTCTCATTCCCTCATTTATTGTTGCACTTATTGTTATTCACTTTAACTTCTCTTTTACTTACTCCCCTTATCCCTCTAAGACACATAATTGACTTGATTGCCGGATAACCATTTCAGGTATCTCCCCCAGCAGTTATAATCCGACCAAGCTATCAGACCTTTAGCATTCAACCGCACATCTTCTACTGACCACTCCTTACCCGTTTCCGACTATCCCTTCCTAATACTAAAGAACAAACATGAAGAGAAAGAATGAAGAAGATATAAAAGGTTTTGAGGTATTTGAAGATGTTGTGAAAAGATTGTATTGTTGAGATACATATATCCTTAGATGTTGAAATTTTTGTTTTTATTTTTCTTAGATTAAGTGAAGTAGAGAAATGTGGCTTATATAACAACTTTGAGTTGTTTCATGTTTTTTTACTGTGCCTTTATATTTTTAATTTTGTGAGATATGTTTCAACTTCAACTTAGTCTATAGAATTGGTTTAGGTATTTGCAGAATGCACTACCTTCTCTCTTACTCATTATCTGTTGGGCTGCCCGCATCCGTTTAAAATTTGGAGGCTTTTCGAGGATGCGGGCTAAACGGGCATGCCGCCGTTTTACCATCTCTACTTGTGCAAACTGTACTTTAGGGCCCATGTGAAATACATATAAACCTCAAATTCCATTTAAAAAAATCTCTTTATTAAGAAATAAAATCTCCACCAATCTAGCTGCTTGCCAATGTGAAGCAGCAGAGAATGAAATTCAAGTTCTCTAATTCAATGATGTACAAGAGAAACAGATACTTTCGGACTATCAAATAAAAGAGAAACATGGCACCAAAATGCAATGTACTTGCAAGAATGTATAAGGAATGTTCTTCAAAAAAAAATATAAGTCATGTTCTCCGTTGACTCTACTCACTGAGACTAAGGCTTAATTATTGTTGCTGCATGTAAACGACAAATCATCAGGCTGAGGGCCAGCTTTGGTATGGATCACTGAATGCAGTAACATTTCCAGGGCGGGAGAATACCACCTACATGGTACATAAAACCAATTATTTACTTGTTCCAATTCCACTATAATCAGCATATTGAATCTATAATTAATGCCATCATGGCACTGTTAAATAAACTATCTTGTTAAGTAATTAGTATTTTTAAGGGTAGCTCAAATTTCAGTAACAGAAAAAAAAAATGAGATGGTATTTTAGAATGATATTTTGATGGTAAATTACATTATAGTAAAATTTAGTAATAAGGTATTCATGCACTGAGATGTTGATGCAGTTATTCCAAGTCATGCCTAGTGAGTATAAAATATCAAATTGCTCCAAGATTGTAATAGTAGCTGTGTGATATACCTGATAAGTCCCAAGTGTGCGTGACTTGAAACCTGCACCACAGTAATCAAAATAGTATTCCCATGTCCTGATGAATTTTTCATTAAATCCCAGAGCCAAAATTTCACTGACAACATAAGAAGTAAAATTATCAATAATTAATCTAAGTAGTAACTTCAATTATAGAACAACAAAATTAAAAAACATGTGGCCTAGTGCATGAGGGTCCCACTTAGCAAGGTCTGTAAATTGTAGATTTGCTTAACCTTACTCCCGCAAGTGAAGAAGTTGTTTCCAGGATTTGAACTTCTGACATTATTGTCACTAAGCAACAACCTTACCCTCGTATAGAAAAGCAAGTTGAAGCCAAATTAATACTAACATACCTTTGCCTTTCCAGGAAGTTCTTTCTCCAACATCTTAGTGTTTGGTAGTAATGAATTCCTATGTTTTCAATGTGCTCCATGCTGCATTTAAGAATATTTATGTGTAAGAAAGAACAATGAAGGGAATTTTCATTTACGTAACTCAACAATAACATATAACTTGTACCATAGTCTGGATGTAGCTGCCATTGCTGATGTTATCCTACTTACACAGGGTAGGCAACCTCCTGGAAAAATATACTCCTTTATAAAATCCGAACTGCGCCTGTACTCGTCATAACGCTCGTCTGGGATCGATATGAACTATAGAAGAAGATAACCATCTTCATTAGCGGCAATTTAATACCAAAGAATGTACTTGTAGTTACTACTATACTTGTTATCATGCCCTCAAGAAAGTCTTTTAATCTTAATATTAGATAAAGATTTATAGTGATAGAATGAAGGTAACATACAAAGTTTAATATTCTACAGAATACCTGGAGAATAAGAAGTCCGTCATCTGCCAATAGTGATTCACAACAGCCAAAGAATTCATCCATGAACTCATGCCCAACAGCTTCTATCATTTCACTGAAATATGCTTATGCAGGTTATGCAATGTTAAGAGATATTGCTATTGTACATGACTCTAATGAAAAGTTGCTCACCAAGATATAATTCTGTCATATTTGTATGTCTTGGGCAATTGGCGATAATCGCACAGAAGAAATTTGATATGGTCCTGGAATCATGAGTTAGTTACATTTATCATCAATCCACAAGATATTTGAAGTTCACATTTATATAGTACGCACAATGAGACTATCTTGCAGAATGAGAAGAACATAGTAACAAAGGTTTATTTTCTAAAAATAAGCTTTTATGGCAAGTTTACAAGGAATACCCAGATTGCATATTAACAATTTAACAAACAAGAAATTATGAATAAAAAAAGCTTGTTAGTACCTGAAGCCCAGCATCTTTAACTCTTTGTTCTGCAAGTTTCAGCTGCTCCGTGGACAATGTTATACCGGTGTATTTGCAACCAGTTCGCTTGACAACTTCAATGGCTAAACTTCCCCATCCGCATCCAATCTCAAGAATTTCATGTGACTTATCTATTCTACCCTTCAATTATATAAATAATAATCATATTAGACCTATTGCAAGATAGCTACAACAACATAGACTTTATCCCACTAGGTAGCGTGGATTGAACGATGCCATAATGTTTTATCATAAGTTATTGTAAGATAACTACAATAATAATAGAATAGCAACCAGAGACACTCACTTTTTCAATCAGAAGATATATTTTTCTCATTTGTGCATCTTTCAGGTCTTCATCTTTATTCTATCAGATAATTTAATAAAGAAACAAAGGAAAATGTTAATCAGTGCTACTACAGAATTTGATGATAAATATCTCACGTGAAATTTGGACGTAAGAACCAGAAATTCATTGTTCTTGCCTTGAACACTCCACACGAATATGTCATTGATTCATCCAAGAAAAGAGCGAAGAGTTCATTGCTCTAGAAACATATCAAAGAAGAAGAATTGTAAGCTTCTTATGGTTTAATTGCCAGCATTAAAATTATCATGGAAGGAATAGATTCGATAAGACAAAAAGATGAACATTGGATATAAAGTGAAGTCGCCCGATAGAGATGAGCTCTGACGTTCACAGTCTATTAGATTTCATCTTAATACCAATTGACCAACTGACATTAAGTGAAGTTGTCCAACAAGTATATAAATCACACTGCATGAATTTAGGCAGGTGATGTGTAACTTCCGAAAAAGTCCAATATATTTCTTCGTTAAGAAATGGTTATAGTTGACATAAGTGGTTTCCGGAAAATTGTATATGCAATTTACAATCTATAAAGCATGCATGAGTTATTTTCTATTCTACTTACATCGAGGCAAAACAAAGATCCAAACCATAGGATATACCCTCAAGTTGTCATGTAAATAGTAGATCTCTTAACAATGAAGGATTATTGTCTGCTACATAAATAATAATAATAGACATACACATTTTAGAGAAACCGCTGGTTCAAATTCAGTCATAAACTTTCTGTTTAGATATAGAATATTTCATTTGACCTCTATTTATGACAGTGCTTTACTAGTTATATGCTGAAACAACTTTAGACTGATGGGTATAACATGTATTTTCTGCAACTTGATTATTGAACAACACTTTATCTAGAAATTTTTGTAGTTAATGATCTCATACCAGATCGTAATGCCTAGAGATGTTCCTTCGAGCCTGTGTGAGAGTATTTTGCCTAGAAATATGTTCAATGAAGAACTTTGCAGATGCTAAACCAGCTGTAAAGAAAACTGGTGTCCACCAACCCCTAACGACAAACAAAATGAAAAGAATTGATATGCAAAACACACATAATACTTAATCTTGGCTTCAGTTCATCGCATCAGTTTACCTATTCTTCGATTTTGAGTTTGCGTTTGAATCTCTGTTGGCTATGAGAATCTGAAGTAAAATAGCAAGGTACATAGAAGTTAAAAATAAAGTCCAAAAGAGACAATCATGTGTAAGATTGGAATGAGTATTCTCACCAGGAAAAGATTGAGAAGACCTGAATCTTTATCAACAAATGTAAAGTCTCCATTTATATATGCATCTGCTAGGCCTAAATCAGCCTGTGTCATAACCTGCCAACCACAGTTTATTTTCTTACCAACTACTTAATTTTGGAGTTGAATTGACAAAAGAAAAGCATATATTTTCATTTCTAAAGCTAGAATGACATCAATCAATGATCTTAGCTCATGCAAAATTCAGAAGTACATACCTTCCAATAAAATTGGGGATTGTGGACTCTCAAAACACACTTTAGATTACTCTTTTTCTCAGTTCCCTCGAAGGTAAACATCGTTCCTCCCTCCTCCAAAAAGCTGTAACACATCAAGGCAAAATGTACCAGTGACTCAGTAATTTATTACGTGTCTAGTCCAAAGATGAAATATAGGGAATACATTGGGCATGGTTTTTTATCAAACTTCAAAATAAAATTCATGAAAAGATCAATATAGATCACATTGTCAAAATAAATTATTAGTATTGTTTTGACCAAAAGCAAGTCCTAGTGAGCCTATTTTATTTCAGGATCACCCTGCTTTAGTTTTTTGTCATGGGGCGATAAAACTTGAGCAATTCTCCAAATTACAAGCGAAGATTCCGTGTTTAAATGAACTCCAGTTATACAGTTTTTTAGTACAGTAAATCACCCAATTCTGCATGCTAAACTTTATTGCATGGATATCTTATTTCATAGAGTAGAAGAGGCTCATATGATCCAAACAATCATAGTCAAGTTCACTAACAAACATTTATCTTGCTGATAGAGCTCATGATATTAAAATTAAGGATATATTAAGAACAGAAGTAAACTCACATTAAACAACCAGTAACGATAAAGGAACTCAGGAATCTAGTCACAAAAAGGCGTGCTCCGAGTTCTTTCCAAGAATGCACCATGTGTTTTGGATTGGTCTGAAGTGAACAATTTCTTCCAAGAATGTCATGTGCTGCAGTCAAGCCAGCCTGGAAATTCAATCTTATTGTTTAGTTTTTTTTGCTTCCTTTCAACAAAGTTGTTGACATTTTACAAGAAATTTAGTTGTCTAAATATATATATTTCTGCTCAAGGAAACTCTTTTGAAAGAACAGTTGAAGTTGTCAAATTACTAATGAAAGAAAAAGAAGCATGACTGTCACAATTACAATAATAGATATTAATTTCCAGTAAAAAGTATAATTTCCTTCTGTCATTATAAAATTAGCTTTAATCACCTTTAGTCCATCTTCATGAAATCCATAACCTGAAAACACAACATATGTTCAGACTAGAGGTTATTATATGATCTATAGGATCCATAACCTGATAGATAAATACTAGTTGTGACAATTATTATCTTGCATTCATGTCAAGACTCGCAGGAATGTACCTTGGTAAGCCCCCGCGAACCATACCCATTTTTTCCCTTGAATAAGATCGAGCTCGTAAGAAGCTTTCATCGCAGCGACTGATGGGACTGGATGGCCAGTTGACCACTTAAGCAAGGTATTTTCTGGTACATGATCTGGATTCAGAGTTACAAGAAAGGGTAGACCTGTTTGTTCAATATTCTGCATATTTAGAACAAAGATTCAGGAGTAAGTTTATACATAAGTAAGAAGAATAAGTCTTAATAGAGTTCACTTACTATCAATGCATTTATATGGAAATGTTACTAACCTGAAGAACATTGAGCCAGTATGTCAGACAAACTTTGTTGTTGTTACTTCCAAGAAAATTCCATGCACTCCATGCTGCTGGGTTTTTGGGCATGAAAGTTTTGTCACGATGAAGAAAAATATCACTGCCAATACAAATCAAAGAATAATTGTGCATTTGGACTTGTTTGGATATATACAACAAAAGATTCTCAATTTAAGCATCTTAAATTTTTCAGTATCAGCAAACATGAATACATGAATGCATATCAGTAACGAAAAGGCATCTTTGATCTAAGGCTTATAAAAACTATTTTTATGCTCTAGCCTCTAGGTCCTAAGAGAAAGAAAGAAAAAAGAATGTTCTCATCTCCTGGTATGATAACATGTTTATTCATAATGTTGAGCTATTTAAGATTATTATCCAATATCCAAATCTGAGTAGCACTACATAAATGATAAAAAAAGACACTTGAATGCATGGATTTGATTATTTTTAAATGCATGTGACAATTATAGGCCATATTGTTTTATTCCTTGAGTGAAGGGAAACCAATAATAAGAATTGTGAGGAGGGACTTTACCTGTAAACATATTGAAAAGCACCAAGAATTCTTCTCTCATCATGTGTTGCTTCATCTCCTAATAATCTCAAAGCATCAGGTGCATGTACTGCCATTATGCATCCATCATATATTTCTTGAGAACCATCTTTACAGTGCACAACACAACCTGCAATAATTTTTCTAGCCTTGTAACTATAATAGCCAATGCTTAGTCAATTTATAAGTGTTATTTAAAAAAGGAATGTCAAGGCCAATTAGATTGAATTCACCTTAGCCTTCTAAAGTGAAAAAAAAGGCAGCCCAGTTGACGAGACTCTCACATAGTGAGGTCTGAGCAGGGTAGACATACACAGCCTTATCCTTCTAAAAAGAGCGGAATAAAAAAGAGTGACAAGGGATGGATGAACTGCTCACCATTTTCAGATGTTGAAACCAAGTCTACCTCACAATTAGATATTATTTGACAACCTTTACTCACAAGCTCTTCTTTGACCTGATTTTTGTAACAACTTATCAATATCAAAAACTTGATTCATAGCTTACATTGAAAATCTCTGCAATAAGTGACACTGAAAACTACTCCCTAGGTGACATGATAAAATTTAAAGCTAAGTATCATAATCAATAAATCGAACCTTATTAACATAACTTTGTGAGCGCCATCTGACAGTTAGCCATTGTGGTCTACCAAAGAGCTGCGTAGAGGATCAAACGAATCAAGATTTAATATCAAATTATAATGATATCAGAACTACATCATTCATCATTATATAAATTTTAAAAGAGCGTGAACTGTTCTAGTACCTGAAGTAGATGATGATTGCGACAAAATGAGAGGACAGAATAAGCAGAAAAACTCATAACTCCTTCAGAAGAGCAAGACCAAATAGAACCGCAAATTGGAATCTACGGGTATTTAATGTCATGAATATATATTAAGCAAAGCAATGATACTTATATGATATACAGAAACCACATGCCTAAGAAGTAACATAACTCACAATATAGGCTTTCTGAAACAATTCCGAGTAGCCCTTTGACTTGACGAATTGTTCCAGAGACTCATTGCGATCAATGTCTGGGTTATTCTCAAGCATTTCAAGATAGCTGCATTGCGAAATAGGAAAAGAGAAAACCAACCAATTTATCAGGATTCATTCATTCAGGACATTAGGGAGAAAACAACTCTATAATCCTAATTAGTAATTAGTATTCTTCTCAATTTTTTTACTTCATACAGTCAAGTTCAGATTGAATTATTCATCACAGAGAACTGAACTATGAATTTTATTTTCAAAGACAATAATTGGGATACCAATTGTTTCCTAGAACTTATAACTCTTAAAAACAAAGCACCATCCAATTTGGTAATGTTCATATAATTTATTATGCACTTTGTAGTTTGCAGCATTACACAAATAAATGTATAGGACATAGATAACAACATGCCTTATAACATCATCTTTGAACTTGATAATTTCCCTAATCATTTGCCAGAAGTAAGGATTCAGTGCATTGCTCTTCTGTGCAAACAAGCCGGACAAACCATTTCGGCTTCCCCATTCGCAGCCTCGGCCGTCGTCTAGGCTGACAGCGAACGACATGTCTGATAATTCCATATCAACTCCAAGACTCTCAAAGAACTCCATCATATTGGGATAGGTGACCTGCTCAATAACCATGTTACATTATGAAAAGCCTCATTATAGCATTGCTTTGATCACATAATGCTACAAAATCAATTGTTTTCAAGGTACACAAATGCATATAATAGTATTCAATACCTAATATAACAAATCCTAGTAAGAAGCAGAGTTACTTTAAAATGCTTGCAATACTGTGTTGGAGCATGCACCATACTAACTCATCAAATGCCTTCAAAATGTGTGACAAGAATCACTTGTTCCCAAAATGTTTTATTCTTTTTCTCATCCCAATCACATATTGTCATATGAATAAAAGAAAAATTTTAGAAACAAAAAAATAGTATTCTGATTGGTATAGAATAGGAAATGAGATACCGTTTAGAACAAGTGATCCGTGTTCCAAAAAGCATGGATATTTAAATGCTTAATACAAAATGTTTTATTAGTAGAGAATTGGAATATGCAATTATAAGTCACTTTTTAGAAAGTTTAATTGTATGTAAGTCATTTTATAATATCTGTATAATATTAAATATAACCCTAAATATTTACACTATATATTTATTACTCCTCACATATTCCAATAACATTTTACTTCCCTTATGTTTGAATTAACTATACGTGTCATAAACATTTTTGGCAAGTTAATATATTTTTGATAAACTTGAGAATTACAACAACTTTTAGCTATATTTTAATGTGTGAATTTTATAATTAGGGACCCATGGTGTTTTTACTTCGAAACAGTGAAGGTATCTTTAGTTAACCATCTTCACACAAGGGGCTTAGCCCAAAAGGGCTGCAATACCAGGACCACAGGTTGGGCCCACATACACTTTGGTCCATGTACCTTACTATTCTTTTTCCAAAATATCAAATATAGTATTTTAATATTCCAATATTGATTCCAATTTATTTGATGTATAAGATTATGTATATAGTTTAAGAAATCAATAAATAGTTTAAAATTTTGGTATAACTTGATTATGATAACCCCAATTAAATATGCATTGAAAATTATATTTAACAAATGGAAAAAGAAATAGTGAAATAGATGAATAATAAAAAAAGTATTGCATAGAAATGTGTGTTGAATTTTTAAAATATTAAAAAGATTTTGGAAAAGGTGAAAAAATGGAACCAAAGGAGTATAAGTATGGGTAAAAATAGACTAAGGCCTATTGATACGGTTTTAGAGCTTAATAAATTCAAATGTAACCCTTTAAGCTTAAATACTAACTCTCTTCACTCCAATCGATCATAGGTTCATGGGCTAAGCCAAGTCACAAGGATTGGGTGTTAATTACATTGAAAAGTCGCATTTATAATTGTAACATGTTACTCTTGACATGTGACTCTTCTTGATTCATAAGTTTATTAAGTATGTCACCATTTAAGCTTAAATATCACATATTATATTTTATTCTCATAAAGGGAGTTTTTCACAACTCACAATCATAATGTCAATAACATATAGTTATAAATTTCATTGAGATACTATCATTAAACCAGGTCTCTTATCATAGATCTATTAGTAGGCCTATAATATTCCATACCATATTTTTTTTCATAAACAAGACTAAGACTTTTAAAAATCTATTTAACTTAATATAATAATAGGCTTTAAATCATCTGGAAGATAATTTAAACCTAATAAACATGAATATTTAACTATATTAATATTATAATATTATGATATTTGAAATTTCAGTATAAAAATATATAATTTAATCGTTGGATTATATAAACCTATTTAAAATCACGGAATACACTTATAATGCTAGATGTAAATAAAAAAACATGTAAACATATTAGAGTTATGGTACTGTATATTATATAGGTAGGAAGGACATATTTTATTCAACGAACATGTTATTTCATGTGCAACTTTATGTGATTAATTAAAAAACTTAATTATTAAGCTTTTAACTTCAATATTTTTTAACATTATATCAAATGATAGATGGAACGTCACACTTTGTTTGACAAAAGATATATATGTGGTTGGTTAGACTCTATTTAAGGTAAACTTCAACCTTGCATATTGTTTCCACCAATAGTAAGGCAATTTAGTTTTCTAGAACCTATTCTTATAGAAGTTTGTGAAAGTGATATTAATTAGCATGGAAAATATGATGTTGATTGTTGAGTGATTGGACACATGTGAGGTTCAACAAACATGGAATCAGTGTCGTTTATGTGTGGTTAAACATCAACCTATTACATATGCTACAAACTCCAAAAGTTTACTAATTTTTATTCTGCAAATGTCACCCCTAATCAAGTCCAAATCAAAACCATATCATATTCATCTGTCTAGTAGATGAAAAAATATTTTTTTTTGGGTTTTCCTATCCTCCCACTGGAGGTAATCCTGTCCGAGCTGGGAACATCCACAGGTCGTGGGGCTAATTCTCCCAGTGGACATTTTTTCATCCACAAAACTCGAATCCAAAACATTGTTTAAGGGTAATCAAGCATGTACAACTCCACCTTTAAAATCAAAATAAATTAAGCATAATTTTATTTCTAATTTTACTAATCTTATTTTTAATTCATCTTTGAAATTATGAATATAATTCTCATTTCGCCAATTCAATCCCTCCTTTTTGTGATAACACTCACCTTACCTGAGAATTTTAAAAGAATATATACTCTTTACAAGACAACACCTTATACAAAAATTGATAATTTACATGAAAGTTGAACACACTCAAATAATGCACCTCCTTAACTGTTTTTTGGATAATGTTACTCATCAGATTTTGAAGATAAGATTCTTTCTAGTTCCATTCAAAAATTTACAAGTAATAAGCAAAACCCTCATTCTAGTGGTGAAACAATGAAACAAAGCAACACGAGAAAAGAAGAATTAAGAGCAACAACATAAGTTAAAAAAAAAAGCAATTATAATTTTGAACATACCCGGTTGAACACCATGAAACCAAGGTCCAAATCAACTCCATCAGCATTCACAGTCTTAGCATGTCCTCCTAAGTAATCTTCCTTCTCATACAACACCACATTCACTCCACCTTTTGCCAAAACATATGCAGAAACCAAACCACTAATTCCAGCACCAACCACTGCCACTCTCATCTTTTCCTTTTACTCCGAACTCCAAGTCGCGTAACTGAAAATCGGGAACCCACACCAACTCAACTCTATGCAATGTAGAAACCAAAAACAAAGACAGTTTTTCTCCTCTTATAGAATAGCAATCTGTATATATATATGCAAAAACACAAACATGTAAAACCCTTTAAAGATGAGTGTAGTTAAAAATGGATACGTGGAACTCAATGGTCCACGTAGTAGAATCTATACTGTAAAATTAATTATGAAATTAAATAGCAATACTCTTCATTTAACAATTGGCATTATCATTGAAACACCATAACCAAAACGTCTATTTACCTTAGTTGGAGCTTCTTAAATACGGTCAAACTTAAATATAACGAGGTAAAATAAATAAGCATGTATGTTAGAGATTGAAGGAAAAGACTAGAGAAATATAGAATATTATTTTTCAATTATCATAGAGGCCCAACATCTTCCCCATCATTCATCTCTTATCTGTTTCTGCAACTTGCTGAAACAACTTCTATAACAAAAATTATCAACAGTTCAACCAAGAATTATTCAAATTTATCCAAATCTAATATAAATCAAATTCAAAAACGGATTTAGATAGATACGATTTTAATGAATAATTTTAATAATAAATTCAAATTTATCTATTATATTCATGAATATTTATTTGAATGAATATTATTTTATGTCCATTTAAATGGGACCCATCCAAAACAATGTATTAAACTAAAAACGATAAAAGAAACAAGTTGGGATAACAAAAAATGCAAGGATGAGAAACAAAAATCTTGATAATAAAAAATTATTATTCATAATGAATAACTTTTCATAAATTCATCACATTCATCCTATATCATAAATATTATTTTAAATGCATTTTACGATTGCATATGAATGAAATTCTCATCCTGTTACGAGTGAATTGCATTTTTGACTATCTTTTACACTTATGTGGAAATAGGGTACACAGAGTTTCAGTGTATGGACAACGTGGAAAGTAGGCCCACAAGGCCGCTTCAAGTGAAATACATGACCTTATTCAAATTTGTCTGCCACTTTTGTCCTCTAAATGTTATAATCAAACACCACTACATTTCAGAGCACATCTGTTGTATCATAAAGTGTGTCACTCCATGTGGCATTGCTCGTGATTGGTTGAAAAATTATATTTAAATTAAAATTTTAATAGTTAATTATTTTTTGACCAATCACAAGCATTGACACATGGAGTGATACACTGTTTTGGGACAACAAATATTCACCCACTTCATATTGCCAACAATATGACATTATTAGATTCTGGTATGGTTAAAATGTTAAATGTCTGATTCCTAATAATACCTTAAAAACACACCCTAAAAAATATTACATATTTACTCATTGGATGAGAAACTTTAGTAATAAAAAAAACATACTTCACACTAATAGGTTGGAAAGGTACTAATTTAGAGAGTTACTTGAGACTTATCAGTCATCATCATGGATGTGTATTTTTTTATTCTACTATGGGTATTTTTCACATTTTTGGATAAGATATTAATCCCTTTCGAGTTTGTGATTGTCCTCCCAACAAATGTTGTTCATAGGAATCAAACTCTCAAAATTAAACATTATAGATCAACCACTTATTGGTCATCATCAATGTGTATAGCAACATTAAGTTAAGAATACAATATTGTACTGACAATGTAAAGAATTAAATACAATCAGTACATCATTCATCCTTCATTTGGATTACTTTTTCTAAAAAGTCAAACATAATTGAAAATGAACGGTAGATAATGCAATGACAATGTAAAAAATTCTTACACTATCAGTATATACATCTTTTTCTCTTAAATTAATATTCATGTTAAAACCTAGCAACCCAGTAATATTGCACATAGGAAGCAAATTTTGAATATGCAAAATGTTTTTTCCGGGAAGCAGAATTTGGACTACCTAAGGTTTGAATTCGGGTATTCTACCAACTGAATCATTATTAAAAATATTTGTTGAATAATTTTATAGGATAATATATAATTTTCCACCGTAATATCTATAAATAATGATTTATAACCTGATAGTAACAATCTATTCAATTTCTTGATTATTTACATAAATCTTGGCATTTTAAACACCATCTTACTACGTACCTAAGGTTTGAATTGGGGTATTCTACCGAGAATTATTATGAAAAATATTTGTTGAATAATTTTGTAGGAGAATATATAATTTTCCACTGTAATCTACAAATAAGGATTTAGAACCTCTAGAATGATGAGCAAATAACAATGTATTCAAATTCTTTATCATTTACATAATTGTTGACATTTTAAAGACTATCTTACGTTAGAGGGATACATATATAATAAAAGTAATAAACAACACAGTAATTTTGTGATTAAACAAGATAGAATTAACAAAAACTCGAAGGTGATAAATAGTATATACCTGAGATGCACTAGCTTCTTGCTAATTCCTTAAATTTCTTCAGCTTCATCAAATAATTTTCTTGAGTTTCATGGCACATTACAGTAAAAAAAAAACCTCGTTTTATTTGGCCAGTGCTTGTTCTTATATGTCTAGAGCCTGCGCACACTGAATATGATGATCTCAATTGAATGAGGAATCAATATTGATTTGTAAAAAATGGTTAATATTAATTAGTTTGACCAAAATTAAATATCTGATCAAACTATCAAAATTATTGAGATTAATTCCTTATAGTTAATAGAGTATGATTTTATTTCCTTTATTCGGCTATGTTTTTCCATTTTAATACTAATTTTATCATGCAAAGGATAGAAAATAAAAACTGTAAATTTGTGGGGAAATGATGTTAATTTGATATATTTAATGAGTTTATTATATATCCAATATTGATGTAAAGTTTTTTATATATCCAACTCATTATTTTTTATTTAATTATATTATTTTTTATTTAAAAATAATGATAGTTAACACATCAATGTTATATAATAAGAAACTCTTACGTTCTAGTATGTATTTTTGTTATTATTATGTATGTAGTTAATATGTCATGATTTTGTTAACTTTGACATGAACAAGTTAATATAGTTTTGAAAGTCGATGAACAAAATGGTAATTTAAACTTACTATAAATTAACTTAGTGATGATGAAAAACTTCAGTGACAATTAAATGTCTTCTTTTTATTCAAGAATCAACCACTATTAATAATAGATAAATAACGTATAATATAGAGTAAATTATATTACAGTAAATAAATTATCTTTCACTTTTTTATATTTACATAAACTTTCCCTACTTTTTATACTTTCATTACACTGACTACCTCTACATAAGAAAATAAGTATAATTTTTTAAACAAAAAATGTGATAAATGCAATTAAGTTTAACAAAACATAATATATTGTGGAGACAAATCCAAATAATATATAAGTCAATATCTCTTTATTATTTTTTTGTTCATTACACTATATTATAAGAGCGATTTAAACAATATTTCTCTAAAATTGTTGATGCATTTTGTAACAAAAAAATAATAAAGATACATTGATTTGTATATTATTTGGATTTGTCTACACAATATATCATATTTTGTTTAACTTAATTGCATTTATCACATTTTTTGTTTAAAAAATTACACTTATTTATTATGCAGAGATGATCAGCGTAATGAAAATATAAAAATTAGGGGAGGTTTGTGTATATCACTATGTATAAAAAAGTAATGGGTGATTTATATAATTTTACTAAAACTCAGGGGTGTCAATATAATTTACTCTATAATATATTTAAGGTGTAATAATTTTCAGTAAATAGATATTAACATATTGTATTGTAATTTGATGAGACTGAGATGTGATATATTCATTAGGTGGTGCCAGTATCTTCACGGGTGTAATATGGGATATGGTTTATTTGTCTTTCAAAAATTTATTAATTTATTTTTTTGCTCTTCTATCTAATAAAAGGAAAGATGACAGAGCTCAACTTTTTTTTGCTTATTTAATATAGACGAAATTTTATAGTTTTTCCTTATTTTCTTAAATTTGTAGGCTTTTATTTATAGTACAACTATATAACTATACAAATGTTTGACATCTATCTAGATTATAAATTTAATTTATTTTTTTTGTAGAAAAACCTAAAATTGAAGCTACTCAATCATGAATTGTTTATTTTAAATTTTGCTTATTTTTCCATTGAAATGTCAATGCTCATTTTATCATTAATTTCAAGGTTATGTCCTTTTTATTTGCTATTCCACTAAGCTACATATTAAAAATGTATGTCATATTATTTTTAAATATTGTTTTTGATTTTTAAGTTGTCTCTTATTTTAATTTTTTAGCCGCTCTCTAGAAATAATATAAATTATTTTTTATAATAAAATAAATATATATGGTGATTGATATTAAAAAAATCTATGTTTAAAATATGTAAAAAACACTAAAAATAATCGCAACATAAATATATTACCTTATACTTTTTCTGTAATTTACTTTTGTAAAAATAATCTTTGACCCTTTTATAAACTAAAACTAAAAGTATAATATATACCAAAAATGTATTATATACTGTTCAATTTTTTCTCTGATGCCTAATCATGAAAAGGTTTACTCATTTTCTCGGATCTTTCTGTTTCCCTACTTCCATCTTCTTTATTTTTATCTTTTCATTTACTGTCGTACAAGAAAAAACATACTGTTAGAGTGGGAGAACAATTCGGTTTAAGAGAAATGACGAGGTTGATGGTAATTGTATCTTTAGTGGATAAATACTGATATTATAATAAAATACATTATCAATATACCTATCTATCATATATTTTTTTAAATCAACCTATGCATTGTTATTGCAGGCCTACCAAGTTTTACAATCACATCCACTGATATTATCGTGATATATATATATATCAACAACATTAAATATTGATTTGCGCAAGTATTATTGACAGTGGTAATACAAACTTTGGTTTACTGACATTAAACTCCACGTATAAAATTTTGGAATTAAAAATCTTTGGTGGTGCACCACCTTCAAAGGAAACATATTTGATGTCCCATTCATTAATTTTGATTAATTAAAAAAAATTATTTAAGTTAAAATTATAATTGTTAAATACTGGTTACTAAAATAACATGCAATGTTTGGATCATGAATAAATCATATATCTTATATAAGTCGAGGTGTTGATCATATATAGATTGGGTCTTAGAAGGAACTCTGCCCTCTTTCATGCAAAGGTCTTTTTCTAGTGCATAGCCCATAAAATGGCACACAAACCTTCTTCCTTCATTCTATTACAAAACAACCTTCCTTCGTTTCCTACTGGACGTGTAACTCGACGTCCTTTGTAACATATATGTTTTACTTATATCTTTGGGCATATTAGTTTAGTTACTAGTAAAACACAACAATGAGATCGTTGCAATGAGGATATAGATAATACTACCCTTTTAAATTCCCAGAATAGTTTAGTTCATCATACCTTAATCGTAATCCTCTAGATGTTGGTGGTGGATGTGAGAGAAGCTATATAAAACACTCTATACGTTTTTTGCTTGTGTATAAGAAAGAAACTAAATAGAACACTTTAACAAAATAACAAGGAAGGAGAGAAAGCACTCAGAATTATTAAGAAAGATTTCTTTGATTCATATAGATGTGTCTTATAAAAGGAGTAGTACATGTTTATATAGTGGATGGAAAACCACCCCTAGTTTATTTTACACCTTTAGTTTTCATTTCTCCGACCCTAGTTAGTTCTTCACATGTGACCCTGTAGGAGGTGTCACTTCTTGTTTGTCATTCTTAGTAGGAATCTTTCAGACTTTTCAGAATTTACTGTTCACTTTTTCAGGCCTCCATGTGCCTTTTCAGCCTCTTAGTCATAGTTCTTTGTCTTGCTCCATAATTATCTCAGCCATGAGATGTTTTACTCGATAATGTTAATATTAGTTGATGGTTCTTCATAATCAATAGTGTTTTTTCTTTCTTCACATATTGGGCACTTGTGCTGGATATTTAGACAATAGTTGACATACAAACTTTTTTGTTCTTGGTGTTAAATCCATCATATTTGTTCGAATTTTATTGTACCAGCTATTGAATTCTGAGGCTCCTCTAGATCTTCTTCCTACTTAGTAGATACACGTAGTTGGTCTTGTGAAATAGACTCATTGCTCTTCTTTGTTGTCTTTCAAAGTTCTCAATATTTCTTTGAAAATTATTTCTAATTCGTGGGATCTGATGGTATAGAGCTTGTATTCAAAATCATCGTGGTCTTCAATAAATAACTTTGCTTCTTGCTCATATTCGAATGGAGCAGCTGTTGTCCTAAACCTGATAATATTTATTGGGGGATAAAATTTATCTAGGGTTACTATTGCTATATTAGAATAATATCTAACATACACTTTATTTTGTGTTACAATATTGAAATAATGTTTTGCTTCTTCCTGAACTGACTTTGACAATAATGATAATTCATAGAGTAAATTACACTGACACCCCCTGAGTTTTAGTGAAATTACACAAACCACCCCTCACTTTTCTACACCTACACAAACCTCCCCTATTTTTAAACTTTCATTACATTGACCACCCCTGCATAAGAAAGAAGTGTAATCTTTTAAACAAAAAATGTGATAAATGCAATTAAGTTAAATTTTTCTCCTATTGATTTTTATTCCTTTATTTAACCAGTGTTTCACTTGAGTATTATCTGTTCTAATTAGAAATTTTTTGTTTATTATAAACAACTCAAATTTCTCTATAGCCTTAATTATTGCTAAAAACTCCTTCCAAGTGGAGTAGTATTTGCTTTGACTATCATTAAATTTTCCACTACAATATATTGTTATTACTTCTTATTTTTTTTCATTCTCATGGTACAATGCATCTCCCCAATAATTCTTTGATGCGTCTGTATAGATAATCAATCTTACATTAGTCTCAATTGGTATATACAATTTAGACAAATGTTGACACAATTTTTTAATTTGACTTATTATACTTTCTACATTATCATCTATTTCCCATCTAACTTAGATATTTTGGCTGTCAATTTTGATAAATTTGGAATAGTTCCTTGCTTGGTTCACTAATCCTAAGAATGATTGCAATTCTTTTTTGTTTATAATTCTAGGAAAATCTTTCACTTTTTTGCTTATGTGTTCTTGTAGTTCTATTCCATCTTGTGATATAATTTGTCCTAAAAATCTTATCCTAGTTTTTCTTAACTCTGCCTTTTGGGGCGATATATCTAGCCCATTTTGTTCTACTAGATCTATAAACTTGTTTAGATGGATCTCATTAACCTCTTGGTTATATGAGAATGTTAAGATATCATCTATATAGATTACTGCAAATTCTCTTAATGGTAATAATAACTTTGAAACATATTCTTGGAATATACTTCGACTATTATGGAATCCCATTGGTAATACGTTCCACTCATAGAGTCCTTCAAATGTACTAAAAACAATATATTTCTTACTCTCTTCTTCTAACTTTATTTGGAAAAATCCCGATTTGCAATCAAATTTGTTAAATATCATCTTCCCTCTTATTAGATTGAACAATAATTCTATCTTAGATATGGGATACCTATTTCTAACGGCTAACTTATTTAGTTTTGTATAATTTTAACTAACCTTGACTTCCCTATTTTTTCTTCATTGTGCTTTATTACTATCATAGCCGACAATAAATATTCTGATCCACTTTCTCTTATTAGCCCATATTTTTTTATTTCATTTATGTGCATTATAAATTTTTGTTTGTCCCTCTCTGTCCAGAGATAAGGCTTACAATTTATTTCTTTGATGTAATCATTTAATTCTATTTTGACTATATGCCTAGATTTTACCCAATGGACTAATGGGTTTTCATTATAGTTGTCTTCTAATCTCTATTCTATTGTCTTTTGGGTTCCATGGTAGATATAGTTGCTAGGTGTTGTTTTATCTTTGTAGGCTTATTGTTTGGTAAAAACTGAACTTCTTCTGGATTATGTTTCTTTTGTAATTTCTCATCCTTTCTCCTATAAGGTCTAGTTATTCTTATGTCATAAGCCCTATGTTTATATGATATGGTTAACATTAATACTTTAGTATTTATTTCTAGCGGCATGTAATTTTGCAAGAAATCTAATCCTAATTTTGCAAGACATGTGTTTTCATTAAATTGGTATAATATATTGATCTTTAACTCATATTATCCTATTTGAATAGGTATATTTGTAGCCCTAATTTCATAATGTGTATTTCTTGTCATGCTGTACTCATTCTTAATGAGTTTTTTTAGTTTTTTCCATAGTTCTGGTGGCAAAATATTACATTTTGCCGTTGTTATATTTGCTCTAGTGTCAACTAATGCGTGATATTTTCTAGCCCTATATTTTCATAATTAAATTTAACTAATATATAATATAGACTCATTAAATATCTTGTTTATATTTTTTTGTAGAATTATTGTTTGGGTATTTATATTCAGTAAAATCCTTTTTTTGTTGGATCTTATATGGTTTTGTATTCATCAAAAAATCTGATCCTAGTATAAGTTTGAGTTTATAGTTATCCACCTCGTTATCTACCCACATTCTTATAGTGAATACCTCTTTTGTTAAATCTTATTATTGTTAAAGTTTTTGTCTCTTCTTTTCTGTCTCTAAATTGTTGTTTGTTAGTTTTAATTGGATAATACTTTTTTCCAGGTTTGGTTTTACTATAACTACTACTTCTGTCCATACTACATCTTTCATAACCTTTACTAAGATATAATTTTCTTACTCATTGGTCAAATCTATTTATGGTGTTATATGAAATCTATTTCATATTATTTCTAGTTTGTTTATATTTCTTTTAGTTTAGCTAGCCTACCTTAAACCCTAATTCTACACTTCTCCTATGGCTAGATGTTTTTATTAGTCTTGGTTCATTTCTATAACTATCGACACTCCTTCTTGATTGGCTTATGAAAATATTTATATTTGGGGTATTTATCTTTAATGATCTTTATCCTATCCTATCTATATACTAAAACCTTTGTAACTCTTTATCATAATAGGATTTAGTATTATCTAATTCTAATTGGATGAGTATAACAATATTAATATTTATAGGATCTAACTATATCTCCTCTAATACTGACTTGAAATTCTTATATATAGTTATCAACAACATTAAATATTGATTTGCGAAAGTATTATTGACCGTGGTAATACAAACTTTGTTTCACTGACATTAATCTCCACATATAAAATTTTGGAATTAAAAATCTTTGATGATGCCATTGCACCATCTTTAATGGGAACACATTTGATGTCCCATTTTTTGCACTATTAATTTTGATTAGGTGAAAAATTATTTAAATTAAAATTATAATTGTTAATTAATTTGGGACCAATTTCACCTCTTAATATATAGAGTGACACAAAATAGTAGAAGTGTAGAACAACTTATGTGTATTGCTAATCAATAACCAAGGTTCTCTCCGGCTGTGCTCATGATTAATAAAAAGTTTTGTGATAATCCCAAAATCTGAACCTTTTACATTATAGAGAAAATTTAATTGATTAGATTAGAGATGAAAGTCATATCATTTTCTGGATTGGAGTAGATCCAGAGATAGGTTATAAAATGAAATATTTGATTGCATGATACTTGTTCGAGGTATATTCCCATATTCTAAAAGATATTAGTCTTTATTTACAATTAAGGATGAGTATGACTTGACCCTATTCATTTACTCAGTATGGTCCGATCATGACCGAATCTGAATAGAATAAGGTTTCAACGAGTCTGGGATCGAGTTCGAATTCAAAAATTAAGATCCAACAATATTTAGGGTCGGGACAAACATGACTCGATCCGTCTCGTCTCATGGTCACTTACTCATCATGTATTTCTATGCAATTGTGTACATAGTAATAATACATTTTTAGTTGTAAACATCGTTGATTCTCTAATTTTTCATCATATATACATGATTAACAATATATTTACCTATATAATTTTACATGTCAAATTACATATTCATAATAATAATAATAACTAATGTTGAAAAGATTTTATCTAAAATGAGTATGTATTGTATTTAATTGGGTCTAAGATCAAATTCACCTTCACAGACTGACCCAATCGACATTTAGAGATTAGTTTCAGATCTATAACCGAGTCCGTATTTAAAAAATAAGCCAAACAACATTTCAGATGAGATAAGTAAACCTTACCCTGACTATGCTCCCATGTATCTATAACTTGCCAACAAAATAGGAAGGAAGTTATCTTCCTCACTAAACTGAAACAGAAGGTAGCAAACTACAACAAAAGTCTCTCCATCCACCAAATGATACTTGCTTCAGTTGTGTAACTAAATGAAGCAAACCAAACTAAACAAGCACAAACAAAAAGAAAACCAAAAAAAAGAGCTTCCGAGTTAAAAGCAGTACAAATTAAGATCATTTCTATTTTGGCAAATACACATCACAACATCTCTTATTCCTAGTTTTCTTCGCTCATGACAACGTTGTCAATCCCATTATCACTCATTACACCTTTCAGCATTGCATGAAACTGTTGTCACCTAATTACTAACAAAAGAAACAATAACAACTCAATATTCATCATCATACCAAACATATAAAATGCATTCCATCACTCTTTCCTACCAACACCTCTTCTCATCTCCAAAACCACCCTTAACCACCGGTCCCTGACCCATCACCGCTCTCCTCCACCTGATGGGTCAGCACGTCCGTCGTGAATCATACCCTTGTGTCACGTCCTCCCGCATTGACTGCCTTGGCCACCAGGCCTCCCGTCGCCATGACCTCATGGTCGCCGAGGCTGATGATCTTGCATGGCCGTTTGAAAGAGTTACCAACCTCGACGACGAAGAGGTCAGGGAAACGGCCTATGAGATATTTTTCACGTCATGCAGGTCGTCCCCTGGGTTCGGGGGACGCCATGCACTCACGTTTCAGTCAAATCATGAGAATAATGGTGGTAATGGAGATGGTGGCAAGTTGAACCAGGTGGTTACGAAGCCGACGAGTAGGGTGAAGAAGGTGTTGGGGTTGAAGATGTTGAAGAGGTCGCCATCTAGAAGAATGATGTCTAGCATTGCGAGCAATGGGGTGTCTTCTACACCCTCATCACCGGTGGCTGGAGCGGGTAACCCGTTTTCACATACTCTGCCACCGTTTAGGCCGAGGCGACCTATGACGGTGGCAGAGATCATGAGACAACAGATGAGGGTGACAGAACATAATGATAATAAATTAAGGAAGACCCTGATGAGGACACTAGTTGGCCAAGTAAGTAAACTAATATAATGCATAAACACAATATTTTTGTTTTTGTTGTCAAAGTAATGTTGATAGGCATGGAATAGAATGAAACATAATATATGAATTGAAAAAAATTATTTGAACAATATTTGTTTCTCTTAAAAAGGTAGGTGTCTATAGAAACTAGTTTATTTTATTGTCTCTTTTTACCTTTAAAGTCTGCTAAACGATTAACTTATGAGTTCCATGCAACTTTATTTTTAATTCTTCAACATAAGTGAAGGACTTGTTAAAAGAATTTATAATTTTCTTGAAAAATGAAAGTAAAATTGGAAATATAAAGACAATATAAAAAGCACTTTGTGTTTTGTTATTAACATATTATGATGAATTGATGATCTGCTTCTTAAATGTTTCTGTGAAAGGAAGACAATTATTGAGTGTTATAAGCAAACAATTGAGCATGCTTACATATTTAAGCTTTTTGAAGCACATAATGTGGTAATTATTGGTATACTAGTAATGAAAATGACATGCATATTATCCAAAATGAGCATAATAGAGAGTTGTAGCTATCGCTACCTGATTTTGCAGATGGGGAGAAGATCAGAAACAATCATAATAGCATTGGAACTCCTACGCCATCTAAAGCCATCAGAATTCAGTGATTCTCAAGAATACCACATGTGGCAAAAGAGACAGCTCAAAGTCCTTGAAGCAGGGCTTCTTCTCTACCCATCAATCCCTCTAGAAAAGAACAACTCATTCTCTATGCGCCTAAGAGACATTGTATCCAATGGTGAGTCCAAACCTATAGACACCGGAAAGAACTCGGATACATTGAGAACTCTTTGCAACTCTGTGGTTTCTTTGTCATGGAGAAGCGCTAATGGAACTCCTACTGATGTTTGTCACTGGGCTGATGGATTCCCTTTCAATATTCATCTATATACAAAACTTCTTCAATCTGTTTTCGACATAAGGGACGAGACATTAGTCCTTGATGAAGTTGATGAGCTACTTGAACTCATGAAGAAAACTTGGTCTACTTTGGGGATAACTTTGCCTATTCACAATGTATGCTTCACTTGGGTGCTTTTTCATCAGTATATTGTAACTGGGCAGGTTGAACCTGATCTGATTTGTGCATCACATGCTATGTTGAATGAGGTAGCGAATGATGCGAAGAAAGAGAAGGACTCTTTTTATGTTAAGATTTTGTCGTCGGTTTTGAGTTCAATGCAAGGTTGGGCTGAGAAGAGGTTGCTTAACTACCATGAGTATTTCCAGAGAGGAAATGCTAACCAAATCGAAAACCTTCTTCCTGTGATGTTGTCTGCCTCCAGGATCTTAGGTGAAGATCTTACAATCACAGATGGAGAAGGTGAGGAGAAAGGTGATGTAACTATAGTGGACTCATCTGGTGACCGTGTCGATAAATGCATCCGTTCTTCCATGAAAAATGCATTCGATAAGGTGTGTACATTTTACGCATTAGATAAACAACTTAATTAAGCTCTAATTCAGTAAGTTTATTGAAGATTATTTTCATAAGCTTCTCTAATAAGCTTATTGTGATCATAATGTTCAGGTAGTAGAGGCAGTGAATGCCAAGTCTTCTGAATATGAAAGAAGGAAAGAATTAAGTGAAGTTCTGATTCAGTTAGCTCAAGAGACCGAAGATTTGGTGATCAAGGAAAGGCAACATTTTAGTCCAATACTAAAGAAATGGCACTCATCAGCAGGTGCAGTTGCAGCATTGATGCTACACACATGCTATGGACAAGTGCTGAGGCAATACACAAGTGAAGTTACATCATTGACAAGTGAATCAGTCCAAGTATTACAAAGGGCTGGGAAGCTCGAAAAAGTTATAGTCCAAATTGTGGTTGAAGACTCTACTGAGTGTGATGATGGTGGCAAAACAGTTGTGAGAGAAATGGTTCCTTTTGATATTGATTCAGTTATATTGAGTCTTCTTGGAAAATGGATAGATGAATCATTGTACAAAGGCAAAGAGTGTGTGAAGAGAGCAAAAGAAACTGAAGTAAGTTTTCGGTTTATGTTCCTTTTTCCTTCATCACAAAGATTTGTTTTTTATTATGGCTGATAATTTTTTTGGTTCTATTATTGCAGACTTGGAACCCAAAGTCCAAATCAGAACCATTTGCACAATCAGCTGCAGAGCTGATGAAATTGGCAGCCACAACTGTTGAAGAATTTTTCCAAGTTCCAATAGCGATTACCGAAAGTTTAGTACAAGATCTTGCTGATGGATTGGAAAACCTCTTCCAGGACTACATGATGTTTGTTGCAGCATGTGGTAAGCACTGTGAATTCATATAACAGTAACACTTACCCTTTTAGGTACAGAGAATATAAGATTTTAACAAAGTATGTTAACTTATGACTTTGTTTTAACCTTACTCTCTTTCAGGTTCAAAACAAAATTACATTCCATTACTTCCCCCGCTTACGAGATGCAGCCGAGACTCAAAATTCATGAAGTTCTGGAAGAAAGCTGCTCCATGTAGTTCTGGTTTTGAAGAGCAACATTGCGCTAAGAGAATACATGAAGACCATCACCACCTTCCTAAGCCATCAACTAACCGTGGAACACAACGCCTCTATGTTCGTCTCAATACCTTACACTATCTCATTACTCATATCCACTCTATTGACAAAGCACTCTCTTTGAACCCTGGAGTTGTTTCTTCAAACCACCTACGTTTCGCAAATAGCCGCAGGGCTCAAAGCAACAATTCTTCTTCATACTTCGAATCAGCAAACTTGTCCATCGTAGCAGCCTGTCAACATGTCTCAGAAGTTGCTGCATACCGCCTCGTATTCCACGACTCGAGCTCAGTCTTCTATGACAGCCTTTATGTTGGTGGTGTAGCCAGAGGTCACATAAAACCTGTATTGAGAATCCTCAGCCAAAATATCTCACAATTGACTACAAGTCTGATTGATAGAGCTCAACCACTGGCATTGAAGGAAGTCATGAAGGCTTCCTTCGACTCATTCCTAATGGTTTTGCTCGCTGGTGGAAGCTCCCGCGTATTTTATCGGTCTGATCATGATATAATCCAAGAGGACTTCGAACATTTGAGGATACTTTTCAGCAATTGTGTTGAAAGTTTGATAGCAGACAATGTGGTGCAAGGAGAAGCTGCAGTGGTGGAAGGAGTCATTGGACTAATGGGACAAAATACTGAACAGTTGATGGAAGATTTCAGCATTGTGACATGTGAAGGAAGTGGAATGGGTATCTTGGGAAATGGTCAAAATCTTCCAATGCCTCCAACTACAGGAAAATGGAACAGATCAGACCCCAACACAATTCTGAGGGTGTTGTGCTATCGAAATGACCGAGCCGCAAATCAGTTTTTGAAGAAAACTTTCCAATTAGCAAAGAGAAGATGATAACAAAAAAGAGAATATTGTATCTCTTGGTAAAGTTGAAGGTCAAATATCCAAATTGGCAATGCATTTTTGTTATGGAATTATGTGCCTTATAAAAAGGAAGAACTTATGCAACTGTGGAGAAGGAGAGGGTTGTATATGTTTTACTTTTTTGGATATTTGAGGTGCAATCACCTTTGTTTGGAAGGTGAGGGAAGAAGAAGAGAGGTTTGTATATGAAAGAACATTAAGTTGTATCGATGGAAAACAATGCAATCAAGAAACCAAAATGTTTTGTTTTCATCATTAGGCATGTTCTATGTGAGATTGCTTAATATGAATCTTAAAAAATTTGGAAGAAAAAGAGAGAAGAAAAGAAAGATAGTTTTCTGGTGTAGCATATTAATATATATAGAACCAATGATCATTGTTTACACTATTGAAGGACAAAATTGCTTCACATTATATGAACATGTATGATAAGGATGTAGAATTTTCAACATGTTTATTAGAAAACAAATCACTAAAATATTTTGCATACAATAAGGAGCAGAAATTTATTCTACATTCCACTAATAGTAATTTGACTAGAAACTTTGCTAGTAAGGCCTAAGATGAGGTAAAGAAAATGAATACATTTATAGGACAATTTCAAATGAAAAATGTGGACTAAAGTGTAAGAGAAACTGTGGCACAATATGTTGCTAGCATGACAATTGCTTCACATTATATTGTACCTGGAAGAGTCATAAAATAAATATTGTTTTGTAACAAAAGTAGTTTTCTGTTGAAGGGTAGAACCAGCATCAATTTGTGCATACTACAGATAATTACACATGGCAACATGGTAGACAGAGACGGGTGTGGAAAATATATGGTTTAGGAATCATTTTCAGGAAGAATTTCTTATATTTTCAGGAAGCATTATGAATCATAAAACTTCTAAATAAAAAGTATCATAAATCATTGTTAACTTCCTTATGCTTATTGCAGGTGGAACCGCATATTGAAGCAATAAAATAAACTGGTGTAGTGGTTAATGCCAACACCTTAAACTGGTTGGGCAATGTATCTAACCACAATGATCCCTGCAATATGGATATATTTGGATTTTACATTTAGACTCCACATTAAAAGGCAGTTTGTGAATTATGTTGTAAGGAATGAAAAGGGAAATAGAAGACTTTAAAACCCTAAAATATGAAATACACTTATAATATATGACCTTAAAACTCTCTATTTTTTCCTTCAAAACTGAACTTGCAAATAAACCAGAAGACTAGGAAAGAGGTGCAATGGCCTAAGCCTGAATATAAAAAGGGGCCAAAAAATTATATATTTATTTTACTACCCACACTTAATCTCCTATATGGATGGCAATAGGCACGGGCGAGAACGGGTAGTAGTTACCTGCTACCCATTTCAAAATAGGAGAGCATTACCCATATCCGTCCGTATCCATACGGGTACACACATACGGGTTTTTCGTGGGTATTTTTGGGTACCCATGGGCTATGAAGCACGGATTCGTCAAACACCTTCACGTGTCGGTGTCCGACGCATATCCGACACGGATACGTTCAAATTCATGAAGGATACGTATCTATAGAGTATCCAAAAATTAAAAAAATAAAATAAATAAATATTAAGACACGTATCCGATTCGTTTTCAATAAAATATAAGATATATGGATTCGTTTTCAGTAAAATATATGATATATAGATTCGTTTCCAATAAAACATGATAAGATAGATTCGTTTTCATTAAAATATGATAAGATATATTTGTTATGGAGGACAATGATTTTAAGATAGATTCGTTTTCATTAAAATAAGATAAGGTAGATTTGTTACGAAGGACAATGATTTTAAATTTCCATTATATTTGTTTACTTTGGATATTTTGATTTACACTTATAATTTTATCATATTTTATGTATTTTTATTATTTTATACGCGTATCCCTGTACGTATCGTATCCTCTATTTTGGAAAAAATGTGTGTCAACGTATCGGATACGTATCGTACTCGACACATGTATCAATATCCGTGCTTCATAGCCCATGGGTACAACAAGTATTCGCGAGTTTTCTATATTATAAATGAATTTTTTATTTTTTTACTTCTATTATGTTTCAAATGAGATGAAACTTAATTATTTTTGTACTTTTTGATTGAATATTTGACAAAAATGCTAAATTTATTGGTGTTTTCTATTTGTGTGATTTGTTGTTCTCATTTCCTTAACAAAAAATATATATTTTATTTGCAAGACATGTGTATTTCTAGCCATATAATAATATGTAATAATATTTGTAGGGTGTTTCACAACCAAATTCAATAAAAGATATTAACAGAGTAAAAAATGTAAACAAAGTAAAATGAAAAGTTGTACATATTGTAATGAATGTTAAGATAATGTACTTTTTTATTTTAATTAAATATAATATATTAATCATATAAATAACGGGTAACCGTGGACACGGGTACCATGATACCTGTACCCGCCCGTATGTACTACGAGTATTTTTAAAAACTCGTTGATACCCATTTGTAAAACTCGTGGGGTACCCATTTGTGCCACGTACCCGTGCTCATACGGGTTTTACTTTCAGGTATTCACGGGTACAGACTTTCCCCTATCCCTAATCCCCTAGTTTTTTCAATTATGTTAGTGATTGTTGCACATGATGTTTTTATAGATTGAAGAGTAAATTACATTGACACCCCCTGAGTTTTAGTGAAATTACACAAACCACCCCTCACTTTTCTACACCTACACAAACCTCCCCTATTTTTAAACTTTTATTACATTAATTACCTCTGCCTAAGAAATAATTGTAATCGTTTAAACAAAAAATGTGATAAATGCAATTAAGTTAAACAAAACATGATATATTGTGTAGACAAGTCTAATAATATACAAATCAATATATCTTTATTATTTTTTGTTACAAAATGCATCAACAATTCTAAAGAAATATTGTTTAAATCGCTCTTATAATATTGTGTAATGAACCAAAAATAATAAAGAAATATTGACTCATATATTATTTAGACGTGTCTCCACAATATGTCATGTTTTGTTTAATTTAATTGCATTTATCACATTTTTTGTTTAAAAGATTACACTTATTTCTTACGCAGTGGTGATCAATGTAATGAAAGTTTAAAAATATAGGAGGTTTGTGTATATGTAAAAAAGTGAGGGGTGGTTTGTGTAATTTCACTAAAACTTAGGGGGTGTCAATGTAATTTACTCTATATTTAATCTATATTTAATGTAAATACATTAACTTTTTAATGATTTTTATTAATAAAAAATAAGTTTTTTGATAAACTATGGGACATTTTTCGTGGCCTAGACTATGTCAAGTGGGGACTTACATACTTCACAAGGAAATAAATTTAAATCATGTCGCGGATGTGAGAATTTCATTGATGAGTAATAAGTATTTTTGTAATTTCTAGATATGAGATTTACCTAATTCATGACTAGCATGTTGATTGACACTTTCTACTTATTGACCTGTATTCTTATTTTTTATATATATTATTCTTGTGTTACATTCTTTAAATAAAAATAATTTAATATAAGAAATGTTACATAAAAACTAAAGATGTAAGAAGATTAATCAAATATAAAATTGAATAAAAAAAAATAAAAAAAAGAAAATATATGGAATAATAATGATGTATTATGAAAAAGAATAAAAATAATATTTGAAAGTTTATGATGGGAGGAGTTACAAAAGGGTAATTTTGAAATGTAAAAAATTATATAATAATAATTATTTGTAGTTTTGCCTTTATATATAGTATAAAAGTATAGATGTAAAATGTTTTCGCATAAGATCTACACTTATTAATATATACTCAACAATGTTGTTGAATATTGAATAGTGTTAATTTATGATTTTTTTCAATTGTAACAAAAATCAATATATTGAATTTTAACCAAAGTTATTAGATAATAATTTTTTGAAGAGTTTAATATTTATATATACTAGTGTGTACAGACACTTCGTGCTTTCCGGTAAATATTACATGATATTACATATTCAATTTTTATATATTTCATTTTTTAGAATTAGAATGCATTTGTTGTGTTGTGTGTACTTTATATTATATTTTTTGTATGTTCATGATAATGTTTAATTTAAGGTGAGATATGTGATTAATTTATGGTGGTTGCTTAGGATTATATGATTTTTTGTAAAAATTAAATAATGTTAAGGGCAAAACAGGAAGTGGAAATTATACCATGAAGAAAGTTATTTCAAATTTTGGCTTTATATATATATATATATATAGTATATGTTTTGAATTTTTTTTTAACATTGAAGTTTGAAATTGATATTAAGTTTGACTTTAATTCAAATTTAGTGTGTGAAAAGTATTCTATAAACACCATACTTTTGAAATAGCATAAAACATTAAGGTGGCGTTTCAAATAAACAAATGTAACTTTGTTAGTTATTCAAATAAAAGTGTTAACCAATATTTACTTAGTAGTTTGAAAATGTCAGCATATGGTGGCATTTTAAATATATTAGTGACTTACTTTACAGTATGTTTTGGCATTTTTGAGATTTATTTTATAATACTTTTCATTAGAGAACCATGACACTTTGTACTTTTAAAAACCAATTTGTCATTTAACTGTCTAAAGTAAAATGTAAAATAGATCAAAATACAATTTTTATTGCCTTTATTACATACTTAGGAAGAGTTGATATCCTCTGGGTGGTAATCACAAATATCCAAAACAAGGGGTATAAAAATGTTAGGAAAGGGGAGGGAAAGGATCAATAATAGATTTAGGTGCCAAATAATCTTTTCATTTGACAGAATTTGTGTGTAATGTAATCAATAGACAAATAAAATAATCAAGCAACTAATGCCAATAAATAAGTTCAATATGAAATGATTAAAGTTCAATGTATAAGGTCATAATGTATTGTATTAACTTATACTACTATATATTATTACACATGCCAAACGGGCCCTACGTATTTAATATATATGGAAGGAAATTTTTGGTTCCATTCAAATTCATGAGAAGCACATCCATGTTTCTCATCATATTGTTTATTATTCATGAAATTTGAAGAAGTGCAAAACATGTTAACTCATAACTATTATACCTCTTTCATTTTTTATCTACAAATATCAGTATGTTAATATTTGTTGAGATTTGAACCCACAATCTCTTCATTTCATTCTTTAAATCTTTCAATCTAACCATTGAACGATGTTATATTTTCCTACTATGTATTATTCTTAAACAAAATATATAATTATTATAAGCATGACTTCAAAATAAATTTCCCTGTCTATAATTTTTTTTCCAAAGACATAATTGGAGTTATCAATATTATATGAGCCCAATTAAAGAGAAGACGACTATAACAATTCCATTGCAAAACATGAGGCTAAACAAACTTTATTGGCATAATATGTCTGAGTGTAATGGTGTACCAACAGTTGATCATTTCCCATTCTTTTTAACTAACTAATCATTTCTATTTATGGGATGTATGTATATCCTTCCCAATAAATGTGACCACTACAATTGTTTAAAATACAAATAACATTTTATCACTTCGACTTGTTATAATTAACGTAAATATTGTTTTTACTATTCAATCATTTCTATTGTTCCAAGGAATACGTTCGGGTCAATCCATCACAACCACAATGACGAATTGGACCCAAACACTGGCTCGTGCAAAACCCGAACTAGTATACTCACATTTTTCATTACATATTCCACAACTAGAATAACAAAATACTATTGGCGCTGCATCCTTTGTTCTTAATGTTTTTTCTCCATTTCTTTGTAAAGAAAGACTACTCTCTCATGTTATATACTATGGATGTTCCTATGCACATTCCTATATATATTTTTACTTGATTGTTATATACTTACTGCTTGTATGACATTAATCTTGGTATACTTACAGAATCTCAAAAATTATTTTTAGGCATGTGCTTCTTGTCCCAGTAACCTATAATTTTAGGCTTGTCGTTTTTCTCTCGGAACAACCATACTCATTCATGTTTGTCTCGTACTAATTTGACTGATATATGATATTTTTCATGTTTAAGAATGAGTCTAAGTTTAAAACTGGCTAGATCAATAGATAAATATGCCTTCTTTGTTCTTCCAATATGTCATATGTTCAACCTTTTTAGTGTTTCCTTCTTCCGACTTTTATTTATTCGTTCATATAATTATCAAGAACCTTTGTGTACTAGTTTCAAGAGTTTTTAATGTAACAACTTTGCATATAAAGTTGAACTGTAACAAAAAATACATTATCATATAATTTAGTATACATTAAAATCACACATTTTTTGTTTGATGAATCATTATAATCACACATACTCAATGATGTTACCTGTGAAAACTGAGTATATTACATTTCAAATATAATGAATATAACGTTTACCATTAAAATGTACTTTTATTAGAATCTTTAATATGTCTTCATGTGTAAAAATTAGAAAAACTATTTTCACCATTTTTCTTTTCTCAAAAAGGAAATTATCCAATATGATGTATACACATGAAGTGCAAAAGACACTTCTGAAAATAATGCCGTCTGCAATATTTTGCTTAACGTTTTGGCGACACTTTTTCTTTCAAATGTTTTCTGTATTTTAATGTGTATAACAAATTTGAACAACCTTTTCTTTTTTGATAAAGAGAAAGGGGTAACAATAGCAAGAAGGAGAACTTGTGTAACTCTTCTTTCATTTTTTTTAAAAGGTTGTACAAATTTGATGGATAGAGATTTAAACCCTCACTCCAATCTATAGAGTACCAACAATTTCCTCAAACACATTATTACAATTGTTAGTGACCACTCATTCATGGCCACACATTCTCCTTCATCTTTCCCTATAAGGACCATTTGAGGACCTGAATACAGAATAACCATTGACACCACCTGCCATATTCGAGTAATCTGGATAATATGAGTAACCACCATTCTCCGAGTTTCTCATACCCAGATATGACAGATCAGAACCAGCCACCTGCCATTGGTTTGGAACCGACCCATCTACCTGCCCATTGACATAGGGTACCGTACTTGTACGTGGAATATAGACCCTCGGTGAATCAAAATGCCCACTAGACGATGAGCTATACCCTCCTTGAAACCGATGATCATGATGGTAACTTCGTGATCGCTCGAACCTGCAAGAACTGGCTGAGGATCCCAAATTATCATCTGCACCTAAGTCTCCAGGACAAGTGGACTGTCGATTTAGAAGCTGTGCTCTGCGATCCAGTGGCTGGAATAGTGAACTAGCCACCTGCGTCTTCCCAATAACATGTTCATCATCAAGCAGGTCATTGATAATATCAAGGTGTGGGAACTCATCCACCAAAAAACCTTGGTTCTGACGACCAGATGTGCAGGCCGGGAACTCAGTCGACATGTTGCCCATAGATCTACTGTGTAATGGCCTGTACAAATCATGGTTCAGGACATCATTAATCCGGGAGGGTTGATCATAGTGCATTCTTCTGCTCGCTTCCCTTTGAGAACTCTCCATCCACTGGGGACCATTCTGCAGGTTATCATATGAACTTATACCAAAGGGAACACCAGATTGGCCAGCATTAGAATTCATTCTGTCAGAGCTCTGCGGTAAGAATATTGGTGATGGCACCATTGAAGATGGTTGAGAATAGCTAAGCGATGAGTTTATTCCAGAACTTGAGGAGCTGGAGTAGGACAGACTGGCAGATCTCGAGGTCACAGGGTTCCCTATCATCGCATTTTTGTAGGACCGAGGAACATGACTATGAGTAGCAGGTAAGGGATCAGGACCCAACCGGCCAGCTGCACTCACTGAGCGTGCAAGTTGGGGAGCTGTTTGAAACATTGAGACAACTGGAGCTGTTGGCCTGGGACCAGGAACTAAAGGAGCACTAGCAGGTCTTGACAATGATACAGATCTGTCAGTTAATTTTGCAGTTGAAGTCTCATGGATCTCAGATTTGGACAAGGTTGTTACTTGTGATGTAGAATCAGAAAGTGCAGATGCATCTTTATCTGTCAACAGGGAGACACTTAAAGATGTTTTCTTGACATGAACAGGATTGACAGTAGCGGTAGTTTTATGTTCTAACTTCATTTGAACAGATGAGGATAGGCTTGTAGGAGAACTTATAGGTGAGGATGGAAGTGTTGATATCTTCTCTTTCTGTAGACTTTCATTGTCAACAGGTCCCTCTATCTTAATGTGGTCCTTGATGCTATGTTCCTTTTGTAGTGAAAGAAGAGCCCCCTCTTCCTAACAATTAGAAAAGTAAATGCCGATGGCATCAAGTTCAGATTTTAATAGCACTACAGATACAGGCTTCAGTATAAAATTGAGAATAAAAATAGTATTGCAGGAAAACAGCAAGCTTAAAACATAAAACAGGCTTAAGGAAATCTTTAAAATCAAACATCAAATCAATCATAAGCTTTACAGCCATTAAAATCTGATCTCCCAGTAACTAACTTGAAAAAAGAACAGATCCTATAGCTTCATAAATAGAATTGTTAGCAATAAAACCAATCACGAATCTTCCCCAAACAATAAGTCAATAAGACTAATAACCTAATATTAAAACTCTCCCCAGTCAATCTTGAGTTACAAATAGCAAACCGATTAACAGAAAACAAAGAACTACCGAGATTTAAATTCAGAAGGGGAAAAGACATATTTATAAGGATGTTCAGGATAAACCAAAGGATAAATCATTAATTAGGGTGTAGCAAAAGCATGGGTTGTGATAGGGATAGAAAGATTAAGCCTATAATTACAAATGTATATAGAAGAGGAAAGAGGAAAGTTTGGCTAAATGAATAAGCAAAACTCCTTCGTTACCTTAGGTAGTTAATTCGGTTAGGCTTTAAAGGCTATAAATAGATGGGTGATTGAGTAGTTAGTTAGTTAGAGAATTAATCATTTCTGATTTAGGAAATCAGAGAAACCACTAGGATTCAGGAATCCTAGCAGTGTTCATGTTCATCATCTTCTTGTAACTACTTTCTTCTATCAATAATAAAATTCATAGAACCCCTACAGAATCCTACTGATTCTGTGTTAAGGGTATTCTTCTTCCTATCTTCTTGGGAGGAATGTAAAGCCTTGGGAGGAAAAAAGCATGAGTCATTTCACTTCAATGTATCCAATAGGAATGACAGAAGAGTGGAAGAATTTAAAATAAATCATTCTTCCATAGTATGTGATGGAAACAAGACAAAAACGATACACATTTTTCCCATGATTTACAAAAAAGCAAATCAATCTCTCTAAACAAGATAGGCATATAGAAGTTCTGGCCAATTTGTTCTGAGACTTGCAAACTCAAATTCTTTTCAACTATTAGCAGATGGAAAATAAACAAGGGAAAACAAGGTGTTCCATATTTTCCTATAATTAAAGACCTTTAAATATTCATACATCTTTTGAAATTATTCTCAATGAGCAAACTACTCTTCCTCCACCTAAATTGTGAAAAAGGTAAACCTACTAGATAATCTAAGAAGAGAAGGCAACACTTAAAAGAGAAAATTTAAAGGAGGAATATGACAGATATCGGACACATATTCAATAATCACAAAAGTCATCAATAAATAAGCTTCTAAGAGGAACATATTATAATAATTTGACAAGTATTTCCAACAAGGGTGGAAATGAGAGCACCTTTCTGACAACATGCTGCTCGGCCCACTTTAACCTATCTTGCAAGGAGAGGGCAGCACCCTCAGTTACAGAGTCATCATTATTATCCCCAGCTTTAGCTGCAGAACCAGATGGCTGACTACCTATTTCATTTGTCCAACAACCCACATCACATGGTGCCTTCCCTCGGTTCTTTCTTCTACAGATGAAGAAGTGCCAAATCAAATTAATACACACAATACATCATTGATATCCATCCACACTAAAGAAATATTAAGCTGTACATTTACCTGTTAGGTGACTTTTGGAATTTATAATTTGAAAAGGAGTTCCCGTTATAGGGGTCATTCATGAATACTGATGGCAACGAATCAGTAGAACATGTTGAAGAACTATCATCGATTGCGGAACTGATCCTTTTCTCAGACATTCCATTTTGTAAGGATGAAACTACAACTATGCCATTGTTACTAGCCTCAGTTGGAGAATGAATTTCTGGGGCATCAATATCCCAATTAACTGGAATAGCATCTCTGTCTTCTGAGTCAGGCTGAAGCACTACAGAAACTCCATCTGCAGAGTCAGACACATCAGAAACATCTTTCATGACATCAGGCTTTTCAGACAAAGTCTGAGCTTCTTCTGTGGCATCAGGCTTTTCAGACAAAGTACGAGCTTCTTCCATGTTAATATTCTTTTTCTCATCAACAGCATTGGCTTCATGGTTCTTGTCATGGACAGCCACAGTAGTCCTCTCCTCCCTCGCTTTATCCTTTCCTTTCCGATTGTTTCGTTTTTGTTTGGCCTGTAGTGAAAAGAAAGGAATATCAGTCAGCAATTAAAAAGGAAATCAAACAACTCCCTAACCCCATGCATTATCCCAAAAATAGCAGGGATGGCAAAGGGAATCGGAATGTCATGAGAAAACATCTTGGAAGAATTGAAGTTTAATGTTGCTTGCGCAGTCATTTCCAATTCACGAAAAATTAATTTGAAGAGTGGTTGTTACTTAACATTGTTGAGATGATTGAAATAAATAGAAGATTGTCAAGAATTAGAAATTCTATATCTCATTAGGATTAAATATATGATTTATGAAATCATATCATGTATTTATCTATCTTAATTTTCCCTAAAATTAAGGGATTCATGTCTGGACTCTTCTACTATAAATAGACAAAGTTGAGTGCATACAAATCACTCATGCGATTTAGATAAACAATTTGTCTCTTTCAAGTTGGTATTAGAGCTCCCGTCCTAAGGGTCTAAAAAAGGGGAATCCAAGTGATTCCACTCCTGCTCAACTGTTTGCACCTGCTTTAGATTCACCTACACTTTCCACTGAATTACCCATCGCTCTTGGCAAAGGTATACCCTCCACTTGCAATGCTCATCCCATATATAATTTCTTGAGTTACCCTCTTTTATCTCCTTCCCATTGTGCTTTCGTGTTTGCTATTTCCTCTGATTCTATCCCTAAAAACTATACATAAAGCACTTTCACATCCAGGGTGGCACTAGGCTATGATTGACGAGATGACAACTTTAGAATCCAATTACACTTGAGCTCTTGTCCCTCTTCCATCATAGAAATCTACAGTGGATTATAGATGGGTCTTTGCTATCAAAGTAGGCATATATGGTCAGGTTGATCATTTAAAAGCTTGATCGGTGGTGGCTAATGGCTATACTCATCAATTTGGTACTGACTATGGTAAGAATTTTTCTCTTGTTCCTAAAATGCCTTTTGTTAGTCTCTTTCTGTCTATGGCTAGAAAAGGTTTACATGGAGCAACCACCTGATTTTCTTGCTCAGGAGAGCCTCATGGATTTTTATGCAGGCTACATAGGTCATCATTAAGCAGTCTCCTGAAGCACGGTTCAGCTCTGTTCTCCAGAAGTTTGGTATGATCTGTAATGAAAAGACCACTATGTACTCTATCAGCATTCCTCCTCTAGTCAATTCATTCATCTTTCAAGTTTATGTTGTTGACATTATCATTACTAGCAATGATCATGATGAAATCAAATGTCTCAAGCATTATTTATTTCAACACTTCCAAACGAAAGACTTGGGACTATTTATTACTTTGTTGGCATTGAGGTAGCTCGATCACGTGTAGGTATTGCCATATCCCAGAGGAAGTATACGCTAGACATCCTAAAGGACACATGAATGTTAGATTGTAAGCCTAGTTATACACTTATACTCCAGTGGATTCTTATGTTAAACTTACGTCAGATCAAGGGAAACCATATTTGGACCCATGAAGATATCGAAGACTTGTAGGTAAACTAAATTATTTAACTATGATCAGACCAAATATATCATTTGTTGTTAGTTTTGTAAGTAAATACGTTAATTCACCACTTGACAATCACTGGGATCTAATTGTTTGAATCTTAAATAAATTAAAGGGTCTCCTGAAATGGATTGGTCTATGAGAACGAAGGTCATATTGATATTCTCGGCTACTATGATGTAGATTGAGATGATCGCCCAAATGATAGGAAGTCAACTTCAGATTATTGTGTTTTGAACTTTTCATTGGTGGCAACCTTATCTCATGGAGAAGCAAGAAACAAAATGTTGTTACAAGATCAAGTGCAGAGGCAGAATATAGAGTCATGTCTCTTGATGCGGAAGAACTAGCTTGATTCAAACTTCTTCTCTTGAGTTAAAGTTTTGCAAAGTTGAATCTATGAATCTTATCTATGATAATCAAGAAGCTTTATATACTACCTCTAAATTCTAATTTAGTCTTTCATGAATGGAAAAAGCACATAGAGGTGGATTGTCATTATATTCACCAAAAGGTAATTGCAAGGGAAATCAATACTTCATTCTTAAATTCCAAGGATCAATTAGCAGATATTTTCACTAAGTCTCTCTGAGGTCCAAGAATATCATATATATGTGACAAGTTGGATGAATTCGACATATATGATCCAACTTGAGGGGAATGTTGAGATTATTGAAATAAATAAAAGATTGTGGAGATAATCAGAAGATTCTAGATCTAATTAGGATTAAATATGAGTATCAAATCATATTATGTATTTATCTATCTAATTTAAATTCCCTAAAATTAAGGGATTCATTTCTGAACTCTTCTACTATAAATAGAAAAGGCTGAATGCATACAAATCATTCAAGCAATTCAGATAAACAATTTGTCCCTTTCAAGTAACATTATTCAAAGACTATTGAATAAGAGGGTGAGCCTCAATGGGTTGTTGCCTTGTGACCTGGACACAACAGGTTATCTTAAATATAGGCTCTTTGCTATTAGAGGTAAGGTTCTGAACATTTGCCCTCCACAAAACCTCACCAGGTGGGAGTATCATGCACAAGGCAACCCTTTTTTATTTGAAGACTGATGAATAGGTTAGCCAAAGTCCGGCTAAATTAACTAGATAAGTTGGTTAATTGTCCATAAACAAGACTGTTTGGGTCAATAATTTCAAATTAATATTTATTAAAAGGGAGAGGATCCACATACTCCAAAAGTAAGTTAAAAGAATCTACTCCACATCTTAACCATCCATGATTCTATTCTATGAAATCTAATAGTTCAGATCTACTCACTAATTCAAAGCATTGGATTTTCCAAGAATGGATGGTTAAAATGTGGAGTAGATTTTTAACTTACTCCTACAGTAAGTGGATCTCCTCTCTTATTAAAAAGTCAACATAAAGCAGCAGAAGTATAAGCCTTCTCAGCTCAAGTGGACAGTGATTTTTTCCAAGGACTTCATCAAATTCAAACATGCTATTCATTACAAAGCAATAGTCCTAATATGTAAAATTACCCACTACTGCAGCCTGGGCTTCAATACAAACTCAGTAGCGGTAGTAGCTAACATACATCACAAATTAGCTGTGACTTAACCGATACCATAAAAAATAGTCATATATTACCTGCATTTTCCAAGTCTAGCTACTAGATAATTTTTATATCTCAATTGTTCTCATCCACAATGCATGTACATTAGTTTAATTTCTGTTATAAAATCCGAAAGTGATTTAATCTGATAGACAATATTAATGAAAATCACAGACAATTGCATTTTAATCTGATAGATAATATAAAAACCCATTTAGCTAACAAGAGAACAAGACAATGCAGTAGCATATGTGATATGTCAAGTCAACACTTGAATGTCTAAAGATCCCTTGATAACAAATTTCAATGTGTGCCATACCTGTTTTTTCTTTGACTTCTTTTCCCTGTCATTGACCCCACGTTTTGCTTTCTGATCGCTTTCAGCTTGCCATGCAGCCTCTTCTTCACGGATCAGCTCCTCTTGTTTCTTTAGAGCAACAGCTTCCTGGTAGGCAATTTCAATTTTATTGCTGCACCCGTGAAAGTAAATAGTGGGGTATTAGAATATCTTGGTAGATACATATATAATACAACGAAATCCAAACCTTAGTAAGACTAAGTGAGGCCTAAAAGTACCGACAAAAAATAAGTGGTACATATGTAGTAAAAAAAAATTATCACACTCTTCAACTTGTAGAGAGGTTATATATATGTGGCCCAACCATTTGGAACTCCTCAATCTTCCATATTTCAAATAACTTCCAATTGTATGTTGAGACGACAATATTACAGAAAGCGAAGGAATTTCAAGCTCATTGATAAAAGGGGAACATGACTTTTAGATAAGGTAGTATTCAGCCTTGGGAAAAAGGCACTTGAAGGAACTCGACTGAGACTATATTATGCAACATATTAAGCTGCATCCTCTATCCTCAATTAGACACAATTGTAGAATTTTGGCCAAAACATGGAAGAACGCTCAGCTGATGCCACACCCTGTTACTATGCTAATGTCTGAGCAATGAAAATAGCAGGCATCACTAAAGTAAATTTTTTGACTGTCATTAGAGAATGAATCAAGGTACTCAGAACACACAAGGCATGCTTACATGATTTGCCTAGAGTTATACTCAAGGTGCATGTTTAAGTCCGGTTGCATAATGTCACATTAATTTTGAACACGAATTAAGCTATTCAAAAATCAAGAGTATATAAACAAAACATCAATTTTAAGAAACTTGAAAAGTACTCATTGAAATTAGAAATCGTGGTCACCAAGAAAATGTGAGAAAGAAAAAGAAAGTGATGGAAAATGTTGAGGAGAAAGAGAACCTGATCTGAACATAACTATCATTTTTATAAGAAAAGAATTATTATTAGAGAAGAAGGGAAAAAGTTAAGAGAGGATAAGAAATCCTCCCAAACACAAAGAAACAACTACAAACTAATCAAAAGGGACCTGCAACAAAGCATGTCAATCTCCCTACATATCTACCATATTAACCCTGCTAAAAAGCTCATGGGATTTACACCAGAGCGAGGCCAAAAATGTACCCCAATCCCAGAGACGAAAAGGAATCATTGAAAATTATATTCTTCTTTTCCAACCAAATAAACCAAAGGACTACAAAAAACAGAACACTGCCATAGAACTTTGCCATCTTTACCCGAACCAAAACCTCTGAACTTAGCATCTAGAAGCAATATAGTAGAATAGACCAACAGAATTTCAGTTTGCACAAACTAACTGTACACATGAATAACTTGCATCATAATACACTTTAACAAGTACAGAGTAATTTCAAAACTATTGCACATATTACCTGAATACATGGGCAAGGACAAATATTTCCAAAGTCCTGCGACCTAACTCTGTGAGGCGCCTTTCATCACATTCTATAGAGTCTTTATTGAAATCCTCCCCAGAGTTTCCATCCTGCAAAAATAGTTGAAACAGGTTTATTAGCAAGAAAAAAAATACTACCATATCTATATAAACTTCTTTGCACTCATAAATTATAAGCTCCCAGGTTACTGAAGATAACATTCTTGGGCTGTAATATACGTCAACTACCCTAACTAGGCTAAAGTCTTATCTTTTTAGACTATTTATTTAATACTACAACATATATGGCATGACAATTGTTAAGGTTCCATCTTTAAACTAATTGAAAAGAAAGAAGTAGTTCAACATGTATTTAAACTATGCCTAGGATAACGAAGTAGGCGATGTAAGAATTACTTTTCAACATGCCCCCTCCACAGAAGGATATTTTTTAGCCCATGACAATTGAAGAGAGGTTGGGCTTTGACTCTAATACAATGTTAAGATTTTATCTCAAAACAATTGGTAATAAGAGGAATAGTCAACATATATTTAAACCATACCTAAGAGAATGAGGCAATCAATGTAAAACTCATTTCAACAACAACCAATCCTTAATCCACAAGGTAGGGTCGGTACATGGACCGAATAACGTCATAATGCTCTATCATAAATCATGTTCATTCACAAAGCATTAATCTCTAAGCCTTTCTTAATGGTTTCGCAATAGTTTTCTTGGTCTTTTCTTCTTCTAGGAATTGAGCTAACCTTCATTTGATCTACTCTCCTTACGAGGACTTCTATCGGTCTTCTCCATACATGTCCAAATCACCTAAGGCGCAATTCTACAATCCTTTCTATAATAGCAGCTACTCCAACTTTCTCCCTAATGTATTAATTTCTAATCCTATCTTGCCTAGTGTGTCCATTCATCCAATGCAACATTCTCATCTCTGCTACATGAAGTTTATTATCTTTTTGACATTTTAAATCCATCATTCAGTCTCATAACATTGCAAGTCTTATAGCCATGCAGTAAAATAGAAGGTGTATAAGTATTTATGCTTATTAGACACATGAATTATATTATTCTAAATAAAAATAAAGGACAACAGTATTCCATTTAAATATTTTGCATTACTCTCCTCTCGCACTGGGATGTCCAATTTATTCTGTTATTTGAGGTTTGCTGCATAAAAATCACAGCATGCCTTAGCTTTCAATGAAATACTCTCATGTTATGTTTCGTTTTAATTTCAGTGCCATTCATTTCCAGCCTCAGATAGTGTTTCCAGCCCCTAATCCCAGCAGACATATCTTACATTTTGGGTACTTAGAATTTTGAGCATTTATGTTTATGTATTATCATATGTTAGCATTTTAACTACTATCTCCTGTATAGAAATCGTTCCTCAATCCCCTATGCTGATAATGATCTGTGCTATGGAGTTCTTGAGGTTGACTGCTTCGCACCACAATCTGGGACTGACTACTATGCTATCAATATATAGTTCCTCATTTACTTTTGCAAACATGAATCTACATCTTACCTTTGTACGACTTTGAGGACCCTTCTCATCTTTTGGAGGCAGTGGTTCTGTAGCAGCCCTTTCAAGTAGCAGTAAAACATCTTCCACCAGTACAAACATATCATTCTCGACACGAACAATTGGTGCTGGCATTTCTTCAGCATCCGACATTTTTACCCTACTTTTCTTGCACTTAGGCTGGCCCTCAAGAGCCTTCAATCCACTATACAAGGAGTCCATTACCAAAGTAGAAGTGACTTCTTTCTCTATAAAGAAGTGTTTTACAACAATTTTCAAAATTACATCTGTCTTCTCCATAGACATGCTGTGTCTAGAAGTCTGGTCAATTTCCCGCCAGAAAGCAAAGAAGCTGCACATATTGCAAATTACCATTTGAATAGCCAACAAAATCAGACAGGCAACTTGAAGGTCTTACATAAGTGGCAACAAATGCTGATATATTATATTAAAAGTAGGAAACAGTTTACATTCAAATAAAATGACAGAAAAAAACAATTAAGTGAGCCTGAATTCCTGACTTTTATGAGGTGGCATTTTTGAACAGGGTAAGAATTAAGGCACACAGCATGTGACAAAATAGATTGAGACATATACTTCATGAGATACACTTTTAATGGAGAGCACACAGTACCTTGACCACCTAGCTTTATCCTCTATCAACTTCCCGAGTTTGCTTCTCCTCTCCTCAACAAAACGTCGGCAAATTTGTTCTACATTTGTCAAATATACCCTAACAAGTTCCCTCCTATACTGATAATCAAGGCCACGAAAAGGTCTGTCGGATTTCTCCCTACACATCAGAAACAAAAAATAATATCACATATCTGAACCAAGATCTAAAAGGCAAAATGCAAACAAACAAGATTATCCTATGTGAGTAATGTGACAGCCAGACAAGTTTCACAAGGGAAAAAGTAAGAACAAAACTCAATTTATTGGAGAAATACTAGGCAATATAACCTTAGAACATAACATGCAAGCAATGAAAGATAGTCAATGAACTTTTTACTTTTGTTAGCTGCTTTCTCCCAGGTCACACAGAACAATGCAAACCAGTTCACAGTCATAAAAATACATTGGAGAAACTATTTTTCCATGTGCTTAATTGGATAAGCTTTACTCACCAATTCACAAGGGGGGAAAGCACATTGGAGAAAAAGAGGTTCTGGTATTTTTTTCAAAAAATAGATGAGATAATTTCTTCAAATAACTCTTTCTACCAATTCAGCACAAAATTGTAAGGGCAATGTATTTTAACCCACAATGTATGTTCATTTTTTTTCTCACCTTGCACAAAATGATGCAGTTCATAAAGAATTCAGCATAGAGCTTCAATTGTTTTAAGTAGGATAGCAAATCATATTTTATTATATAGCCAACATATCCAATCCACATAAGTGTAGCAAAATCAAGATTTTAAAAACAAAGAAGACCATATACATGTTAGGACGAAGCACTCTACAAAAATAACAGGAGTTAATGCAAAGAGATTACTAACTGCACTTGAAAACATTTAGGCTCCAAATCTAATTGTGAATTTTTTAATATGTCTCTGTAGAACAAAAGTTGCAAAAGAGTTTGTACAAGTGGTACGTTAATGTGTCAGAATGCTACAACAACTTAGTATTGCTAGTCGAAGAATCCAATCGGAATTCTGGAACAATCAAAATCATGATTCTCAAAATTCTGATATAAATTATCCAATTACATGAGTTAATAAGACATAAGCGTTCACTTAGTGAACAAGATGAGGAGCAAACAAGAACACATCAACTCACCCCTGATACAACCCATACGAACAAAAATCAAGCCTTAGTCCCACTAGTTGAGTCAGCTAAATGGATTGAACAATGTCATAATGCACTATCATAAATCATGTACATTGACAAAACATTGAAACTTTCATAACTATTTCAGCTATGGTTTTTATTAGTCTCCCTATGCCTCTAGAAATTAGTTTAACCTCCATTTGGTCTACTCTCCTTACAATGACTTCTAACGGTCTCCTCCATGCATGCTCAAACCACCTAAGTGTGATTCTATCATATTTTCTATAATAGGAGCTACCCCAACTTTCACCCTGATGCATTCATTCATAATCATATCTCATCTAGTATGCTCACTCATCCAACACAACATTTTCATCTCTATTACATTAAGTTTATTCTCTTGTTGACATTTTACTGTCCAACATTCAATTCCATATAACATTACAGGTCTTATAGTTATGTCATAAAATTTCTCCTTAAGCATGAGTGACACCTTTCAATCACATATGAACAAAGAAACAAACTGTCATGTGCATACACATACTATTTAGAGAAGAGAGAATGGTGAAGGAAGCTAAGAAATTCAATCAATATAGAATGATACACAAGGGCATTGGAACAAGTTATGAATATGTGCAGTCATGAGGCTTGTCATACAAACATTAGACTAGAAGCAATGCCAAAGAAGAAAAACACTGAACAGGCCTAGACAACATAACACTACAAAACATCGGCGCAACAGCTTAAAGGAAGATCTAGATGACATGGATGGAATGCAACTTACAACCCCGGCAATAAATGTTATGATAATGGCATGAACTTGTTTAGACTCAACTTCAAACGGTTAGTATTTGGCATCATAATATCATCATTTCTTGCTGGTTTTCAATCTACATAAAAGATACTGAGAAGGGCTAACCAGATAACCACTCTGACTAGTAAATTACAAAACATTAATATACTCTTTCTACATAAGAAAACAAATGAAGTTGAAAATTGTGAAAAACCTTAATTGCTACCACATCTGTACAAAAGATATCATGTAAACAATTCTAAATAACATAAACTAAGCATAGAATACCTAATAATTTGAACTTGAGCTTTTATTATCAGATTGTCAGAAGTGTCAACAAATCCGTCATACACCTTAGACAGCTCCATGAACTTTTTCCATCCCCAATCATGCTCCTTCTTCCAAAATCGATGCAATGTATCTGCAAAACTCAAGTACAAGTATCTCAATACTGGATATAGAAAATTCGTTAATTCCTGTAATTAAGGCCATTATTAGCCAACATACCTGAATATTTTGATTTCTTTGGGTCTTTATTCACCACAGCTATTGTAAATTGTGCAAAATGACTCCATCCTATATCACCACAAAAGGAAAAGGAAAATGAGCCAAATACTATGGACCAATTGTAGCAAATAAAATTAACAATCATTAATACGATCTAAGAAAGATCAAGAGTTGAACCTGGAAGAAGTTTGTCATGATTAGCTACACACAGAAACAGCGAGAGATGATTGCAAACATCACAGCCTTGTGGATAAATTAAAATATACCTGCCACACAACAAAGAATGATTAGGTCAAAAAATCAAAGCTAACATTGTCCACAAGTATCAGGTCATGACTCATGCGAACTACCTCAAGGGCATGAAATCTTAGAACACTTTTTTATAGTTCCTACAGAGGAAAGACTGTTCACAAGTGGGATAAAAGTAAACAAGTATCCTCCGCTTGTAGTATGACAAATTAGCATATGATAGATATGGTCACAAATTCCATGTATATGTCAGAAAATCTCAGATTATTGGCAGAACCTCTAGACCGTTCCAGGGTGTTCAAGTGCAAAAAAAAATTATTTTCCAACTCATTTATCAAATGGAGCTGCTACTTGCCATCTTAATAAAATTCTTTGGACAAAGCCCCACCAAATGTCAACTCTTCTATTTAGATGCTTTAATAGAATTAACACAGCAGGTTTACAGGTCATGTAAAGCTCTTCCCCCATGATATGTGTGAGGTATTGTGCTCTTTACCTGCTGCCTATATCCAATGACAAATCTATTTATAGAGAATACAAAGCATGCTAAGTCCTTGGGCTAATTTTTGGTTACTAATTATGGAAATTTTGGTCAACGTTTTGCTCCACTGATGGTTCTTCTTCTCTTATTAATTTCTTTGTTTATAAAAAATATATTTTCCCTACTAACTTGGAACGTGTGAGATAAACTACAAAAGTAAAGTCATGTTTTGTTAAGATTCAAAATAAACTAATAAAATCATGTCATGATTCACTCAAGGATATAAAAGCATAAGAACATGCATATAGGTTTAAAGGTGTATGCCAAAATAACGCGAAATAGCAAGAATAGTTAAGCTCTAAAAGCACACCAAAAGCCAGGCAAGTCCAATAAGTTATCAAGGACCTCATACCATTTGTAGCCGGCAACCTCAAATGCATTACTGCGTAGTTCCCTTTTTGTAATCTGAGAAAACTTTTCTATCTTCCATGTATATTTTCCATATAACTCAGAAGGTTTCATCCCTGTGAAGAGGAAAACAGCTAAAATTTTGTCGTACTTCTTCATGAAAAAATTAATATTTGACAACTAAGAAATAACAATGGACAGATCATGCTGGACTCAAGAATTAGAAAAGGCTAGATTAAAACATCAATCATCCAAAAGACAAAAATCTGTTTTCCAGGCATGGGAGACAAGCTCCTATAGAACTCCCCCGCTCCTGCGCCTGCCTACAGAACGTGTTTATATGGCAGTTGGCACAAAAGCTTAACACCTTAATCTATGTTATCATGACTTGTTTTTATGGCAGCTGACACTGAAACCCAACCTATGCTATTATGACTTGTTTTCTTCCAGTACAATAATCTATATCCCTTTAAAACTTATGAAGACTCCATTGAAACTGCTAGTAGTATATCTAAGTGATGATACATGCATGCAATAAAACAAAATGAATTTAATATATATATATGCGTAACAAAAACAGAAAAAAGAAATTTACCACAGTCATCTTCGTCACCAGCGTCCCAGTAAGGGGGTGAAGTAGATGTGACTCCATTCTCCACCTGCTCAGAAGACCGCCACTCTGCCAATGCTTCCCCGGAATGATAACGCTGCCCACTCGACATTCCCTCCACAGACTTTCCCACCCCAGACTCCTCACTCACAATCCCAGTCATTCTGTGATCGAGAATATTTTACTGATACCCCTCTTACAACACTAACTGAATAAGAACCACACAAACAAATCCAAATCAGACCTTAAACCCTCCCATTGCATCACAAGACAGTACATCAATCCAAAATGAAAAATCCGCAGAAGATAAATCATTCACATTTTGAGTATTCATTTCCTATTGCATCAACACACATCCATAGTCACCTAATACACGGTTCTCTTTGGTACGTGCATGGGTACGTAGTACACAGTATGCTACCCTTATCAAATATTAGGGTATACTCAGTAGGATTTCTAAAGCTCTCTGCACAACTATTTCTAGTGCCACTTCTTGTAGGTTTGAATCAACTTTGGCTTCACCCTAGGAGAAATACCCTAGCATAAAATTATTTCTTGTTTGTTGTAACTCATTCATATAGGTGATTGCATATCACCAAGTACTTTTTTTTCTTTGTTCTTTCTTTAACTTAAGCTATAGGTGAAAATATGATTAGTTAATTATAAAGAACCAATTCGCAAAAAGAACCATGAATTGGTATGCAAGAACCAATTTGTGGTTCTCTATGAAAATGAAAGAACTGTGTTTCAATGGGCACATCATATTAGCACAAATTCAAATGCCAAAATGTATAATCTACCAATAGAAAACCAAAGAAAACAAAACTCATATTAATTAACCTAATGGAACCAAACACAAACATCAATAAAAAACCGAAATATATCAAAAGTGAAATCAACCAAACCAATTAAAACGATCCAGAATTAATAATTAAGAAACCAATCACAACAAGATTACAAAACCAGCTCTATGAGGTCAAAATGCATGAAAACAATAAACCGAAAATTCACCTTAACAATCAACGCCGAATTAAAAAAAGAAGATCCTAGACCATTAATAATTCCGAAAAATGCAATGATCAAAATCCAAACCAAGAAAATAGGAAAAGGAAAATGAAGATGAATTAGTGGAAAAGGTAAAAGGTGATGGATGGAATGAAGAATTGGGAGAAGAAGAACCTGGAATCGAAGAGCGGAGGTTTGTGAAAAGAGGAGAATCAGAAACCTGAACTGAGATTTTAGAGAGATAACGAAGAAACAGGTTCAGCACAACAACAACAACACAGAAGAGCAAAGGCCTAACCAAAAAACTAATAATATTTTTTTCGGTTTTTTAAGAGGAAACAAAATGTATATAGTTATACGTATTAGTTTTATATATTATTACCACATTTTTTCTCTCAAAGAAATCATACAAATAAATAATAAAATAAATATGTATAACCTTTGTTATTACACATTTTTTTAATGTCATAGTTTCCTTTTTATTTTATTTTATTACATTATTTCATTTATTTAATTTAAATTAAACATATATAAGAAGTGAAGAACCCTAGCCGCCACAGCCTAACATGTAGTAATTTCTCAATAAAATTGTTTATATATTCTATATTATTACTTTTTTATTATATAGTCAATTATATCATTGACAATATTTATTATCTATTCGATGTCAGCCTGCATTTATTGGACGGATATAATATGAAAAAAAATGTTAATTAGTTTAAAATTGCATGTCTAGAATACATGTTTTACCTATCAACTTTTCTACCAGGCAAGATGGGATGCAGGTGGACATTACAATTAGAAAAGCTCCTCCTAAAAGTTAAGTTGTAAAATGTTTGAAGTAAATTTAACTATTTTTGTTTATTAATTATTTAATTGCTTTCCATTTTTATTTGTTTGTTGTCAAATTTTATAGAAATTTAACAAAAATAATCAATATCTTATAAGTTGACAAATTTCAATTACATGCATACTAGAATGAAAAAATAGGACATTGATTTTAATAAATATGAATATGATTTTTTATGTATACAATATTAATTGTGATGATTTTAGGTTTATATCAACTTATAATTTTAATTATTAAGTATTAGTTTATTATTGGACTTAAAGAATATATAATTTTAAGTTGTTTACACTTGCACATTGTTATATTTATTTTATATTTTAATACAATATTATATATAATTTTAATAATATGGTAATGACATAAGATTATTTTTTAATTTTATGTATTCTTATTTTTTTTATAGTATGCAACCCATAAACATCATAAGTAGGGCCGGAAACGAGTCGAACCGGATCGAACCAGAGCTCAGCTCGGTTCAGCTCGACAAGGATTGGTTCGGCTCGAAACTCGACTCGAGTTCGATATGAGTTATTATTTTAGCTCGAGTTTGGCTCGGTTAAAATTCGCGATCTGTTCGGTTCAGTTCGAATGGTTCATTTGGACAACTCAAATAA
>NC_032019.1:18241840-18269584 GCF_001865875.1 Lupinus angustifolius | reverse complement strand
TTATTTAACGAGCTCAATTTTCAGCTCAAGTTCAGTTCATTTCGTTCATGGGCCAAATTTATCGAGCTAAATGACGAATCAATTTTTGAACGAATACCAAATTGGTTCAGTTCATTGTCAGCCATAATGATAAGTAGGGTATGATATTTTGTGTCCCTTTAAGGCATTTATATGTTCACCCTAACTTGGTAGATGTTGCACAGACAATACAGTCCAAAACCCAAATAGCCAACTAATCATTTATCATATACTTTTGTCTTCTCTATTTTACTTATACTAAAAAATTAAAATTTATCTTATACCCTAAAAAATAGCTCTACTATTACATCTAATACTAAATTTCATATACTTTGTTTTAAAAAATAGTCTATATCTATGGTATTGTTTATCAATTTAAGTATTAGTCTGTAATAATAAATTTATCGAATTAATAAATATGGTTTGACATATCGGTGTTTGAGATCTATTTGGATCGGTTTTTAGGCAAAAAGTGATCTGATCTAAACATGTAATTAACATGTGGTCTGGACCGGTCTGGTGTGTTTATATTAAGATGTCTGATCCAATCCGTTCCAAATATAATATGCGGATTCGGTTCGGTTTTTTTTATTTTATAAAATATTGAAATTGCACTTACATTTAAAACTCATAAAAATGATTAAATATTAAGCATAAAACAACAATAAAAATAATGTTCAACAACATTAAAACGTGTGCAACTATAATATAAGTAAACAACATCATAAAATAGTAATAAATAGTAAGACAATAATAATAAAAGTAAAAAAAATAGTAACAACAACAAGATATCAATAATAACAAGACAACAAAATAACAAGATATCAATAGCAATAATATGAGCACTTGCAACGTAATTTTAACAGTTATGGTATTCCACCGATGATTAATAACAATAAAATTGATAATAAAACACCTAATCAGAATAACACTTGAATTCTCTTTATTTGGTTGTGGGATTGGTTTAAGTTCTAAAAAAAGTGTATTAAAAAACATAGCCACATATATATAAGTATGTGTTATAGAATATAACAAATAAAATATAGATCAATTTTGGAGTTGAGACTTAAGAATAAGTTTGGAAGACACTTAAAAGTATTACAAACTTAAACTTTATATATTATTTCAGTCCAGTATGGATTGTTATGGATCCAAGAGGTGAAACCAAAATCCGGACCGGACCAATCGATCTTTAAAAAATAAGTCAAACACGATCCACTCGGTTTTTGCGGTTTCGATCTATTTTGGATCGGTGTTCAGTTTTATTGTTTGACCGGTTTGGATTTAAACATACATATATTAACAGATACTATCTTACTTGTCAAAATGTTACTACTTACTCAAATAAATAGAATTAGTGGTTAGATAATGTATTTTTTTTTTCTCTCCATCCTTTACCCTTATTGTAAAGGAAGTTGCATATTTCATCTTCTCTATTTTACAATTATTAAGAATTTATATTTTCATCTTATATCATACTCATATTATCTCTCCGAAATTAAATATATATCCCATTATCACTAATAATACATTCTTTACATTCTATTTTTTTAAATTTTATATCATTTGTCCATATCCATAATGTAAAACTAGGGAGATATGAATAAGTCTAATAAGGAGAAAATTAGAACAACTCTTGATAAAATAAGTAGCATGACAAATTGACAATACACCATGACTAAGGCATGTAATACATATAGGTGCCTATATCCATACATATTTGGGTGCAGTAAATATGAAACGAATTTTCAAATTTAATTATATAATTATATATTTTATACTAATCAATATGCATAAATAATTATTATATGAATTCATCATGAAATAAAAAAATGTAGATTATATTATGTCACAATAATAGAAAAAATATGATATTATAGTATTTATTAAAATAATTTATGAATATGTGGACAGCATGATATCTATTTCTGCCCATGGCTGTTATTATGAACATTTGTTGCGTGTATTTTTGCAAGCACTAATGATTATAGGGATTTTTATTCTGAGTCAGAAAAAATGGAGAGGTGAGAAAGAAGAAAATATACATACACTAAAATATAAAAAAATATTTTATTACTAATTAAAATTTTGTGAATTATAACTTTAAAATTTATATTACTGTAATTTTTAACAATATTTATGTAAAATATACAAAAGAAAAATGATGGTGGAAAATGTGTATAAAAATAAGAGTAATTACTCATTTTGGTTTCTCATTTTTTTTTGTGGATATCAATTTAGTTCCTAATTTTTTTTTAAGTGACTTTTTGTCTCCAACAAATTCAAATTCGAGTCACGTTAGTCTCTTCATCATCCCGATTCATCTTCTTCACTACATTTTCTCCATAATCTCATTCAAATCCTTCATCTTATCAATATCTCCACTTATTTCCTTTTCCACATTGTTACACACTTCACCTTCTCATCAATCCATAACATTCAAATTGTGATTGGATCCATATTTTGAGACTTCAGCTATTCCATTTGTCAAAAAGGTTCAATTTTTGCATTCAATTCATTTTCAAAATCCACGTTTTAGCAGTAATTCAAGGTAACACTCTGTTTTGTTATTGGGGAATGAAAGTTTTATTTGGATTTTTGTTGAAAAGTGTGGAATTGGAATGTGAAGGTGGAAAAGGAAAGAAGTGGAGATGTTGATAAAGTGAAAGATTTAGATGAGATTATTAAGAAGATGTGGTGAAAAAGATGGAGAAAGAAATAAAAAAAAAGTTAACTCAAAACGACCTCATTTTATATAATAAAAAAGTTGTTATTAAAAACTTTAAATAAAAAATTTCGCTCAATGAAATGACAACTTATATATGTACGATCCAATAGATGTCATGTCAACACTTAATATGTCACGCGGACAAATCTGTTATAGTTAACGAAATCGAGATGACGGAAGGACTAACGTGACTCGACGTTGAATTTGTTGAGACGAAAATGTCACTTAAAATTTTTTAGTGATTAAATTGGTACCCACGAAAAAGATGAGAGACCAAATGTGTAATTACTCTAAAAAATAATAATACAATATAAAGAATGATTAAATGGGTTGATTTTGTCATTTTATATTTCCTCTCACTTTCTCCTCGTATATGGGAGAAAAGTTTTTGGTGGGTCTCATGTGTTTTTTATTTCTCTCATCACTTACTCTCTTCTCAAGCAAATGAGGGAAAATTTCACTTTATCTACTACTTCTATCACCTCAACTTATTTTCTCTCTTTCTCTACTCAACCAAACTAAGGCTTAAGGAGAACAAATCAAGTGAGTGTTAGTCCAATTTATAGAGGGACATGGAGCCAAAGGAAAATCATAGCAGAAATGAATAGTAAATATTTAGAAATAAGTAATTTATCAATAAACATAATATATGATATAATATTATGACATTGTTTGATCTATATAATTGATCATACAATGTAAGAATAAGACTTGATTATTATATTTCTTTTAATAAAATAGTATATATCTAATGGAGTAACTTTTTTCTTTTAGTATTACTCTATCACAATAGACTAACATTGTAACATCTATGTACTGACAACGTAAAAGTTTATACACAATTATTATATTATCCACTATTCATTTATATTATTTTTATTATAAAGTTAATAATAATAAAATATGAATTGTAAATAATGCAATAATAATGTAAATGTCTCTTACATTATCAATGTATATATATTTTTCTAATAACTTATACTGTAATATCTTACTTTATTCAATATGCTAACGAGTCATAGATGAAAGACAACCATCTTGTGATATTATTATATGTCTAATATTTAACAACTTTTTTTGGTTATCAATATTTAACAACTTTCAAACATATTACACAAAATCTTCTTATTTATACAAGTCATTGGAAACTATTATATAAAGACTCCATTAGAACTACAGGAGTTCTACACATAAGTATTAAACACTTTCAAGTGTTGAAGTGATAGTTTCCATTAATAATTCAGTGTGATTATATTAGTGATTGATTCATTATAGTAACCGCGATATATGTTGGTTAAGTACGAGATGATTATAACATGTTTAGTGATGGAAACCATTCCTCTGAACACATAGACCTTCATTACATTTTGATGAATTGATGAAAGATGTGTAAGGTGTTATACACCCCATAATGCCAATTATAAAACGATATATTCAGGTTAATTATGTGGACATTCGTTTAAAACATTGATTTTATCCTTATGAGTTATAATATTTTAAGAAGAACCAAAACACATATTTTTTAGTGTATGGAAGTGATCTTGCACATACATATTTTAGTAGCAATAAGGAAATCAAGATATCTAGTTCCTAAAAAAAATGATTGATTAATTGTTGATTCTTTTTATTTTTTTTGAAGTTTATTTTATTATGTTTCTTTTTTAAAAGGGAATTGAGATAGAGGAATCTATCAAGTTGCATTTATTCTCAAAGAGAAAAAAAAATTCACATATAAAAAGAAACAAAATGAAGATGTATGTCAAGGCATATTTATCCTCAAAGAAACAACTCTATTTTTATTACACTTGCATCAAAAGAGTCGAAGTTAAATAATATGTTAATGCACACATCTTTAGACAGATTATTTATTATTATTATTATTATTATTATTATTATTATTATTATTATTATTATTATTATTATTATTATTATTATTATTATTATTATTATTATTATTATTATTATTATTATTATTATTATTATTATTATTATTATTATTATTATTATTATTATTATTATTATTATTATTATTATTATTATTATTATTATTATTATTATTATTATTATTATTATTATTATTATTATTATTATTATTATTATTATTATTATTATTATTATTATTATTATTATTATTATTATTATCTTTTTTCTATTAAAAAATCAAAATAAATAATCTATTAAAATACATGCAGAGACTGTTTTTTGTATTAAAAGAGATAAAATAAAATATTTTATTAAGACACAAGGCCTCATAGAGACTATTTTATTTATATTATGTATCAAGATTTGATAGGTGGATGTTTGATTAGAAAGTATGTATCAAGAACCCTAAGACTATTAATCTATACACCATTCTCTTTTTACCTTGGTTGAATATCCCTCCTTGCAGCACTGCTTTCTGTCTCACTATGTGACAATTTCCCTGCGATAACATTTTTGTCCTATCACTAGCATCCTTTAACTCACAAAAGTCTTTCTAAGCTCCTTTGGCCATGGTCTTGAGAAAAGGAGCCCTCGAGTCCCTAGAAAATACAAGTACATTTCTGGCAATTATTAGACTTTTAAATGGTTTATAAGAACCCCTTAATTTAAGACTTTAACATTATGACATTCACATGTGATAAAAAAATAGAGTAAAAAAATATTTGGTTCCATTTGCGTTTCCCTTTATGCACTTTCTGATTGCTTTTGTTCTCATCTCCCCGCCTTCCCTTTATGCGTTCCTTCCTTCATTCTCTATATGACACTACACTTTCCTTACTCAACCACTAGTGCTTCTATAATTTTCTCTTTGTATTTCTATTCATGAGATAGCAAATAATGGAATGAATGAGATGTTTTTCCAATGTATGAGTGCCTCTATTTATAGAAGGGTTTAAGAGGAGTTATGGGAGAAAATAACTCCTTTACTTTCACGGAAACTACCCATGAAGTGAGAGGGGAGGAAGTTAACAACACCCCAATAGTTTGATCCATCAATTGTCAATCATCATCACATTAGACACTTTCGTTCAAACTAGTAACTTCCAAGAACATGGACCACTAATTAGAATTAATCTAACAAACCCTCACTTGGTCCATGTGATGACTTGAAGATTCATGACTTTAATTGTGTACTTTAATTGAACCTTACAAATCATCATCCTTAATTGAATTGAAATGGTTGAAACATGACGGTCACAAATTATATGAGGCAACCTGATCATTTCCATGTATCACAACCAACTCAACTAACTTTAATTTGAGTCTTCATTCGACTTTCGAAAAATCACAAAATTATCTCATTAAAACCATACAAATATTTTCTTTAATATGGATAACTTAAACATTAATGTGAATACTCACTTTTGTCCGATCCATTGTTCAACATATAAAATAGACTCTAGTGTATATTTATTAGAATTATTTTATGAAATATTGATATGCATGATGTTAAAGTTTGTGTATAACTTGTCATAATAAACATTGTTTGAAAAAAATTTTGACGGGCTAGAAGTTGGGCCTTTAAATTTTATCACTAATTCCTTATTTTATTGCACTACATTGTTTAAATGTATAGGGTAACATTATAGTTCATTTTATTTAATTTATTTTATTTGGAATAAAACTCATTATGGTAATTACTCATAAACTGATTTCTGATAATAAAAAATAGATATTAATATTTAATTCGAAATCAGTTTTAATCAGTTTTATGATGAAATAACAGCTTAAGGTGGTTTCCTAAAGTCATGGAACCACTATGTGAGAGTTAGGGGTGGTTACCCAATTTTAAGGAAAAGGTGATAGACTTCATCCTTTTAACCAGAGAGTAACAAACAAGAAAAAGGGGGAGAATACTGGCACTAAAGAAAAAAAGAAGAAGAAAGAAGCACGTAAAAAAAAAAATAGTACTCTAAACTGTCATACACACACACAGGTACATAGAGATTGGAGGAAGATGAATTTGAATGCTAAAAGGACACAACCAACAAAGCAAGCAATAAACAAAGGCACCAAGTTAGTCATTCATAACACATCCATAATATCTACACATGAAAAAAGATGTTTTTTTGTCTAGCATTGTCCTCGTTATACTTTAAGAGAAACATATATATATGTATTAGTTGCATTCAAAAGCATTCCATCATTAGGCCTAAATAATAATATGCAAACAGTGTCTCCTATTAATAAGATAATTCATAACAAAACAAGTTTGTTGTAATTTTTTTTCTCTCCTGTGTATCTCACTGACTTGAGTGCTTGAACATTTGAGGTTACCTTTCCTCTTTCCTATACTTTCTCCAGAATCGAATAAATAAGTGTGCCAAAACGATATAAGTTTATGTTAAAGGGGTTTAAAATAGTAAGTAAAATAACATGTGTTCATACTTTTATATCATCTTCCAATTATGAATCTTAGCAAACAAATTGGGATATAACAAGAAGTGATAATCTCGCAATTAGTAGATATATCCTAAACCGTACAGATTCTTAGTAGCCACCGGTGCAGTGACTGAAAAAGAAGAAGAAAGAGTTATCTCCGACGAGTCATTTACCCCGCGACGGGACCACCTTCCTCATTATACGGCCACCCAGAACCATAACACCTTAATCTAAACCGCGTCCAAGTAGGGACACATTCATCTTCGCTGTTAAAGCCACTAGTGGTGGCGCTACCGTCGCCAAACCATAATGAGGCGGTCGGGTTTTCCAAATCCGTGAACCCAGGGTTACCACTGATGTGCCTTCCACCACTTCCAGCCGCTGGACCATGCTCTGGTGACCCCCGCTACCTCTGAATGGCCACCGTAGAAGGAGAAAGAGATTCCAATAACCCTGTTGCTTCGGTCCATCACGCCATTGCCGTAAAAGCTGCTGAAATTGGTGCTACTTTTCTGGATTTCATTCCCTTTGGTTTTTTAAACCATAGGGGTAACACGAGTACCCATTTTTCTAAAATGTTTGTTTTTTATTCTTTTTATTTGTTTTAGTTTTCTCATTTGTTTTTTTAGTTTATTTGTTACACATTACCTTTAGTTCACTTTTATGACATTATGTGGTTTTGGGCTACTAGCCCATTTAGCTAAGAATGAAAACCGGTAAATTTATTATCATTTGTTTATGCTATTAGCTACTAAATAGTGTTTTTGACCAAGATATTATATTGATTTATTTTAGCATGTCTTATCAATAAACAACCAAATTTAGAAAGTATTTTAAATGAGAAATTAATAGTGAGGTTACAACTCGTGTCGTATCTTACTTCTTACTTCGAACCAAGTATTGGTTGTGGTCATTTGTACTGCTCCTGTTATTTATCGATGTGAGAATATGGTTAATGACCAATGTCGACTCTTCATTTATTAATCTCTATCTTTAAAAATGTGTAAGTCATTTAAAAGTAAAAAAAAAGAAAAGGTTTTAAGTATTTTTGTTTTTGGGATTTAATAGCGGGGTTAAAACTCGTATTGTATCTTTCTTCTCACTTCGAGTCGAGAATCGGTAGCGGTCACTTGTACTGCTTCTGCTATCTATCGAAATGGAAAGAGGGTAAGCAATCAATGTCGATTCTTCATCTATTAACTCCACTCTAATTAAATTCAAACAAATTTCTAAGCTTTACTTTATAAAAATAATAACAAGTTTTAATTGTTTTAGGATTCAATAGCCGAGGTTACGACTCGTATTGCATCTTTCTCCTCACTTCAAGTCGAGAATCGGTCGCGGTCATTTGTACTGCTTCTGCTATCTATCGAAGTGAGAAGATGGTAAGCAATCAATGTTGACTCTTTGTCTATTAGTCCAATTTTGAATAAATTTAAACAGTTTTTAACTTTCTTTTTAAATCCAACCAAATTAATTTTTTTTAAGAACTACGTAGTCTTGATTTCCCTATTGCACCCGGGGATACGTAGGAGCAATATGAACTTGTCAGACACAAATAAAAAATATTTTCTTTAAACAATTTAATTTAAATAAATTAAGGGTATTCAATTTATGCAATTAGTTAGGGTACTGTTTTATTACGGGCGAACGGAGTGCTAATACCTTCCCCAATTCGTAATCAACTCCCGAACCAGGATATCAAAAATCCAAATGCCCAATGTGATTTGGGCTTTAAAGATTTTTCTACATTTTTAACCATAAAATGTAGTGGCGACTCTAAGAGGTCGCGTAACCGAAAATTGGGCCGCGACAATTAATTACATAAATAAAACTTTTATTGAATTCAAATGTGTCATACAATGATAAGCAAATATCTATACATGTTATATACATAAGGTAATATGACATTAACAAAGAATTATCTATAATGCTCATCCTTTCTACATGGCCAATGTAAATTTTGGGCTGCAATCCCTTAGTTAATGGATACGCTACCATTAGATCGGTACAAATATGTTATATAAACATTTTCCCATCCTGTACTTCTTCTTTAACTGACAGAAACTTTAAATCCATATGTTTGGTACCTCTCAAATACCTGTCATTCTTAGAGAAGAATACAACTGCAGAATTATTATAATAAAACTTCAGCGGCCTAGCTACACTGTCTATAATGTCAAACCCTGAAGCAAAGTTCTATAGCCACAATGCATGATTTGTGGCCTCAAAGCATGCTAGAAACTCAGCCTCCATGGTGGATGCAACAATTACAAATTGTCTACCACTTCTCCCGATGAAATGACTCATCCACCCATTAGGAAAACATACCCAAATATAGATTTCCTTGAGTCCACACATCCTGCATAGTCTGAATCTGAATAACCGATCACCTCAATGTGATCTGACCTTCTATACGTGAGCATGTGATCCTTAGTGCCTTGCAAATATCTGAGAACCTTCTTTACAACCTTCTAGTGGTCCATTCTGGTGTTACTTTGATATCGGCCTAACATTCCAACAACAAAGCTGATATCCGATCGAGTGCATGTCTGAGCATTCATTAAACTCCCAACCACTGATGCATAGGGAATCGATTCCATTTCCTTACATTCCAAATCATTCCTTAGACATTGTTTTTCACTGAATTTGTCCCCTTTTTGGATTGGAACTATCCCTACGGAGCACTTTTTCATTCTGAATCTCTATAATACCTTATTGATATATCATTTCTAAGACAATCCTAACAATCATTGTGATCTATAACGAAATATTTCTATTCCTATCACATAGGATGCCTCACCCATATCCATTTCAAAATTATTATAGAGAAATTTCTTTATATGAAGTAACAATCCTTTATCATTTGCAACAAGCAGAATGTTATCAACATATAGGACTAACATTATAAACTGCTCCCACTAACTTTCATGTAGATACACCGGTCAACAATGTTTTCCACAAACTCATATGACATAATAGTATCATTAAACTTTATATACCATTGTCTAGAAGCTTGTTTAAGTCTTTATATTGACTTATTTAATTTACACACTATATTTTTCTTTCATGTGGTCACAAACCCTTCGAGTTGGTTTATATAAACTTTCTCGTTTAAGTCGACATTCATAAAAACGGTCTTTACATCCATTTGGTGAAACTCTAAGTTATAACGAGCCATCAAATCCATAACAATTCTTAAAGAATCTTTCTCATATATTGGAGAGAAAGTTTCTTTGTAATCAATGCCCTCTTTTTGAGTAAAACATTTGGCGACAATTCTAGCCTTATATCTTTCAATGTTGCCTTTCGAGTCACGCTTGGTCTTAAAGACCCATTTACAGCCCACTCGTTTTGAACCCTCAGGCAACTCAACTAGATCCCAAACTTTATTATCGTCCATTGATTTCTACTCTTCTTTCATAGCATTGAGTCACTTTTCAGAATTTTCACTTTTCATAGCTTGTATGAATGAGACTGGATCCTTATGAATGCTCAAGTTACATTCATATTCAAGTGATATACAATAAAATCGTCAAAAATAGTTGGTCTTCCTTACCTTTCAGACCTTCTTAATACTATTTCTTGTGGTTCTTTCATCACTTGATCATTAATCGGCTCATTAACTATTTGTTCATCCTGTGAGTTTCGGATATTATCTTGTTTTCTCTGTGTGTTATTTGACGGTAATATAACTAGAGGAACAACAACCTCAGGAGACGTCTTTGGTGAAGAAGAATCATTAGAAGTCTCCATAATATCCACCTTTCGTGATTTATCACTTCCACTGGTTTGACCATTCTCAATGAACCTAGCATTTCTAGACTCAACTATTCTCGTACTATGGTTAGGACAATAAAATCTGTATCCCTTTGACTTTTTCGGATAGCCAATAAAGAAACCACTAATGGTTCTTGCATCAAGCTTCTTTTCATGTGGGTTGTACAGTTTTACTTATGATGGACAACCCCAAACATGGAGATGTCTCAAACTGAGTTTCCTATCAATCCATAATTCATAGGGAGTTTTAGGAACTACCTTACTAGAAACCCTATTTAGTAGATATGCAGCGATCCTTAATGCGTACATCCACAACGATAAAGGTACATCATAATGACTCAACATTGATCTCACCATTTCCATTAGAGTACGATTCTATCTTTCAACTACATCATTTTATTGCGATGTGTAAGGCATAGTGTATTGAGCACATATGCCTCGATTTTCGAGAAACTTTGCAAATGGTCTTGGACATTGTCCATTCTCATTATATTTTCCATAATATTCACCACCTCTATCAAACCTCACAACCTTAACCTTCTTTTAAAGTTGTCTTTCAACATCATAAATGAATACCTTTAGGACATCCAATGATTGAGATTTTTTATGCAACAAATATAGGTAGCAATAACGTGAGTAATCGTCTATAAAAGTGATGAAACAATTTTCACCACCCTAAGATGGAACATCAAAAGGACCACACACATCTGTGTGTATCAATTCAAGAAGTTTGCTACTTCTTGTGGTTGAGTTCTTCGATATGTGTTTAGTTTGTTTTCCTTTAATACAATTAAACAATCATCCCGATCGTCAAAATCCAAAAGAGGTAAAATATCACTTTTTGTTAACCTCATTATCCTTTCTTTGGATATATGGCCTAATCTTTTATGCCACAAGTAAGCAAAATTCTTATCAAAATCTTTAAGTTTGTTATCAACGTCATGTTCAACATTAAATAAAGATTCCTTAAATTTAAAATCAAGATTGAAGCAATATAAATCATTCATTAATATACCAGAACCGAAATAGTACGCATGCTTACATAATTTAAAACCAGAATGCTCAATCTTAAAATTAAAACCTATACAATCCAGCCTAGCAACAAAAACCAAGTTCATGGAACATTCAGGAACATAAAGACACTTTTCTAGATCTAGATAGTTTCCACTATCTAGGATCAATTTGTATATCCTAATTCCATGAACTCTTGCCTTCATTTTATTCCCCATGTAAAGAAACGTCTCAGTTTCATGGGTTCGAATTGAAAGGAATTCCTACATAATATGTGATACATGAGTTGTTGAACCAGAGTCTAACCACCAAGTATTATTAGGAACCTCAATAAGAAATGATTCATCTATAACGGAAACAAGATGTTTACCTTTTCTTTTCGAACCGTTTCTTCCTTTTAGGACAATCCTTCTTATAATGTCTATTATTCTTACAAAAGAAGCATTTCATTTCTTTATGGATTTCCCTTCTTTAATGAGGATCTTTTCCTTCCCCTTTCCTTTATTCCTATTGCTTGGCCTGAATTCACTAGTGCTACCTGGCTCCTGAATGGACATGTGAATGAAGTCATTCTTAATTTTCTTTAACTTTCTCTCCTCCTTAACGAGCATGACCTTTAATTATTGAAAATTCCATTTCTCCTTTTCCGGTGTTATAGTTCACCTAGAATTGGCCAAACTCAACAGGAAGGGAATTAATGATGAACTCTACCACTTCTGTCACCTCCATCCCCATTCCTTTTATTTTTGTAGCCAGATTTGCCATGCTAGTTACATGATCATGAATGGGCTGCGACCAGTCAAACTTCTTGATCGTCAACTTTGCCATGAGATTTCCCACTATAGACTTATCTATAATGTCTAATTGAGAGTACTCCTTGATCATTCTCATAAATGCCCTTGCATTATTCGTCTTAGGCATAGACGACTTGACATTGTTAGAGATTGACATTTTCATTTAGCTAAGACTCGACTTGTTTGACCGCTCCCAAATCTCATATAGAGTATTGTCTACCTCCGAGCTGGTCTCAGTTATGGTTGGTAAATTATCCATAATGATAGCCAAGTCCAACTCCATAACACCTAGTGAGAACTGGATCTGTTTGGACCAATCAACATAGTTTAGTCCGTTGAACTTGTTACATATGTTGCCTAAGGCGAATGCATTGAATAAAGCTGAAATAAAACATGCTCACACTTTAATGCTTTGAATAAACCTTTATGGATTCAAACAAACTTTTATTCATCCACTTAATTTATCTTTGGATAAAATTTAAATGCATTAAACTTTTATTAATGATGCTCAATATTATTCTTTAATGAGTAATTAATCATACTTTTTTAAACATGCATGTTATCAAAACTTTAATGTCATTAAATACATGCAGTGATCCACCTTTGGGTGATCAAAATATGCGTTATAATTAATGAATAAACCCAATTAATTATTCTTGCATGAGAATCTTAATTACATGCAATGATCCACCTTTGAGTGATCAAAATACGCATCATAATTAATAAATAATATAATTTATTTTCTTTATGAAATCATAATCATAACTGTAATTGATGTCCACTTAAATTATTATCAACAATTTGATACATCTAACATTCATGTTAGAGGAGTATTGAATTTAACATTCTTACAAAAGTAGCATAAGCCCAAACAAATAACATGAATTATTATACTGAAATATGTTATTTTCATTCTTAAAAGATTGATATGAGAAAATAATGATGTAGTGTTACTTTGGAAGTCACAATATAAAATTCAATAGTAAACACGTTTCCAATTCAATCATAAAATTAAAACATGATTCTCAAATCATTTTACACAGAAAGTATGTGGTCCTATGGATGCATGTTTGTTCATGTATACATCATTCATTTCTAGAAATACAAGAAATGTCCTAATGTCCATAATCTGATGCTCTGATACAAATTGTTAGACTTTTAAAACTTTTATAAACCTTTAATGGTTGATAAGAATCCTTTAATTTAGGACCTGAACATTATGACATTCACATGTGATAAAAGAAATAGAGTAAGGAATACTTGGTTCCATTTGTGTTTCCCTTTATGCACTTCTGTTCTCACCTCTTCGTCTTCCCTTTATGCGTTCCTTGATGATTAGGAACTTAGTTTCCTTCATTCTCTATATGGTACTACACTTCCCTTACTCAACCACTAGTGCTTCTATAATTCTCTCTTTATATTTCTATTCATGAGATAACAAATAATGGAATGAATGAGATGTTTTTCCAATGGATGAATGTCTCTATTTATAGAAGAGTTTAGGAGAAGTTATTGGAGAAAGTAACCCCTCCACTTTCACGGAAACTATACATGAAGTAAGAGGGGAGAGAGTTAACAACACTCCCACTAGTTTGATCCATCAATTGTCAACCATCATCACATTAGACACTTTCATTCAAACTAGTAACTTCCAAGAACATGTACTACTAAATGGAATTAATCTAACAGCAATGCCATTTTGGGCTTAACCTAGAGTGTCAAACCTCTTCATATTACAACAAACTCTAGAAGACTCGTCCTTTTTTTGCATTGACCCAAGCTAATCACAAGTTGGGGTTATGTCCATGTTAAACTTATATATTGCTCAATTAATAAGTTAGCAAGTTCAGTTCATGGGGAAACTCAAGTGAGGTCTAATTCCAAATACCATTCCAATACTAGCCAAGTCAAGTTCTAATGAAAGAAAGATGAGGAAATTATCCTCCTTAAACCACATAGCCATCTTAGTTGCATAAGTAAGGTGAAACCGAAGATTGTCACTCTTGTAATACTTATTAAAATCTAGAACTTTGAAATCCTTTGGTATAATATCATTTGTATGATATAACTCTTCAATTTTGAATGAACAATGGACACTTTCTCTCTTGATGGTTTTGAGCTGCTCCCCTAGCTTCTCTATCCATTCCTATTTAGCTTTGTCTTTATCGTTAACTGTAGTATTGCTACAAAGGGCGCTATTCCTAATAATGGTCCACAGGTTGAGATGCAAGTTTTAGCGGGAAAAGGGCACTATTCCGAATGCTCCTCTGTCTCTATTTCTTGTGGGTTTTAGTGGTATCTACAGGTTTTAGCGGGTATTTTGCGGATACGACTGGTATGTGAGAGTATATATTAAGTACTTTAAAATTGAAAAAAGCTTTCTACTACTTTTTTCATGTTTTGCACGTCACATACTTGTTAGGAAAATAAGCAACGAAAATAACATTGCTTTAATAGAGTGTGCAATGTATACTACTAGTATTAACCATACAAATTTAAAAGTTCAAATTCAATAATGTCCTCACTGGAACTAAGACTAATGAATCTTAGAAGATGAATAATTAAGTACATTTAATGATACAATTCCAAAGTCTTGGAATTATTTCTTGACTCTTGAGAATTATGAAGTCTAATTTCAAAAGTTGGAGTAACATTTTTTAAAGTGTCTTAAAAAATATAACAACAAAATTAATCATCCACTATATCTTTATGATGGAACCACATTCCTCCCTTTTACTATATATATATGAGACTTGTGAGGAAGAGATAAAACAAGCAAGTGAGAAAGACCAACATAGAGAGAAAAAGAGAGAATTTATATCCACATAGTGTGAGATTTGTATTCCTAGTGAGATACTAGAGAGAGTTTGTATTTCCATTCTTTTTGGGTAAGATTGAGTATTATTCTCTTTGTTAGAGAGAGTAAAATATTGTAATCCCACGTTGGAGATATTTTCTATACCATGTCTCATGATTATTTCCTTTTCATATTAAAATTTTTGATGTTATTCTTTTACTCTTCTATATTATCTTTACTGCTTCCGGAAGTACCCATTTTACATCACACAAAGGATGATTGTACTAAACTAATTTCATATAGTTTCGATACCTGCAGTCGCAGAACCATTATACATATGCCGCCCATATATATTGTGACTGTTTTGAAGAACTGCTTCTAAAATTTGTGGTAGACCGTGTGGCTTTTACCTATGGGTATTCACCTGTCTAGATTTTTTGTAATCACTAAATATAATCAACCGAATATGCCTTAATTTGAAGTGATAAAAATAATAAATATGATATGGAAGGACGCTTATGTTGTTGTCAGTGACACAGTCCTTATTTTCTTCTTTCTTTCTGGTTGTCCTTATCGCATTATTCTACTTTGAGGTTGAAAATTGCATCTTGATCACATCCTGTAGAACGTCACATAAACTTCACTTCTTTAAAACAAATAACTGAATGATTATAATAATATTATCGATACGGCTATAATTCTTCTTGTGGTAAGCTAAGCACTGATATTATTTCAGGTATATGCAGTCCAAAAAAAATAATATAATTATATTATCAAATACATGTGCATTTTTGGCCGCCTGCAAATACAAGAAAAATAAGGTAATTAGGTAACCACTGCATAAAGAGACATTTGGTGTGGTAGAGATTTTTTCATTAAATAACTAATGGGTTGCATTCAAGAACATTCCTTTTGAACCACTCCTCTTAATTTGTCCTTATATAAAGCATTCATATTCTATTTTGTTTCTTACATATATCTTTGCATCGGAGGAAATCTTGTCCGAACCGGAAACATTCACAAGTACGTGGGGCTAATTCTTCCAGCGAATATTTTTTTCATTCATAAAACTCGATTCAAATACATTTTTAAGGGGAATCAAACATGTATCACTTAAACCGACAATTTCATTGGTATGTACAAGATTGATATGATTAAATGGTACAATCATTTATTTTTGTTGGATTCAGTAAGTTTAGAACTTTAGATTAATAAGATTTAGGCATATATATAATTAGGACATAGAGAACTTGTAGTTTAATTTAGCTTTTCTTCATCACATGCGGTTCAGTTGCCTTCAAATCAGTGGAGACCAAATTATGGATGAATTAAAATTAGAGTTAATTACACTTATACTCCTGAGCCATAGTGAAATTACACAAATTATCCTTCATTTTTTATACCTACACAAATTTTTCATAGTTTTTATACTTTCATTACACTGACCACCCCTGCATGAGAAATAAGTGTAATATTTTAAACAAAAAATGTGATAAATGCAATTAAGTTAAACAAAACATGATATATTGTGAGGAAAAATCCAAATAATATACAAATTAATGTATATTTATTATTTTTTATTACAAAATACATTAACAATTCTAAAAAGATATAGTTTAAATCGCTCTTATACTATATTGTAACAAAACCAAAAATAATAAAGAGGTATCGACTCATATATTATTTGGACCTGTCTCCACAATATATCATGTTTTGTTTAACTTAATTATATTTATTATATTTTTTGTTCACAAAATTACACTTATTTCTCATGCAAGGGTGGTCAGTGTAATGAAAGTATAAAAAATGAGGGGGTTTGTGTAGGTGTAAAAAAATGAGGGCTAGTTTGTGTAATTTTACTAAAACTCAGGAGTGTAAATTAGCTACAACTACATATATTTTTTAGGAGGTAATCTTATTAAAGTCCAAATATGAATTGAATGTTTTTACATAAAAAAGACTTGAATAAAATTTCTCTTTTGAGAGAAAACGAAAAATGTGTTGCCTGAATCAACTATCTATTTGGTTAAACCAACTCCATCTGTTGGTTTAGATGAATGAAGTATGAAGCTAATAGTTGACATTGTGAATTTATAAGTTACATTTTGAAGGAGAATGAAGAGAAAGAGAAGACTTATAACTATTTTACAAGCGTGTATTGTAGGGAATTCCTTATGATCGGTGAAACACCGATCCTAGGATCTTGAATTTCATTATTCCCACACTTATGAAACAAAAGGTACAATGTCATACCTGAATCCATGTTCCTGGATGTGCTCTTATGATCTGCATTTCTAAAGGGGTTCGGTATGATGACCTTCATCAACCAAATCTCTGATTCCTTTTGGGACTTGCATTTTCACTCAGATGGGGAGAGGAAAACTGAATTTGATTTAGTGTGTTGAGGACCATAACCTTCCTTATGCGTTAACTTATAGGGTTCCCATTATCCCATATAGGTTAACCTGACGGGTATCCACCCATTAAGTCCATATCCGTTATCAACTTTTAGAAATTTATGGGGTGCGAGTAATTAGATTACTTATAATATAACCCCCGAAATAAATAGCCGATATCATTGTATCAAATATATGATGGTCACCTTAATTAGAAATTATAAATTTCTAACAATCTCCCACTTGAGCTTCATACATTCTTGATACAATTATATCACAGGTTCTTTAGGCGTGTATCTGTATGCTATTTACATTTAGACTTCTCCTTAATACAATCTGGTTCATCTCATATATCAACTATGGAACCACCACGACTTTCATTATATGCAAGCGTGACTCGACCACGATGATCACCATATTAATATACTCAATGACATAGATCAAATATGGACGAGTGACATGGAAATTTCATGCAATGTGATCTCAAATATGTCTATTTCCAACTGGTTCTTCTTTATTCTTTAGTGAGATCAATCCCAGGTCTTTAATTGCAACACAATAGTTAGAATGCACAATTTCAAAATGGAACAATAAACCATCAAATTTATTATGCATAAAAAACTATATATTTCTAAAGTAAATCATAAAACATATAGACTCCCACTGAACTAGGGTACCCCAAGGAACAACACCCATATGAACAACATGCTCATTAAAGACTTTAGATACCAAACCCTTAGTCAGTGGATCAACTAGCATAAAATTTATCCCTATATGTTCTATAGAAATTTGTCCATTTTGAACACTTTCTTTAACAACCAGAAACTTTATGTCAATTAATTTTGACTTTGTAGAACTTCTATTGTTGTTTGAGTAAAAAATCGTGGACTTGTTGTCACAATAAATCTTCAATGGTCTTTCAATACCATCGACCACACGTAAGCCAGTGACAAAATTCCCAAACCATATGCCATGGTCTGATGTTTCAAAACAAGCCATGAACTCCGCAACCGTGGTTGAAGAGGCTATGAGCGATTGTTTTGCAGACTTCCAAGAGATAACACCTCCAGCCAATACAAACACATATCCAGAGGTGCATTATCTACTGTATAGACATCCATCAAAATCGGAGTCAGAGTAGCCAATGATCTATAAATTCTCAGACCTCTGATAAGTGAGCATGTACTCCTTTGTTCTCTTCAGTAACACATAACACGTTTGACTGTCTTCCAATGATGCATTCTAGGATTACTCAAATATGTGCCCAAAACTCTCACAACAAATGCTATGTCGTGACGTGTGCAAACTTGAACATACATTAGACTTCCTACTGCAGATGCATAAGGAATATTTTGCATCTCGTATCTTTGAAGGTCATTATTGGGGCACTGGTCGAGACTAAATTTGTCTCCCTTAGCTATAAGGGTATCCCCTAGTTTATTGTCTTTCATGCCAAATCTATCCAGGACTTTATCTATATAGCTTTCTTGTGATAACCTTAGGATACCTTGAGAGCAACTAATACAAAAGAAGCTTCCCCAAGATCTTTCATTTCGAAATTCTTCATTAGAAATCACTTGGTCTCATGCAATAGTCTCATATACTGCTAGCAAGCAGTATATCATCGACACATAATACCAGGAATATAAATTTACTCCTACTGAACTTATGATATACACAATCTTCAACTTTATTTGCCTCAAAACCATACGAGGTAATAACTTGATGAAATTTGTGATTCCATTGACGAGAAGCTTGTTTAAGCCCATAGATAGATTTCTTTAATTTTCATACCATAGACTTTGAGCCAACTAACACAAAGTTTTCTAGTTGCACAATATAGATCGTTTCCTTAATGTCACCATTAAGAAACGTATTAACATCCATCTGATGTAGCTCTAAATCAAAATGAGTTACTAGTGCCAATATTATTCTAAAAGAATCATTCGAAGATACTGGAGAAAAGGTTTCTTTATAATCAATGTCTTCTTTCTGAGTGAAACCTTTAGCTACTAGACGAGCTTTATATCTGTCAATATTACCCTTCGAATCCCTCTTGGTTTTAAATATCCATTTGCAACCAATAGGTTACACACTTTCAGGTAATTCGACAAGATCCCAAACGTCATTATCATGCATAGACTTCATCTCATCCTTCATGGCATCAATCCACTTTTGAGAGTTAGAACTTTTCATGGCTTGATAGAAGTTCAATGGATGATCTTCTGTTAATCCAATGTCATCCTCATGTTCTTGAATAAATACAATATAATCATCAAGAATTGCACTTCTCATCTCTATAGTGGATCTCCTTAATGACACTTCTACTTCTTGAGGTTGTTGAATTTGTTCTATAGGTAATTGATGGAGAACCTCATTTTTGTCTTGTTCTGGAATATTGTCAGGGACAATATTCTGAACATTATTTTTTATTACCGAATTTATTCCTTGGATGGTAATAGGCACAAGAACTTGTTCACTATCAAACATGTTCACTATCAAACATGTTCTTCCTAAAAGACAACATTCCTTATGTTCTCTTCCTTTACAAAATCAACTTCCTCAAGAAATCTTCCATTTCCCGTCTCAAAAAAGAGTCTTGAAGTGGGATCATAAAATTTATAGCCCCGAGAGCGTTCGACATAGCCAACAAAATAACAGCTTACTGTTCTTGAGTCCAGTTTTCTTTCATGTGGCCTATAAGGTCGCGCCTAAGCTGGACAACCCCAAATGTGCAAATATTTTAAGCTTGGCGTTTTATAAGTGCAAAGCTCATATGGAGTTTTGTTAACTGCTTTACTTGACACTTTTGGAACATGGTTTGTTGAAAACTATGAGTGTGAACTTTTGGGTGTGAAATAGAAAAAACACTCAAGTCCCACATAGGAGAGTTTTGAAAAAACAACTCCCAAGTCCCACATTGAAGAGTTTTGAAAAAGAAAAAAATAACTCTAAAGTCCCACATTGGAGAAACTAGGAACATGGAAAAAATCCCAAGTTATAAATAGAAGCATTCTCCCTTCATATTTTCTTGCCTCAAGTTGAATGCACTTTCATTCAACTTTTTCTTTCTCCCTCATATTTTCCACCGATGCATTTCCGGCAAAGTTCTCCCCTTTTCTTTTTGTGGCACTAAGAAATGGCACATGCAACCATATTGTAGGAGTTTCGAGAACTGACACTGGTAGTCAGTATTGGGGGAAAGAATTGGCACAAGTAGCCATATTTTGGGAGTTTCGAGAACTGACACTGGTAGTCAGTATTGAGGGAAAGAATTGGCACAAGTAGTCATATTGTGGGCATTTCGAGAACTGACACTGGTAATCAGTATTGTGGGAAGAGAATTGGCACGGGTAGCCATATTATGGGTAATTTTGAGAATTGGCACTGGTAGCCATATTGTGGTGGGTGTATTCGAGATCTGTTCTTACAATGCTGTAAGAATTCGATAATAGAGATCTGAGTTGTTTTATCCTGGGGACAGCGTGGTTGATAGTCTGCTTGCACATTTTGGGTAGTGCCACGAAACGTGTTAAAGAGAGTGACCTGGTCGTGACTCAACCAGTAAGTATTATTTCGTGCCATTTAGAATTGCTGCAAGCTACGATAACAACAGACATCCTATTAAGAATGTAAACTACGGTCTTTAAAACTTCCCCCAAAGAGACTCTAGTAAGGAAGAATGACTAATCATACTTGTCACCATATCCTTAAGAGTTCGGCTTCGTCGCTCAGCAACACCATTCATGCTAGGTTTGCCTGGCATAGTATATTGTGGAACAATTCCACACTCTCTGAGGAAAAGCGCAAATGGCCTTGGATGTTGTTCTCCTGATCCATCATATCTGTCATAGTATTCACCACCACGATCAGATTTGATAGCCTTAGTTTTCTTTCCAAGTTGAAGTTCAACTTCAACATTGAAAGACTTGAAAACATCCAAGGATTGAGACTTCTCATGTATAAGATATAGGTAGTCGTACCTAGAGTAATCGTCTATGAATGTAATAAAATAATGTTGTCCATTCCAGGAAGCCATAGGGAAATGACCATATATATCCATATGTATTAGTTCTGAGACATCTTTAGCTTTTTCTACGCCTAATTTCTTTTTGTTTGCCTATTTTTCCTTCATGCACTCAACACAGACCTCAAAGTCTGATAAATCTAAAGAGTCAAGAATTTTACCATACACAAGTCTTTGAATTCTTTGTTTAGATATATGATCTAAACGCTTGTGCCATAAGGTGATTGAATTCTCTTTTAATTTTCGTTTTGCACCACATGAATTTGTTTGCACGTACCATGTGAATTTGTTTGCAGTATTTCATTAGTGGAATTGGAAACATAAAACATATACAAATTATCAATTAAAGAACCAGACCCAACAACATTTGAATTTTGATAGAGACTAACTTTATTATTTCCAAAAGAACAAGAAAAACCAAATTTGTCCAAGCTGGAAATACTAATTAAATTCCGCCTAAAAGATGGTACAACAAATGTCTCAAATAAATCCAAATTAAAACCAGTTCTTAAACATAATCTAAATGTTCCAATAGCCTCAACTAGAACCCTTTTGTCGTCACCCATAAAGACGAATCTTTCATCATCACTTGGCTATCGGCTCCACATGCAACCCTGCATAGTGATACTAATGTGAGTAGTAACACCATAATCTACCCACCAAGAATCATTGGGTACAAAAGCCAAAATAATTTCAGAACAAACAAGAGTGAGAATTTTACCATTCTTTACACGCCATGAAGCATATTTATGACACTCTTTCTTTATGTGTCTTTGCTTCTTACAGAAGTAACAAGTAAATTCCTCATTACTCTTCAATTTCTTTTGCTGAGAAGGCCCTTTCGCAACATCCTTATTGCAATTTCTTTTCTTATTTTGAGGGGTCATAGCCAAGTGAGCACTTTTAGCCTTATCTCTCTACAACCTCTCTTCTTCTTGCACATAGTGAAATATAAGCTCATTAAGGGACCATTTGTCCTCTTGAGAGTTATAACTCACTTTGAATGTCCCAAAGTGTGCAGGAAGAGAGATCAAAATCAAGTGCACGAGCAGGTCATCACCAAGCTCTAACTTAAGTGACTTGAGTTTTGATGCGAGATTAGACATCTCCATAATGTACTCCCTTATGTTCCCTTTGCCTTTATACTTTATGGAGATGAGTTTAGCCAAAAGGCTACTCGTCTTCCCCTTTTCATTTTTGGCAAAGAATTGTTCTATTTCTTTAAGGAACTTCCTTGCACTTTGAACCTCAGATATAGAGCCCCGAAACACATCTGGAATAAAGCATTTCATGAACATGAGACACATTCGGTTAGAGCGTTCTCATTTCTCAATTTTAGTCTCATCGAGGTTTTCCGCAGTAGAAATGGATTTCTCCACATGAAGTGCCAGATCTAAATCCATACAACCGAAAATAATTTTAATGGCTTCCTTCCAGACCTTAAAGTTTGTCCCATTCAGCAATGTGATATTATTAATTTGAGCAGAAATATTTGCAGCACTGGTAAAAGACATTGAATACATAGAACAAAGAATTAATAACATGTTCACATCTAAACAAACAAATCCTATAATATATATAAAACAAGACATGTTCACATAATAGACCTATCACAAGATACCTAGCACAACATCAATTTTTAGTCTTAGGATAGAGAAATCAATTTATAAGTGATACTCTCAATATAATGATCAAATATTAACAATTAGTTTCGTCAAACAATAGCATTTCTTTGGACTGACTATTATTCACACGAAAAAGAAACTTTATAATTGTTACATATTTATCAGCACAAGTATGTTATTATTTGGCCAAATTGTATCTTCCTTTGGGCCGAACACAATTCGCATAAGTAATTTCATACTCATCTGTGTAATTTCGATTAATTTCCACAATAGAGGTTACTTTGGTAACACATTGCATTAATTGATTCAAAATAATTACCAGACAAAAGAAAAACACAATATGAGTCAATTACAAAAAAATTAATAATCTTAGAATTAAAACCTTCAGATTTGATATCTTTTATAATTACCAAGTCTAATCCCACACTATAATTCCAAATCAAAATAGTGCAAGCTATTTAAAGAAACAGTGCAAAAAAACATTTGGATATAAACACTTATACTTATGCAATTACAATATAAGTCACTAAAATTATGTACACTCTGATTATCATAGAACAAAAATATTATAGAACAAATATGATAAGTTCACCATGCAAAAAAAATGTGTTGCACAAGAATAATGCCTAATATCATAGAACAATACCTTGAACCCAATTGCACAATTCAAAATTTTCATAAATAAATGCACAACTAATATCAATTTCTACAGACTCAACCAATTGATTGAATAAGTCAGTGAAACCCAACTCATCAACAACCCACTTTCTTCATACTCAACCAATTGATGGTTTGTCAAAACATTACAGTGGATGAATCTCTTTCTAAATAATGTGAGTTGCTAGAATTGGTAGTGATATAAATATGTAACATCATACAAATAGTAGGAGATTGAATTCAAAATTCAACAAGTATTCCTAATTTTCATAACATTATAGTGGAAGCAAAATATCCCTAAATTAAAATTAGGGTTCATGCAAAATTTTGGGAAAACACCTTCATGGAGAATCATAAAAATTCAGAACCCTGCTCCGATATCAATTGTAGGGAATTCCTTATGATCGGTAAAACATCGATCCCAGGATCTTGAATCTCGTTATTCTCACACTCATGAAACAAAGGGTGCAGTGTCATACCTTAATCCATGTTCCTGAATATGCTCCCATAATCTGCGTTTCTGAGAAGGGTTACGGTATGATGGTCTTCCTCAACCAAATCCCTGATTCCTCTTGGGACTTGCGTTTTCACTCTGATAGAGAGAGGATAAAACTGAAATTGATTTGGTGTGTTGGGGACCATAACCTTCCTTATGCGTTAACTTATAGGGTTCTCATTATCCTCTATAGGTTAACCTGATGGGTATCCACAATTAAGCTCATATCCGTTATTAGCTTTTAGAAATCTATGAGGTGCCAATAATTAGATCAGTTATAATGTAACCCCCAAAATAAATAGCTGATATTATTGTATCAAATATATGATGTCCACCTTAATTAAAAATTATAAATTTCTAACATGTATTTCATATAGCTCTTACATCGCTCATTTTCCTTCCTTTCCTTCCAAAGACCAATTCACAAATAGACAATTAGAAAAAATGAAAAGGACTTCTAGCATAATATATTTTTTGGTACATTGGAAATAAACGCAACCAGAAATTATAACAAATTAGAATTATCCATTCATTGAACTCGGATTACTATAAGCAGAGGAAAATCCCAAATTATCACATCCTTCTGCTGCGAAGCACTAAGATAAGTTATATAGTCAGCCAACATATTCTCCTCTCTGAAGACATGTTGAATCTGCACATCCCATTCTCTAAAAAGCAATTCACGAATATTATGAACAGTGACATTGATATCATTCATATGAACACACATCTTTTCCAAAAAGATATTAATCACTGTCAAACAATCACTTTCACCATGTTTTCACTTCAAAATAGTTTTTTCATGTTCACATTGCTTGAATTTACTATTATTTGAGGTCAATTCTTTTTTTGCTTTCAACCCCAAAGAAGTAGAACATGTGAGATTGTGCAAAAGTATCAGAGGTATAACAGTTCAGTTTGGTTTTTGGTGTGATTCAGTGAACAAGCCGAACATAAAGACATGGCCCGGTTCATCTCAATTAACAGTATCTTTTATTGCATGAATTGAATCGTTAATGAATGGGTTGTCTAGGTGTGGTTACATGACTTTCCTATTTTTTTAAATCTTGCATCAATTGAAAGTTGAAAATGTAATACAAGAAACATTGTTTGTCCATAAAAAAAATATTGCTACTATTATTATATAAAATATATATCATAAATAGATTAGGAAGAAAATTAAAAGTCATAATTGCTATTTAGTACGTGACATATATAACACTCATATATAATTTAGGGAGAAAAAAAGAATGATCACATATATAATAGTACAATTCACAATTAGTAATATATATATATATATATATATATATAAATATTTATTAGTAATGTATATAACAATATATATAACACAAACATAATAACACTTTAGTATTATATATAATACTACAATTCATATAAAATTGATAATTTAAGTCACAAAATTAGTTGAAGAATTCAAACAATAATACAATATTATTCCATAGTATCTATTTCTTAAATATGCAGTATTCGTTTCCAACAGTTCCAAAACTTTTAAAACCATGAACCGAAGTGAACATAAATGGTTCCTTTAAAAAAATAACTAAACCAAACCGCAAAATCGAACCGAACCATTTTATACTTTGATTTGGTTCCACTAGTTTAGTAGTTTAAATTGGAAGTGCTTACGCCCTTAATTACGGTGTACACTGGAGCCACCAAAAAACACAATTGAACAACACTACGTCAAACATAAATTTTACATATTTAACCCCAATTAGTAAATCGGGCCATAATCCTTCACATCTTATTATTATTTTATTTGGAAGATGTAATTAATTTTTCCCAATTTGTTTTAAGCGTCACACTAATATGTATACCATCGCATTATGCTTTTAATTATGAGTAGTTGAGTACTACCTTCTCAAGAATTAGTGACATGGAGTTGCATATGAATGAAGCGAGAAAAGCCACACACAAAATTACACAACCACGTCATGAAAACCTTGATGTAAACATATGAAGAATTTGCTACCAAATCAAATGGAAGAGAGTGTAGAAGCCATAAAAGATACCGAAGCTTGGACCCACGACCTAACTAAACGCAAATTCCCAAAGGAAAACACCAAAGTAACACTCTCCAATTTGCTTTCATATATTTAGAATATTCGATGAAAATGACACTATAAAATATTCATATCTGCATACACTACATTCATAAATAAAAAAATAATGGTTTAGTAAAATAAAGTATTATATAGTTTTTTTTATAGTTCATGGATAAGATAAGAAAATTACACTTAACTCGTTATAAGTTTTGTGAGCCATAGAGATAGGATAGTGTCACTATACCAAATTTTGCATTTTGTGGAAGTTTTTATGTGAAGGTTATTGAAACTTCGACAAATAAATCAAACAAGCGAGTCAGACAATTAACTAAATAGACAGTGAAAGTTTTCATTAAAGTGTGTGGCACATGTGGTGTTTCTCATTAGAGTGTTTAGCACATGAGCTCGTTAACTTTAATACGAGGTGTAATGCAGACATTGACTTGAACACAATGTATAACATAGATATTGGTAAAGATGCATTGTGTGACACATGCATTAACTTGGGTATAAGGGTGTGACACTAGCAATGACATTGATATAACATATGTGATGAATATAGTCCTTAAGGTGAAATATGATAGTTCATTGAATTTTGATTGTTAGTATATAGAGTAAATTACACTCACACCCCCTAAGTTGTAGTGAAATTACACAAACCACCCATCACTTTTCTACACCTATACAAACCTCCCATATTTTTTATACTTTCATTATATTGACCACCTCTGCATAAGAAATAAGTGTAATCTTTTAAACAAAAAATGTGATAAATGCAATTAAGTTAAACAAAATATGATATATTGTGTAGACAAGTCTAAATAATATACAAATCAATGTATCTTTATTATTTTTTGTTACAAAATGCATCAACAATTCTAAAGAAATATTGTTTAAATAGCTCTTATAATATAGTGTAATGTACCAAAAATATTAAAGAAATATTGACTCATATATTATTTGGACGTGTCTCCACAATAT